>NW_005842383.1:1345095-1358215 GCF_000455745.1 Alligator sinensis | reverse complement strand
GGTCGGACTAGATGATCTCCTCAGGTCCCTTCCGACCCTACCAACTATGAAACTATGAAATCTGAATCCAAAGCAAATACTAGCTGCTTCGCACAGGCCTAGAGGCTAACAGGAGACACCCAACAGACTGCGCCGGGGCTGATCAAGGTGTGGAGATGTAAGCCCGAAGCTGGATGAGGCTGGGTAGTATGAATGTGGCCCTGAGCAAGAGGGCAGTATGGAAGAGGCTGGGTGAGTGCCAGCTGCTTGAGTGGGACCCCGATGAGAGTGGGGTGGTGCGTGAGCAGCCCCCGGGGCAGCAGGATAGAGCTACAACTGTACACCCAATTTTTTCTAGCCATAGGCCAGAGAGTTAACACACACAGAGTAACATCTGCGAGGCATGGGACCTTGGAGGGGAGGTCGGAGTGGGCATTAAGGCCCTTGTCAGCAGGGTGAGTAATGGGTAGCCTCCCACCTTAGTAACAACTCTCATCTTTTTCCATCTAGGCAAACAAAGCAGCTGGTTACCCCAGGAGCAGGGTAGCTGGCAGAGCTCTGAGGAGGAGGCCCCCCTGTTACAGTCTGAAAGAAGCAAACAAATAAAATTGCCACTGAGGTAGCTCCCAGGGTAGGTGTGGACACATCTCGGCAATAGTAATTTGATGCAAGTGCAGTTTAAGAAAGAGGGAGGAAGCTTTAGAAAAGGAAACTGAGTACTGATTCTCTGACTGTTCCTGCCAAGTGGCCATTAATTAGCCTTTTCCATGGAAATGCTAATCCAGTGCAAACAAATCAGCAGGGTTTTCTTTTCTTAAGCAATGGAAAAAAATTTTCAACATTCCATTTTCGCACCAGCTTTCAAAGGAAAAACACAAAGCAGGACTGCCTTTTCTCTTCCACTTCAGCTGACTGTTTATTATTTCTGCTAAAGGCTGTTTTACTTGGAAATCTTTTCCATTTCAAATGGGAATAGCATCCTAGTGTACAAGTGAAACATGGAGAAAAAAAAGAAGAAAAACCAGCAATGTGTGTTCATACAGCTATCCTATATGTAAATATAGCTATCCTATATGAAGAAACTTAGAAATCATAGCATTGATTTTCTATATTAATGATAAGTTAACTCTCTGATAGGATTGTATCTGATTAGGGAAGTCTTTTTGATTTAATAAGGCTATACAGAATAGATAAAACATGTTTAGTGGATGATTTCTATTAATCCCAAAATGGGATTTTTTTTTTTACACTTGAAGACTCTTAGAAAAGATCACTTTGAGATAAAAGAACATATCTAAAGAATCCCCAGCAAAGGAAATTAATTATCATGATTTGGGCAAAAATATGCAAAAAGCAAAATTATTAAAAATTTTGGAACATCATTAAAAAAAGAAATAGTTTCTGCCTTGAAAACTACTAAGTCTTATTCCATAACAGCTGGCTGCATTGAAGATACTGATAAACGAGAGCAAGCGACTAAAATTGTTAAATGTAGTTCAGAAGCAGCAGCTGCAATCTTACAATCTAAGAACATTTCATAAGACTTTTTATTGTAACAGTTTCCACTGGTGTTGTAATGATCTTGAATAGTGAAAAGGTAATTAATTTTAAATTAATCTTGTTCAGTGATTTGACAATACCAGTAGGGAACATATGAAAAGCAAACAAGCCCAATTCAGAAGAGAAGTTGGGATTTTTACAAGAGTGCACATTTTTGTTCCATTCTACAAGCAGTCTTTGAGCACATACAGGTGAGTGTGAGGCAAGATCGGGATCTCCCAGGGTTAACCTCCTCCCCCACATCACGTTGCAAGGTAGCAGTGAGGGGAACACCAGCATATACGGTGTGTGGCGCTGCAGACCCATCTCCAGTGCCACATACTGCACGTCTGTGCTCATCTGGACACAGCCTTTGAGTTTTAAACTGAGTGATGCTATGAGTTTCTGCACTTAAACCATGGTATTTTTTTTTCTCACACAAGCTGTTTATATTTTTTTGCTGCCTCAGCATAGAGCCCAAATATAATGGTCAACATGTGGCCAATCTATTTGTAACACCTTTGTTATGAAACATGATAGGAAAGGCAAAAGGGGTGTGAATCATGTATCTCAGTACCAGATTCAAAAGTCTATGATGCTTTAACATTCAAGCCTAGAGGGAACCAAAACGTGAGTGATGCCAAATTACTGGCTCACAAAGTTTGCAATTACAAAGTCTTGTACAATCTGGTACTTTTATCAAGTTAACATTGGAAGTAAAATGCTTCAAGAACCTAAAGTAGATATCAAATAAATCATGCATCAGTCAAAAGCCTTAGAAGGCTCAGAGCAAACCAAAAACAGAATGTTTGATTACAGGGCAGGGATGAATCATTATCTAATCTAGAAAAGAACCATAACATTTTCTTTCTTATTTTATTATATGGGATCTGTCATGCAGTCACTGTGGAAGAGAGATTTCTATAGCCTGAGGAGCACAATAAGGGGTAGGGGGGAGGAGTTGTATCTCCAAAACATTAAAGATGCACCTCCAAAAAAATATAGGAACACATTATTTTAAAGGAGAGTTAGTAAAGCAGCTCAAATGCCCTATATTTTCTTTTGAAGCCCTAGGCAGGTAGCTGAAGCTTAACATGCACCCACAAGCCACACTAAGGCTTTTGTTACAAAATAAGCATTTATCCTCATTTTCAAACAAATCCATCTTATTTGTGATTCTGATAATCTTGCCTGTATCTGCTGCAAATGGAGAATATGGGGATTTCTTTAAATATAACAGTTGTAGCAGAAAGCCCCCTTTTCCTCTTGCCTGCATTTGCTCTCCCCTCTTTGGATATGTTTCTCTTTTTCTACCTTTTCTTCCTTCCTCTCTCTTTCACTTTAAGATAAGGAATTGTGTTTTAAAAATTGTATGTGTGCATTTTGTATCTCCCCTTGTAGTTTGGTATTTTTATCTATTTGTGTGCCATGGCATTTGTAGCTTATATTTTATACTCCTCACCTTTCAACTTTCAACTAAATGTGTTTTAGTAAGTTATACATTGTAACAATGTTAACAAGGGCAGGAATCAAACTGTCCTTCTCTGTATCAGGCTGGCCCCTGAAAGAGCGAGTGAATCAGTGATTGAATGTGTAACAAGGTAGCACACAGCAATTAACACCTGGGGAGCTGCAGATCAACCAACGAAGAACTCAATAGAAGACAATGTAACAACCTGGAAATCTCTAAACCTCACTGATCAAGGGCTAGAAGCCCTGGCCTGAGTTAATCAACGCCAGGGACCAACTTTTGGGCTGAGTATCTCCAGATCATCCGCTCCCAGAGCCCTATTCAAAATTCATCAACGGACTCCCAAACCAGCACGTTCATGCAGATGACCCCTAGGGCTGACAGATGCCGTCCAGTAGCCACCGAGGGGGGGGAAGTCCCACGAGGGTCAATGACCCCTGGATTGGGCAAACCTGAAAACTGGGGAGTCACCAAAGTCTGCCAAGGACAGATAAAAGGCAGTGAAAAGTGACCCTCAGGGGTGCCCTCTTGATCTCCAACTCGACCAGACCTGTCCAGCCAGAAGGACCAGCCAGCAACCCCCTTCTGGAAGATAACACCATGCTGAAAGAAGCCTCAACGACAGACTCCAGTGCTTGTAGGATAGGTATACCTGACTCTGTAGCCTGCTACTGTGTGTGTGTATGTGTGTGCATGTGTGCGTGTGTGTGTGTGGGGACCAGCCCCAAGGTTTATGATTACAGTGTTTCAATCCGCCTAATAAACTAGAATTTTAAGGATCCCAAGTTGGACATTTGTAGCCAACACAGTGAAATCTGGTTAATCTGTGAGCCCACCATCAGGGAGTATCTCCCTGATCTCAGGCTCATTGAAACCCAGATTTTTACTAACCACGTATATAACTGGGTTGCATGCATGTTTTTCTGACATCCCCAGCACCTAGGGACCCCGGGTTCAAGGAACTTCCCCCTGGTGCTGAGGTCCCCATGCACCCAGTGATGTCAAAAACCAGCTGCACATATGGTTTTTAAAGCTCTCCCCACAATGGGCCCCTGGGCTGCATATGCGATTTTCACTCGCCCATCCTGGCTCATGGGGACTCCAGGAGCAGGCTGCCATAACCCAATCCCAGGGACCCTGTGCTCCAGGACCTTTAAAACCATATGTGCCTCCCAAATGGGCAGCACAGGCAGTTTTTACTCATCCTGGTACATGGGAACCCTGGGACTGAGCTATGGCAGCCCAACCTCAGGGTCTCTGTGTGCCAGGATGAGTAAACCTGTATGCGTTGTCCAGCAGGGTTTTGACAATCGGCTGATTTTGGCAGGGGCCAGGGATTGCACTAGGGTTGGTTCTAGACCCCAGTTTGGTCCCCAGCTGACAATCAGCCAACTGTGGTCACCTGCTTTTAAATTTCTGGTGTAGGGGGAGCTTTCATGATCCCAGGCTCCCCCTGCACTAGCAAGGTGCAATTGTGATCTAATTCCCAATCTCAGAATCATGCATCCTGTCATATATGTGTGGCATGCCAGGAAGTGCAACTGTTGGGATCGTGAATCAGATCCCATCATGCTTTTAAGTGGCAAAAGAGTGCACTCCACTATAAATCGTGCGATTTTTATACAGAGATTACTCCAATTTTTGAAGTAAAAAGCCATACAGTAAGCATTTATCTGTAATCACACAGTTCTCAGAATGGGCCAGAGTGAATACAATTTGCAGTTAGAATTTTTGTATTATTTTTCCTCCTTTATAAGTGTCAAAAATAATTCTCACTGTCCTGCTGGGGCATGCAAAACATTTTTTACAAGAAAGTAAAAATGGCTAACTACTGGTAATCAGTCACTCATAAGCAATTAGTCATATTGGAGCAACTCACATTTTTATTTAGCACATGTGCACATATGAAAATGACTAGTTATGCTTAATCATCACAGATCTCTTTGGAGTGACGGATTAACCAACTCCAATGGTATTTACATTCAGCAATGGCTCAGCCTCTTTAAGGATCTTAGAGCTAGTATTTAGCCAGCATGGGCCAGGGTCAGAATCAATACCAGCTGGGGCCAACGGAGCATTGTCTGGATGAGCTCACCTTTGCAGCTGTCTCTCAGGTAAACATGAGATTGGTTTATTTATTCATTTGATTTCTATGCCATCCTTCCAGACAAAGGCTCAGCATTGTTTACAAGAAGATGACAGAATAACTTATAAAAATAGGAGAGTGATGAGAACAAAACAACTTAAAAGGGAACGAGAAGATCAAGGTAAAACAGAGATCTCCCTAAACAATATTTCACCCTAGCTTAGTTTGCTAAATGCCTGCACAGAGAGGTTTTACAGCACTTCCAAAAGATATCCAGGTCCTGCCTGGCCTCAGGAGTGAAGGAGTTCCAGAGTTGAGGAGCAACTGCAAAAACAACCATCCATGTGTTTTTGTCAAGTAGATGCCTCAAATTGTGCCTGGAAAACTATTGGGAGCCCATGCAGATTCTGGAGTTGTGTTGCTAGTGATGCACCCCTATCACAACATTCTGCACCAACTGCAGTTTACAGGCAGTTTTGTTTGGTTGGTCTTGTTTTGAGGCACATTACAGAGTATTGATTTTAAAGATGCCACCTCCCATATATCTTTGGGCACATCTACATGAGATGCTTTACTGGAGATTAGAGCTAATTACTGTGCAGTAAGCATCTGTACATGTAGACGGTGGCACTTACTGCACAGTAATTTGTTACTTGTATTTATAGGTAGCAAATTTACTCATGATTAGAGCAAATTTACTTGAGTAGTTACTGCACAGTACAGCACGTGTACATGGCCATCTGGGAGCAAATTTACTCCCAGCCAGCCAGGCAGTAGAGGGCAAGAGATTGCTCCTGCCCCCTGCAGTTGGCTACTGCCAGGGCGGGCTCTGCTACTGGAGCCCAGGTGAGGACAATGTCCCCATGCCCCAACAGCAGGGAGCTCCCAGTTTAAAACACAAGCAAGATTTTTAAAAGCATCACAGACATCTGAAATGGAATAAAGACTAGAAATAAAGTGTTTCTGACCAGCTTTGATCTCTTGTTCCTAGTACCTTAAAACCCAAAGAGATGTTCTGCTGGTGTTCCAGCACCACCATTACCTACTCTTAACTCTTATATTTGTTCTTAGACTTTCCTTACCATGGTGTTTACAGTCCTTGCCGATATAACCAGGGCAGCACTTCCAGTCCAAAGAATTTAAAACCTTCTGCTTCAATTGGTAGACTGGCTTCAGAGTTGCCCTGTACCTGGACAATTGACAGAGAGATTAGGGAGCAGATTAAAGTGAGATTAAACTGTATCTATGCTACTTGGCAAAGCATTTTGACCCTCCATGTGATAGGAGCACTCTCCTCTTCCCCTCCCCCCCACCCTTAGGTACAAACACTTTTCTTTTATTAGAGTGGACTTTTCTACAAAGGCTCCTTGATACAGCCATCTTTCATAAGGCTACATTATCATTGTGATACAGTCCATATGGGAGTTTGTTAGCAGCTAGATGCCAGTTTCTGTAGTGTTGTGTATGTAAATCCAGGTAGACACACAGGTGGAAGGTCAACCTTGTTGCTGTCAGAACTCCAATAGCCTGTTCCATTACTTGCTCTACAGTCCAACAGTTTCCCTTAAGTGTTGGAGTTAGATTAAATCATAGAAATTCTGGGGTTTCTAGACTATCTGGTAGTATATTTGGTATACTATATTCATGTAGCTATCAACAATGCAATAGGGCTGTGTGAAGCCTTGGTCCCCGATTCGATTTGGTGGAGATTTGGCCTGATTCAGTGGCCAAATCTCCGAATCCAAATCTTATCAGAGGACCTTTTAATCTCTCTGAATCAAATTGGAACCCTCCGAATTGATTCAGAAAGATTTGGGCATAGACACAGCTTTAAATGTTTTTTCTACATACCTCTAGGTACCAGGCAGCTCGTGAATGCTGCAATGATGGGGCAGATAGAGCATCCCACAGAAGTGCAGGGGGGCTCCCCAGCATACTCGGCAGCAGACCTGGAAGTGGACCAGAAGCACCTCTGGTCCACTTCAGGGTCTGCTGGGGAGCACGCTGGGGCTCTTCCCACATGTCCCCCCTGGCTCAGTGACTGGTGTCTCCTGGGTCGGGGGCGGCACCCAGGGTCTCCCCATGGCCGATTGCTAAGCTGGGAGGGGCACACCCCCACCACATGCTACCCAGCAGACCCAGAAGTGGACTGGAAGTACTTCCGGTCCACTTCCAGGTTGCCGCCAAGCACATGGAGGGCCCTGACCCCCACACACTCCTGTGGGACGCTCCTGTTTTATTTATTTAATAATTTATAGATATAGATATATAATCACACACACACATACAGATCTGTTTTCTTTCTTTATTAAATAATTTATATATGTTATTTATTTATTTTCCAACAAGAAAATGGCCCTTGAGTCAGTGTTGCCCAGCTGCTTGTACCTGAAGTGTTGCAGTGCATACCCAAAAATAAAATTTTGAAATTCCCTGCTCTATGGGCAGCTCTCTCCTGGGTTAGCTGGCTCTGCAATTAGCCCTGACCCCCACCTGCCAGTGGCTCAGCAGGCTGCCTTACCTCTTAAAGTGGCAGGCCCTCAAGTGCCCTGCCACATGAAGGTCTTGCCATTATTATTTTAATAACCACTCTCTTCTCATGCAATGGCATCCACTGGGCCTGTAGGCCCTAACCCTTCAGATACTTATGCACCCATTTGGTTGGATGCACTGTGAAATAATCCTAATGAACCCAATGGAAAGACTGCATAAAGTGGAGTGTTTGTAAGGGTGTGTAGGACCAGGCCCTTAATAATTACCTCAGCCTTTCTATTTTTGTGTTTAAAGCATTGGGGATGCATAGGGGATGCACACAGGTTCATGTGCACCCCCTAAGCTTGGCGGTGCACCCCCTGCCAAAAGCGGTGCCAACACTGCTTGTGGCACCTGCGAGCAGTTGCTGCTTGCTGCACACAGGTTCATGTGCACCCCCTAAGCTTGGCGGTGCACCCCCTGCCAAAAGCGGTGCCAACACTGCTTGTGGCCCCTGCGAGCAGTTGCTGCTTGCCACCCCCTACCACCACCAACACCACCGGCAGCATCTGTGGGCAGTCCCCAATCACCCCCACCACTGATGCTACCACCTGTAGGTGGTTGCTGTGCCCCCCCAGCCTCCAGGGGCACGCAGCATTCATGGTTAAAGTCAGATCAGTTAAAAGTATGTAGATTATTTTAGGAGTATATCTCTTTACTAACTTTAAATGAGACTTGTGTTCTTCACTTACTCACTGAAGTGCCTTCAATGAGTTCCTTAATACCATAGGTTCCTTAATCTGGCCATAATTCCAGTTGAAGTTATTCTAAATTGGATGCCTAAATTTATGTAATAAATATCATTCCTAGGCAGTTTTGAAAATTTTGCCTTCAGTATCCAAAACAAACATACATCTGCTTTTACTGGCTTTACCAGGATACTTACATGATCTTCTGGCAGTCTGGGACTCCATTTAGACAAGGCTGCTGGGACTTAATAACATATTTCTCTTTTTTACAGGTAGCTATGTATGTGACCAGTCGGGACCGCAAGTAGGAACACCAATTCCTGAAGGGAAAAATCACAGGGAAGAAGTTTGGAATTCAAGCTTTTTAAAAATTGATGTTGATAACAATAATACAAGGGAGCTACAACATACAATGGGGCATCCTTTTCAAGGTGAATGACAGGAAGCAGAAACAAAGCTCACTCATGCTCTTTTTCATATAGCACAGATTATAGACACTATAAGTGCGTCCACATATGAAAGCACGTGCACCTGCAGCAGCTCAAATAGAAGCGGTGCAAATTTGAGCTGGGGCTTTTTGCCTCAGTGCACTTGCTCCGACATGCACTTTGTTGTGGAGCAAATTGTGCCGCTTGGGGCAAAATAACCCTGCCTGGCTCCTCCCAGATCTGCAGCCAGGGGGAGCTAGAGCCCAGGGCCAGCACCTGTGCTGTCCCCAGCAGTACAAAAAGCTGCCCTGTCCTGGCCCCATCCATACAAAAAGCTGCCCTGGCAAGCAGTTCAGGGCTACTCGCTCTCAGGATCTTCTGCGGCCCAGCCAATTGGCACCTGGGGATACTACCCCTTGTGCCAGCTGGACTGCTGCAGCAGCATCCCAAATCCATTTTTTAAAATACTCCAAAATCCATGTTCTTCCACGGTTAAAACAAAAAACCACTCTACACACACACACACACACACATCTGGAGAGGGGAGAGAGAGAGCGAGAGCGTGATCAGTTGGACAATGCTTTATTGATATATTTACAATGTTAAAGCAATTTGGAAGCCTACCAATGTCTCTATCATCATGAAAAAATAAATTCTAAATACCTATATGTGTTGATGTGTGCTTTTGGTTTTCTTCACACATGATGGGTGTGTGATGGGGGGATGTGGTGTTTGCAGGAAGGGCCTGAGAAGGGGTGTGGGGGAAGGTAGGTGGGTGTGTGGGGAGGGATGTGGGTTGATCTGTGGGTAGGAGTGAGGCAATTGCTGGGGGGACTGTGGGTGTGGGGGGAACCTTGTGGGGGGGCTGCTCAGGAGGGGGTGTGTCCCCTGACCCCCACAGGGTGCAGCCCCCCACGCAGCACATGGAATGCCCCCCCACAGGGCCCCAGCTCCTCCTTGGTGGGCCACAGCCCCTATCCCTCAGAGGGCCCCAGCCCCCCTGCCCAGGATCCCAGGCACCCTGGAGGCCCCCCCGCCCAGGGTCCCAGGCACCCTGGAGGGCCCCCCCTCCAGGGTCCCAGCTCCACTCTGGAGGGCCCCAGCCCCCCGCCCAGGGACTGTAACTAATCTTTCACAGCAACTATGGGGGGACCGTGCACTGAGTCCAGCCAGGTCCTGCTGGCCCTGGGGCTGCTCTTGCCACCCAGCTGGGCTAGTCTCATGGTGGCAGGACCCAGCAAGGCACGTGGGGACTGCATACTGGGCCCAGCTGGGTCCTGCCACCCTTGGGTCCTGCTGTCCGACTGGGCTGGACCCATGGTGACAGGACCCGGCATGGCATGCGGGGACCACATGCCAGGCCCAGCCAGGTCCTGGGGCCTCTCTGCAGCCCAGCCGGGCCAAGCCCATGGTGACAGGACCCAGTGCGGCATGCAGTCCCTGCATGCTGGGCCCTGCCGCATCTTGCTGCCCTTGGGGCTGCTCTGCCACCCGGCTGAGCCATTCATATAGTAGCAGGACATGGCCCGGCACATTGGAACCATGTGGAACCAAGCTGGGTCCTGCTGGCCCTGGGGCTGCTCGTGCTGCCTGGCCCAGCTGAGCAGCATGAGCAGCCCTAGGAATGGTAGGACCCGGCTCAGCTCCGTGCAGTCCCCATGCACCAGGCCGGGCAGCACAAGGAGCCAGCCCAGCACGCAGGGACTGCACAGAGCTGAGCCAGGTCCTGCCGGGCCCAGGCTGCTCGTGCTGCCTGGCCTGGGCCAGCACATGGTCCCTGCATGCGGTCCCTCACCCACATTCTCAAAGCATAGCCCTCCTGGTTTTATTCCTTCCTCCCTAGTCTGCCCCTCCTAGATTCACCAGCCCCACTGGATATTTTGTTTTTCTTTATTGTCTACCCTGGCCTCATGTGAAACAATGGCAGGGCAGGAACCTTCGGGGGACCCGTGGGGGGGGGGGGGCCAGATGCCCCCACAGAGCTTCCTGCAGCCCCCACAATGGGGGCAGATCCCAGCCAAGCCTCCAAGGGGATGCATGCCCTTGCAGCCTCCACCCCGGAGGCACAGTCAGACCAACCTCCTTCAGCGGTGGAGAAGCCTGCAACCTCTGCTTCAGGGGCAGGTGGGACTCCCCTAGCCAGGCCCTCTCCAGAGGGGCTCCCAAGTCCCCTCTCCCATCATCAGGGGCCAAGGGCAATGGCAAGGGCAGTGGAGAGGGCTCCTCTTCAGCCTCCTCCACAGCTGGGGATGGGAAGGGAAAGGGCCCTGCCCCCAAGCCTAGGCCACCAGCACCTAAGGGGATCAGATGCACTTGACCAGCCAGCATACCCACTCAGCCTGTCCCTGGCCCTAGCCCTGGCCCCACCAATGGGGCCCCTGGGGTAGGAACCACAGCTATGCACAGGCAGCTGTGGGGAGACCTGAAACCAGGGGCCCTGGACCCTCCACCACCGCCTTTCCAACTCAGGTGGTGAGGCCCCCTTTCTGGCACTCACCCGCAGGCATGGGGTGAAGTGCCAACTGCCCAAACAAGACAACCTGCACTTCAAGACCTAGGTGCAGGCCCTGGCTTGGGTAGTGGGGGCCCTCAAGATCGTGGCAGCTTCCCACCTTCATGGTAAGGGGGGTCTTTTTCCTTGCCTCAGAGGCCACCGCACAAAAGGCGGTGGAGAGGATAGAGGGCAAGTATGTCCCCATTGAGCCTCTAGAAGAGCTGGGGACCAGGATGGTCCTCAGCTCTGTCCCTCTCTATATCCCCAATTGGGCCCTGCTCCCCCAGCTCCAAACCCTGGGCAGAGTTATCTCCCCAGTGGCCCTCTCGCTGAAGCGATGAGATCCCCGGCCTCCGCCATGTGCACTGTATCCATCGCCAGGTTAGGATCCAGCTGGTGCTGGGAGCATGGCTGGAGGCTGAGGCATACCTGGAAATTCCTTTTCAGGGGGTCCTGGTGAGGATTTTCTATACACTGGGGGACCTGCAGTGCTTCTGGGGCCATGCCCTGGGGCACTTGCATTATGAGTGCCACAGGGACCAGTCAGGGAGGGCATCCGCATGTCCCACTGGCAAGAGGGGTGCCCCCACCATCAGTAACCCTCTCCCCTCGGGGCCCCCCTGACACCACAGCCACAACTATGAGCCCCCAGTGAACTCAAAGGACCTTTCCCCGACAACCAAGATTGGCGGAGTCTGGGGAGGGCAGCAGCAACCAAGGGGAGAGAGGAAGCAGAGCCCTGCAACCCTAGTCATGCCCCCATCGTAGCTGCCCCACCCCGCCAACCCTCACCTTCTCCTACTGGAGCCTGTCCACCTGAGGACCACCCCATGGCTGACTGGGTGCAGGTCCCCTCTGGGCACAAAGGCAAGAGAGGCCCATGCGCAGCTGGAGCCCTCTGACAGGGAGGACTCCTCCCCACCTCCCAAGACCACCACATGGTGAGGAAGGAATGGCCCAGCTTCTGGGGGCCTCCCTAGCTGCACCTGACACCCCACCCCCAGGAAAGATCAAAAGGGTGATCCCCATGGAGGAGGTTTTGGGGCTACTGGACAGTCCCAAACAAGAGCCCATGGAGGAAGCCCCTCATTCTGCTGACCAGAGCCTACCGCCTGAGACCACAAGCCCTGAGGCTGAGGCCTTGGCCTACCCAAAGGAAGGCCAAGCAACGGAGCCTCCTCCCTCTGTTGATCTGGGGGATACAGAGGCCCTGGGACTCACCCCAGTGAGTCCTGAGGGAGGGATTCCCCTTTCCTGGGACCCCGAGGCAGATGCCGAGGCCAGCCCAGTGCCTGATGGGCGTGTTCCCTCCCCCTCCCAAAAAAACCTCACCTCCACCCTTCCCCATAGTCCTGCACCAGAGGGGGTCAGGGTGGGGTCCCCCAATCAACAGGCCAATCTTGTCGGGGACTTTGCACAGAGCCCCTGGGGCTCCAGTTTTACCCTACCATCTTGTGAAGGAGTCCCACCGCCCCCTTACCCCAACCCCTGTCCCAAGGGGCTGCAGAGCTCTCCCAATCCCAACTGGAGTCTGGGGTTTTAGTGGGCTGGGGGGTTCAGATGGTGCCTAAGGAGCCCACTGAGCCCCAGGACCAGGAGGAGGATGCCCAAGAACCAGCAGGTTCTATGGAGTATGCAGAACTCTCGGTCCCGGTGGTCCCCAGGGGTGAGCTACTTGCATTCCTTGACCATGACTACACCCACTGGTCTGCCAGCAAGGTGCAGCTCATCTTGGACTGCTGGTGATATTTTGACAGCGTTCTCACCACTGCAATGGCACTGGTGGGGGAAGGCAAGGGGCCCAAAAGTGGTGACACCCAAATTTATAGGCAGACCTGCAGTTTCATAGATGCCCTCTATATGTACGGGAGGGCGCTACGTGAGCTGGCATGCCCCACGCTG
>NW_005842383.1:1336535-1345085 GCF_000455745.1 Alligator sinensis | reverse complement strand
GAGATGCACGGGGCCCCTGCTGACCCATCTCCTCCACCCCCCAGCCATTAGGTCATTTAAGATTGTGACCCTCAACATCAGCAGCTGCAGGAAGGGTCTCCGGAGATACCGGGTGCTCTGCTTCCTTCAGCAGCGGGGGTACCCCATGGTATTCTTGCTGGAGACCCTGATGACGCCAGCCAGCGAGCCTAATTGGTGGCTGGAGTGGGGAGACAGGGTCTTTTTTAGTCATTTCTCGGGCACCTCTTGTGGGGTGGGCACCCTGTTCTCCCCAGGCCTGCAGCTGGAGGTTCTCCAGGATGTTGAGGTGGTGCCAGACTACCTGCTGCATCTCTGGGTCCAGGTACAGGGGCTGGTCCTGAACCTTCTGAATGTGTACACCCCTGCAAGAGACCCAGAGTTGGCAGAATTTTCCACCAAGCAGCCACTTGCATCAGGACCCTCAAACCTCATAAGTGCCTGGTCCCTGGCAGGGACTTTAACGTCACCCAAGATGCGCGAGACCAGTCGGGCAGAGAGCAGAACCAGGCCACTGTGGGTGTCCTTGGGGAGATCCTGATAATCTACTCCCTGGTGGATGTCTGGCGTACCTGTCACCCTACTGACCCCACTACCTTCACCTATGTGAGGGTGGGGGAGGAGCAGTTGTGCCACTTCTGGTTGGACCGGGTTTATATCTCTTTGCTGCACTTTGCCTGGGCCCAATCCTCTGGCATCTAGCCGACCCCTTTCAGCGATCACCACCTTGTCTGGGCCCAGGCCACGCTGGGGCCTGGGCATCCGGGGTCAGCCTACTGGCATTTCACTGCCAGTCTGCTGGAGGATGTGGGCTTCAGGAAGCCCTTCCAGGAGTTCTGGCTGGCCTGGTGGGAGCAATGGGCAGCTTTCCCCTCAGCTCAAAGATGATAGGATGTGGGGAAGGTGCACATCTGTTTGTTTTGCCACAGCTACATTTGGGGGCACACCCGGCAGAGAGAGGCTATCTGGGAGCAGCTCGGGCAGGAAATGCCAAATCCAAGGGAAGTGGAGAATTCCCCATCATGCCAGAGAGCCGTGCTGATCCTCCTGCCGAAGAAGGGGGATCCCCATAGCCTGAGGAACTAGCATCCCATGTCCCTCCTCTGCATGGACTACAAGGTGGCAGTGAAGGCCATTTCACTGCACCTGTGGTCTGTGCTGATGGACATGATCTATCTTAACCAGACCTACACGGTGCCTGGATGTTCCATCTTTGACAACCTGTACCTGGTTCAGGACCACCTGGAGCTAGCATGCTGGGAGAGCCTGCCTTTTACCCTCCTATCCCTGGACCAGGAGAAGGCATTTGACAGAGTGGATCAAGAGTACCTCACAGGCATGCTGTGGGCCTTTGGCTTCAGGCCCCACTTTGTGTAAGCTCTCCAAGTGCTTTACACCTCTGCAGACTGTTTGGTTAAGCTCAACTGGACCCTGAAAGAGCCCATTCCATTCAGAAGAGGGCTCCATCAAGGCTGCCTACTGTCAGGCCAGCTGTACACCTTGGAGCCCTTCCTCATTCTCCTGCAGAAGCGGGTGGCAGGGTTGATGCGCTGGGAGCCAGCAGTGCATCTGGTCCAGTCAGCATATGGTGATGATGTACTCCTTGTGGTCCAGGACTCCGGTGACCTGGCGCAGGTGGAGGCCTGCCAGGCATTGTACTCAGTGGCCTCCTCTGCCTGGGTCAACTGGGTCAAAAGCTTTGGCCTGGTGGTGGGTGACGGATGACAGGTGGGCTCACTCCCACCCGCGCTCCACGGGATCCACTGGAGTGTGGGCTCACTGCTGTACTTGGGGTCTGCCTATCCCCCACAGACCCCACCCTGCTGGCACCAGCTGGAGGCAAGGGTGGTGGAGTGGCTCCGGGCATGGGCAGGGCTCCTAAGAAGTCTCTCCCTGTGTGGGAAAGTGCTAATGCTGAAACAGCTGGTCCTGTCCATGCTCTGGCACCACTTACACACCCTGCCTGTGCCCCCTGAGGTCCTGGTGGGACTCCAGAGATGGGCACTGGAGTTTTTCTGGCCAGGGTCACTGTGGAGGTCCTGAACCCCCCCTTGTGGGAGGCAGGCCAGGGCCTGGTTTGACTGTGCAGCCAGGCCCTGATGTTCTTTCTTCAGGCCCTGCAGCAACTGCTATACGGTGTTGGTAGCCATGCGGCATGGGGCCACCTGGGGCGTGCTTTCCTTCATCACTTCTGGGGGCTCCAATATGATTGGCAGCTCCTCAGCCTGAGGGGCTTCTATCTTCAGGACCCACAAGGGCTGCCAGATTTCTACCAGGATCTCTTCCAGGCTGGGAGGCTGGTATCTGCCTCCAGGTCCCCTGCAACAGTCGCCCAGGGTGCTGACCTGCTCATCAATTCCCCACATCGTATACTCCAGATAGACCCCACAAAGGATCCATGTGCTAATTACCCCACCATTCATGGCTGGAAGAGGTGCTAATTACCCCACCATTCATGGCTGGAACAGGGGGTTCTTGTCATGAGTCCTGGAATCCTCCAAAAATGTATATGAAGATAAAACATAGGGCAACCTGGTCCAGCTTCACCTCATGTAGGGCAGGGCCACACTAATCATATGCAACAGGCTGAGAAAGGGGGCAACAGAGGGATTCTGGTGAACTGTTTGGGGCCCCATTTGGTGATGTTTGCCAGACCAAAACAGGACTCATTGGAAATGGGAAAGAAAGGCATAGCTCAGCTGTGGGAATGAAAAGCAAGTCAAAAGGTATGCAATGTCATGGTTACCATGACTTGAAAAAGTCGGCAGTGAAAGGAACTGTGCTCAATAGGCACTACCATATGTCTTATTCAGAAGAGCTGCACTAACCTGTCCTTGTGGTGGGTTTCCACCAGCGTGTTTTATAGTCATGCTCAGTGCTGAATGTATTTAACCAGTTTCAGTTTGTTTCCATTACTGAGCACATACTGCTTTTAGCAGCAGTTCAAAATTAGGGAATGTAATATAATGAGGTCTCCTTGTATTCCAATGTAAGATGAAGGTCTACCTGTGACCCCCAGGTTGATGGGGAGTGGGAATTCTTATACTTGAGTAAATACAGTATTTATAGCCATATTGTAGGCCTTATCTTTAAAACTTTATTATGTAAGCAAGTTCAAGATAGGTTCTCCACAGTTTATCTCAAGTCTAGGAAAATTTTAACATTCACCTCACATGCAGCTATGTGCAGTAATAGAAAATCTGCTTTCCCATAAGAAGCTAACTGTTTACACAAAACAAAAAATAAAGTCCCAAACAATGTGGCAAACGTCATCTAGGACATTGGTAAACGCCTGGAGACTGTTTTAACAGAACTTAAATTAAAAGGGAGCATTGTTAGTTTAGGGGAGAGGACTGTGCCTGATAAAGAACAGCTGAACTTTACAGAGTATATTTTTAAGTGGGAACACAGGAACTACAGCTCCAATAATTAGCAGATATGGAAAAAGTTTGCTTCAGAAATTGAGCTGCAGAAACAATGGGGATCTTAGTTGAGCACAAAAGCCGAGGCTGATGTCACCAGCCAGGAGACCAGCATTGCAATCAGTGAGAAAGTAGAAGTGAGGACACAGCTGGGAATGTCAATTGGAAGACCAAAGGAGTTAGACTGTTGGGGCATGTCCTCACGAGCACACATGCAGGGGCACGCATTCCCTGCAGGCCAAATAGCAGTGGCACATATTTGTTCCCCCACTGCTATTTATCTCTGGCATGCCCCTGCACACATACTCCAGCACACAGCAAATTTCCCTGAGTGGAGTAGTGGGGGCTGGGGCCAACACGTGTGACTCTGGCTAGCCAGGCTCTCTGTCTGCCAGTGCACATTGCTGTGTGCACCGCACCACACTTTTTAGCAGCAGTTTTTTTACGCCAGGATCCCCTGTGTCAAAAAAACCCACCATACTGCTAATTAGCAGCATAGCAAATGCGTGTATGTGTGCACTTGTGGGAATGTGCCCTTGGAATGCAGCACTTGGACTTGTTGGGCTTTGTGAAGTATTCAGTTCTTGGCCTTTTTT
The DNA here is from genome assembly GCF_000455745.1 of Alligator sinensis. NCBI lineage: Eukaryota > Metazoa > Chordata > Crocodylia > Alligatoridae > Alligator > Alligator sinensis. The sequence continues at coordinate 1,341,049 of NW_005842383.1, read as the reverse complement.
TTAAGGCTAAGATCAAGTGTATTTCCCTACCGGCTTTGTCATCTTTTTTTGGATTCACAATCCTAAACATCTACTAATAAAAGTCAATCTGTTATGACAGTCTTTCAGAGAAAACACATTGCTTCTGAGACTCTGTTGCCACTGATGCCAAACAAAAGTTTGTTTCTTGAAAAGGAGATATGCAAGCACAGGAATTGGAGGAAGACTGTAGTGTCCTGTGCAGAGCTAAGCAAAGGGTTAGATCAGCAGTTCCCAATCTCAGGGGTCCCATTTGTGGTCACAGTGATAAAAAAATAGTGTCGTGCATACCTAGGGAGAGAGGCATGGGGGGGCACGTGCCCCCCAAATATGTGTGGGATGGGGTCAGTGTCCTCTCCCTGGAACCTCCGCAGCAGAGTGGGGAGGGGAGGCTCAGTGTCACTGCCAGGAGCCCCATGCTGGCTACACTGTCATGATGAGCTGGTCCCTGCCCACCCAGCAGCAGCAGGGCATAACTCTATGCTGCTGCCACTGCTGCTGGGCAGGCAGAAGGTGCCTCACTATGGCTCCATGTTTGGTGTGGGGATCCTAGCACCAAGCTGGGCTGCGGAGGCCCTCAGGGGAGGGCAACAAAGCAGGAAGTCCCAAGACCACAGCGGGCAGCCCGCATCCTTCCCCCCCACCCCCCGCCCATGTGCTCCACTCCAGCTGTGCTGCCTGGCCTTGGGGAGCAGGGGGGAGGGTGGTAGAAAGAGGTGGGCTTTGCTCCAGTTGTCAGGTTTGACCTAGAAACCACTACACATAGCCCAAGCAAAAGTCTCTGTTATGTAACTAATGCCCAACTGCAATGATAAGGAGAAGACAGTCTTAGATAAAGGAGGCTTGAAAACAAAAACAGAATTAGTGAACTAGGGCAAAGAACTGATTTAAATATTAAGATTCACACCCCTAGGTGGGGAGAAAGTATGCTAATGAAACATACATGTATGGAAATGAGATACATATTTAAAACACAGGTATAGAGACATGCTCAGTAAAGAACTCCTTGCGTCACTCCCTTATAACCAATTAGCAAACAAGAATGCTTATGAAGGTCCAATACTCCTGTATAAAAGATGCTTAGAATTAAGAATCTGTGTGCTTGTTACGTGAAATTATTCCGCTTGCACCTTGTATTGCTAGCAATAAATCCTTATACTTTCACCCCTGGTATCTTTATTGGCTTTTGCATACCGGGCACGATCCCAGACTTGAGCTGGGGCTCAACACAGTCACAGCAGTCGCTGATGCCTCCTGCGGGCAGCAACTGGGACTCGGGGGCTGGTGGGAAAGGGCAGGGGGCTGCAGGCTATGGGCCCTGGCTCTGGTCCCATAACCCTGGCAGCTGGGGCCCCCCATTAGAAGAGCTGGGAGGTATGCAGGGGGCTGTGGGTTGTGAGTGAGGGGCACTGGCAAGGTCAGGGGGGCTGTAGGTAGGGAGTGAGGGGCACCTGGGAGGTGAGGGGGCTGCAGGTTAGGAGTGAGGGGCCATGCTGAGGAAATAAGGTCATGCTGAGGAAAAGTTTAGGAAGCACTGGGTTAGATTCTACTGATAGTTTTGCTGTGATTTGAACTATGTGCCCAACTATTTTGATGAAACAACTGCAGGTATAAGTTTTTTGCAGGCAGCTTTGAGAAACATGTGTGGCTACCATTTATAGACGTAAACATCCTAGAAGCATCTGCTTTTCACTGACTAAATCATAGATCAAATTTTGAAGCCTTTATCTAGTCATTAGTCTCTGAAGGCCAGATCTTCAGCTGGTATCAATCAATTAAAGTCAAGAGAGAAGTGCTGCTAGCTGAGTTTCTGCTTCTAGAAATTCTGCCTGTTGAAAACGTCATAAAAGCAAATTAGGAATCAAGGGTAGGGGGGGGGGGGGGTGAGAATGCAATCACATCCCCCCACTTTGATTCCTGCTCCATCCAACTGCCCCAGACAGGCAGCAACATTTCTGTTCAGGCAGTGCCAAAGGAGTCAATTGACCTCATGGTTCATTATAATGTACCTAATTCCTGCTAATCTCTCTTTACTCCACTGGTGTTAATGAGTTTCTTTCCTTTTAAATAGTTGTGAAGTTCCATTAATCAAGTTATCCTTTCATCTACAATTTTGCTGGTTGTTAGCAATTTCTGATAATCTCTCTTCTATTTCAGACTGCTTTTAGTTCTAGCTGCAGACTGCTTTTAGTTCTAGCTGCAGACTGCTTTTAGCTCTAGCTAAAAACCTTAACTCAAGTGTGGTAACATGAATGCAAGTGAACAATAACTCAGGTGTAGAAATGATGGACAGTGATGTGTGGGACACTCAGGAAGGCTAGATTTTGTTTTACAAATCTGAATAAGAGATATCCCTTCTAGCCTTACTTCTCTATAATCTATGAATATTTAACTACAATGATTATAGGACTCAAAGTAATATTTTGGACTAATTTTGCACAGTTTGTGTTTTTTAAATTAATATATAAACTAGAAAATTAGTGCACCTGACAATAAATTTATATTTGTTTTTTGCTTTGATCCTAAACTGAATAATAGCATTGGGTATCTAGCATTTTAATAAATTTTCTCATTTCTCTTTGACTGAAGAAAAACATGTCTTACTGTAGGGCATCTACTGGTGCCAGTGTAGTGCAACCACCTTAGCAGGCCTCTATCCATTAACACCCCTCATCTCCTCAGAGTTTTCCCCCACCTTTGTATTCTCACCTTCCACATCTTGATGTAATAAATTGATAGGGAGGCTGTCCTAAGGGCAAAGAGAGCTTTGAGTAGTGGACCTGTGTCTGGACTGCAGTTCCCTTGGCCTCAAACCACTTTTACTCTGGCTGCACCCTCTAGCTTGGAGCCTATGGTCCAGGGCCACAAGCTTCTGGCTCAGCTTTGGTCACATCCTCATGACCTTGGGTTCTAGGCCCTGCACAACCCTTACACAAGCCTTGAGGCCACAAGTCCTGCATTCACAGGCTCCGACCCTCAGTTTTTAGCAGACTTTGCCCCTCAGAGGCTTTGTACTTATTCCCAGTCTCTACCTTCTGTCCTCTTAACATCGAGTCTGATTCAGGGTGTCCCCAGGCACCCCTTTCAGTAGCCTCCACACATTCCCCTTACAGCCATAACTCAGTCTATTGGATGAAATTAAAACCACAAACACAGGCACCTGCCTTGGCTCAAACAAAATGCCCCTTCTGGGTTAGCCTTACTCTGCAGCAATGCTTGCAACAACAACAACAACCACCACCACCTCAGGGTACTTGTCTCATTCCCAATAAGGGTTTCTTAGGTTTCTTTCACCCTGGCTGTCCTGAATCTGTCCTTGGTTTGGCCCCTTGGCTTTCCTCTCCAGAACTCTGCACACTGTAGCTCCTATAGCCAGACTCCCTCCCTGGCCTGAGGCTTGGACTTATAAAGTGTCTTATGTCACAACCCAGTGATTTTGGTGCCTTGGCACGATGGAATTTTCTTGCCACATGAGAGCCTCTTGCACAGCGAGGGTTTTTACTGCACAGAAGAACCTCGGTGCAAGAGAGTTCCCGCCAATTTGCAGGGTGCATTTCTTCTTTGCAGCACAGAAATGCACGGTGCAAAGAGTTCCCGCCATTCGAATGCAAATTTGTGTCCCACTATTGGCCAGTGCTAAATTATTCCTATGTGGCGGCTAGTAATTGGCTTGCTGGCCATTTAAAATTTCGTGCGACTTCCGGCCAAGTCGAAGAACTTTGAGCACGCTGCAGAGTGCCTCTAAAGAGATCTGACTTGCGGCTAGCTGATCGATAGACTGATCACCTATCGATCCTTCTTCCCGTCGCCGAGCGCAATCCCAGACGTACCCTTTCCCCTCCGGCTTAATTTGCGGATGGATTAACTGGCTTGGGCCTCGCCAGCTGGAACAACTCACACAGTTGTTCAGACGACCGGACCATCTGCGTCGCAACTACAAGCGGCGTAAGTAAACGTTTTTGCAACCATTAAACCTTGTCTGCCTCTCCATTCACCAGCCCGCCCTAACGAACGAGCAATTTCTAAATCACCTCAAGTCGGCTCTGGCTGTCCAAGACATCTTATAGGTCACCTGGCCCTCCACTTCCACCGCTGGGCCCTCAGGTACTGCCTGCACCTGGGCTTAGTGGCCATCTCATTTCAGGCTTCTGTCTGTTATTAGGCTTCGGCAACACAAAAAGTATGGGTAGAAAAGGAAAAGGAAAACAGCAAAAGGAAAAGGATGAACTGAGAGAGGAAAAGAGGGCTAGGCACCCCTAGATCTTTTTCCTCTTCTAAAAACAGGGTAGGGGCCCTGTGTTATATGTGATGTGTCACGGCGGGGTCCTCGCGGAGGGCCGTGTGCTCCTTAAGGTCCCTCGCTCCGTGTCAGGCCGGCCCAAGGCACCCTCTAATTCTCGCCTGCCACGTCTTGATGGAATATATCTATATAGTTGGGAGGCTGCCTATGACTCCCTGGGCACGGCTACTCGGGACCTCTGTCCCCGCGGTTCTCC
>NW_005842383.1:1326053-1334806 GCF_000455745.1 Alligator sinensis | reverse complement strand
GCCCTTGGCTTTATAAGGGCGAGGCCCTGCCTCCTACAGGCAGCTGGCTCCCCTTAGCTGCCCCGGCAACCCGCAGCTGGGCTCGTTATGACCTGCCAGGGCTCTCTCTCCCTGGCAGTTTCTACTCCCTAGGAGCAGAGCTCCGAGGTGCTCTGTGACATGATGTTACACCACACCACCTGCACTCCCGTTTTCAGTCTGCCTATGGTGTGGATTCATCTAAATGCATGACATGAATTTGGGACAGCTCTTTAAAGATGTTTAGGTACCATTCTTCAATTGATCACTGGGAGATGGGCTCCCAAATACCTTTAATAATCTGACCTTTACTGCTGCAGTCAAAACTGAAAGCCCAGAATGCATTTCTGTCTCCTGAGTCCTGTCCTATGTACCCTGCAAGCCAAAATTGGTTGAGGCTCTTCCCACTCTGAGCCTCCCTACCTTTTTCCAAGCAAACAATGCAACTTGAGTCCAGCTGCCAGCACTAGCTGGCATTGTTTTTAAGTGCAATACTTTGGATCCGTTCCATGGGAAGTCTGCCAGGTTCAGCCAGGGGTCTGTATTCAATGTGGAAATCTCCTTTTAAAATGGGATTCTTTTGCTGTAGTGTTTTTATTCTTTCCCAAGAAAACAATCCATACCCTGTGAATCATCATATTTGCTGATTTGTTTTCCTCTCATAGACACTGCTCTGAAGCAACAAATCCAGTATGAATTAATTGCAAACTGTGCATATGTGTTTAATCTATCAGGGGGCAGATGGATTTGCTACATGTATTTTTATTTTGTGTATACACAAATATACACACAACTGTGGAAAGATAGATTCCTTTCAAAAAAATTTATGAATAATAGATATGACCTTAAAACCCTAAAAACTAGGTTTCACATGGTTCCCAAATTAATTTAAATTAGATTAGCTTGCAGAGGCCCTACATGAGCTGTCACATCAGCATAGCATAGCCAAAGCCTAGTTCATTCCATTCATGACCTCTGCTGACTGCTCCCCTCCCTCAGCTTTCTCCAAAACACTCCCTTAGAGCTGGAGCTCCCTTGGAGCTTAGAGCTCCCTAGAGGGGACCTAGAACAGAGTTTCCCAACCTTTTCCAGCACAAGGCACACTTATATTAATAAAAATTTTCTGCATCACACCTGTTAAGGCATTCCCCATCCCCATACTTATGTGCTCACTGTAGCTCAGTGCTGCAGCATGGCACAGCTGTTCAGAGGCTCATGAATTGTACATCCCCCACAGCCAGCACATGCACAGTAGATGACTTTCCCTCAGCTCAGCCAGTTCTCTCTCTCCCCAATAGCCAACACATGTGCCAGTCTTCTGTGACTATACCTCATCAACATGGTTTATTCATTAGCACTAGGAGGGTGGAGAACTTTCTTCTCATTCCAAAATTCTTGTGACACACCAGGGAGCTCTTCATGGCACACTGGTGTGCCATGGCACACCGGTTGAAAAGCACCAGCCTAAACTAGTGGGATGGGACCTCATTTGGCTGAAGGTATTTTACAGGGGTCATGTGATCACCCTTTAAGCTGCTCAAATGGTATGAAAGGGTCACATCATAACAGAGAACTGGAGGCAGTGATTCACTATGCCTGTGGCTTACTTTGGTCAGTTATTAACACTGAAGTTGGGTAACTGAAGGAAAAAATACTTGCAAGTAGTTTGACAGTTTCTAAACAGAATTTCCCTTTGGGATAGACTATATGTACAGTCCTTTCTGTTCACTTCTCCTGAATAATCATTTATGGAAAGTCAACCTTAAATTGTATATTACTAGTAGAATCTGAATAGTGTAAAAATGCCACATTTTGTTTTTACTATTAGGGCTCTGTGAAACAGCACCATTTCATTTGGACTTCTGTCTCACCATTTTGACAGGACAGTGTTTCATTTTGAGGTACTGTACCATTTCGTTTAATTGAAACTGTTTTGCTGTTTCAATGCTGTTTTGATGTTTCGCCCATAGGCTATAATATAATATAGTAGCTACTTTTCATGTTATAGAATCTACCTGGATTCAAGCACTGAGACAAATTAATCCCTGATTTAACTCCAATGACCAGAAATAAATGTACCCCATTATCTTCCAACAATAGACTTAACTTCTAACTGACTCTCTCTCAATTCTAGATTGGTAACCATGCCTGCCAATCTTGAACTTGTTACACTCCAGGGAATAATGCACAGAAAAATTCAAAAGTATGCAAAATTAATTACTTTTATATTTTTATTATAATGCTATTTGAACCTTCTTTAGAAATATGTGCAGATACTTTGTATGTTTGGGGGTGGGTGTGAGGTGTGTGGGGGTGGGATTTGTGAGAGTGGTGTGTGGGGGGTTGTGAAAGTATGGGGGCTGTGGATGTGGGGTGTTCTGAAGGGATGTTGGGGGTGTGGGTGTGTATGTGGGGTTTGTGGGGTGTGGGGGGTGGGATTTGTGGGGGGTGGGTAGGGAAGTGTTTGGGGTTTGTGGGAGTGTGTGCGCATGTGTGGGGTTTATGGGTGGGTGTGGGCCTCGCCACCACATGTCCCCCACAATGGTGCACATCCCCTGCCACCAGCAGCTCAGCAGCAGTAGGCACTGGGTCCTTGGGGTGTTCATGGCAGTAGGCAGAGTCCCCACCAGTGCACAGCTCCAGCTGAGTCCTGGGGGCTGCACGTGGGCTGCTGCTGCTGTTACTTCCCCCCCCACAGGGGGGGTCTTCTGCTTCACACTGCATGCTGCTGCCCCCGCCTCGGGGGGGACACCACACCCACTGCACCCCAGAAACGCACCCCAGCAATGCAACCCAGCTTCTCCACTCCTGTTCCAGTCAGCTGCTCAGTCCACTGTCAAGCCATGATTGGGAGACAGCCTGGGGAGGGAGCCTGCACTGTTTGTGGGCCCCTCCCCCACCATCACTACCGAAGCCTAAAGGTGCCTTGCTTGCCCCAACTGCCTTGGCAAGTCCACCCCCACCCGTGCCTTCACCTACACTTTCACCTTAAACACACCCTGAGTGGCTAAACTAGATGGCTGCTACTACCACTGCTGCTGTTGCTGGTGCTGCTGCCATCAGTTCTGCTGCTGCTCCCTCTCAGGAAAGAGGGAGATTCCCTGCTGCACCACCTTGCACCACTCAACACCACATCTGCACTGGATTACTCCCTAACTGACTGATTGCTCCTGCACTCCCCCACAGCTGCCTCACTGCATCTGATTCTGGTTTGTTTTCCTGCCTACTGTCCCACTGCTGAGTGCCTGGCTGGAAGTCTGAGGGGCTCCTGGACTGATCTGCGACAAACAAAGCCCATCCACTGCTCAAGGCATCTTTTACATCTGTCTCAACAGCTTTCCCTATGTGTTTTTGTCCTTGTGTGGTAAGTCCTGTGGTCCACTCCCCTCACCCTGGTGTTTGTTGTATGGCTGAGTAAGCCAGCTTGAGTCTCCCATGCCCTTGTGTGTTTCCTCCTCCCCCACATTCCCCAAATATAGCCATCATGATTTTTTTTCCTATGGGGCTGTAGCTCAGTGAGCTTCAGGCCCCTTCCTCCCTTCCATTCTTACCCCCCACAACCCCAGCCTGCCTCCATTAGATTCACCAGCCTCACTGTATATTTTGGTTTTCTTTATTGTTTTCCCCTCCCTCATGGGAAGTAATTTCAGGGAGCAAATCTTGGGGGGGGGCAGATGCTCCCATAGAGCTTTCTGAAGCCCCCATAAGGGGGCAGATCCCAGCCCAGCCCCCAAGTTGATGCATACCCCTGCAGCTCCCATCCCAGAGGAAGAGCCCAACCAACCTTCTCCATGGGTAGAGAAGCCTGCAACCTCTGCTGCAGGGGCAGGCAGGACTCTGGCAGGGCAACAACATGTCCAGGGTGTCTCCCCTGGCCAGGACCCTCCTGGAGGAATTTCCAAGCCTCTTCCCCCACCATCAGGGGCCAAGGGCAAGAGCAGTGGGGAGGGCTCCTCTTCAACCTCCTCCACAGCTGGGGGTGGGAAAGGCAAGGGCCCTGCCCCCAAGCCTAGACTACCAGCACCTGAGGGGACCACATGCACCACACCAACTAGCACATCCACTCAGCCTGGCCCTGGCCCTGGCCCTGGCCCCGGCCCCACCCCAGTGGGGGAACCACAGCTATGCACAGATGGCTGCAAGGTGACCTGAAGCCAGGGGGCCTGAACCCTCCACCGCTGGCCCTTCCAGCTCGAGTGGCAGGGCCCCCTTTTCAGCACTCACCCACAGGCACAGGGTGAAGTGACAACTACCCAAGTGGGAGAACTTGCACTTTGAGACCTGGGTGCAGGCCCTGGCTCAGGTAGTGGGGGCCCCTAAGATCATGGCTGCCTCCCGCTTTCATGGCAAGTGGGTCTTTTTCCTTGCCTCAGAGGCTGCTGCACAAAAGGAGGTGGAGAGGGGGCTCATGGTGGGGGGTAAGTACGTCCCCTTCAAGCCTCTACAAGAGCTGGGGACCAGGGTGGTCCTCAGTTCCATCCCTCCCTATATCCCTAATTAGGCCCTGCTCCAGCAGCTCCAAGCCCTGAGGAGAGTTATCTCACCGGTGGTAGCCCTCTCGTTGCAGGGCCGAGACCCCGGCCTTCGCCACGTGCACTCTTTCTGTCACCAGGTTATGATCCCTGGTGGTGGGAATGCAGCTGGAGGCTGAGGGGGGCCTCATGATTCCTTTTCAGGGGGCCCTGGTGAGGGTTTTCTATACACTAGTGGACATGTGATGCCACACCATGGGGTACTTCTGGTGCCACACCATGGGGCACTTGAATCATGAGTGCCCCATGGGCCAGGGGGAGAGGGCATCCATGGGTCCCACTGGCAAGAAGGGTGCCCCTGTCACTGGTACCCCTCCCCCGTCAGGCTGCCCTGGCACTCCAGCCACATCATTCAGCCCCACTGTTAGCTCAGGGGACCCCACTCCCAAACCAAGTTGGCAGGGTCCCAGGGAGGGGAGCAGCAGCCAAGGGAAGAGAAGGAGCGGGGGATCCCTGCACCTAGTCATGCCTCCACTGTAGCTGCCTCACCCGCCCCCCCCCAACCCTCAACTTCTCCTACTGGAGCCTGTCTACTTGAGTACCACCCCATGGCTGACTGGGTGCAGGCTCCCTCCAGGTGCAAAGCCAAGAGGAAGGCCCGGGTGCAGCTGAAGCCTTCTGACATGGAGGACTCCTCCCCGCCTCCCAAGACCACCACACAGGGGGAAGGAGCAGCCTAGCTTCCAGGGGCCTCCCTGGCTATGCCTGACACCCCACCCTGGGAAAGATCAAATGAGTGATCCCCATGAAGGATTATTTGGGGCTGCTGAACAGTCCCAAACAGAAGCCCAATGGAGGAAGCCCCTCACTCTGCTGGCCAGGGCCTACCTCCTGAGACCACAGGTGCCAAGACTGAGACTGAGGCTGACCCAAAGAAAGGTCTGGCAGTGGAGCCCCCCATCTGACTATCTGGGGGAGACAGGGGCCCTGGGGCTCACCTCGGTGAGTCCTGAGGAGGGAGGTCCCCTTTCCCAGGACCCCAAGGCAGACACCAAAGCCACTCCACTGCCTGATGTGTCTCTTCCGTCCCTCTCCCAGAAAAACCTCACTTCCAGCCTGCCCCATGGTCCCACACCAGAGGGGGTCAGGGTGGAATCTCCTAATCAACAGGCCAATCTTGTCAGGGACCCTGTGCCGACCCCCTAGGGCTCCAGCTCTACCCTACCATCTTGTGAAGGAGCCCCATCCCGACCCTTACCCCCACCCCTGTCCCAAGGGCCTGCAGAGCTCTCCCAATCCTAACTGGAGTCCGGGTTCTTAGAGGACCGGGGAGTTCAGATGGTGCCTAAGGGTCCTGCTGAGCCCCAGGACCAGAAGGAGGATGCCCAAGAACCAGCAGGCTCCATGGAGCATGCAGACCTCTTGTTCCTGGCAGTCCCCAGGATGAGCTACTTGCATTTCTTGACCACGATGATACATGGCAGTCCACCCACAAGGTACAGCTCACCTTGGACTGCTGGTTAGATTTTGACAGCATCCTCACCACTGCGAGGGCACTGGTGAAGGAAGGCAAGGGGCCCAAAAGCTGCAAACCCTGGATCTATAGACGGGCCTGCAGTTTCGTAGATGACCTTTATACTTATGGCAGGGTGCTATGCAAGCTGGCGAGCTGCACACCAGGCATTGAGATGCGCAAGGCCTCTGCTGACCCCCCCCCACTGCCCCTCCCCCAGCCATGACGTCTTTTAAGACTGCAACCCTCAATGTCCACAGTTGCAGGAAGGGTATCCAGAGATGCCAGGTTCTCTCCTTCCTTCAGAAGTGGGGGGTACCCCATGGTATTCTTGCTGGAGACCCTGATGACTCCAGCTAGTGAGCTTAATTGGCAGCTGGAGTGGTGGAGCAGGCTATTTTTTAGTTGCCTCATGGTCACCTCTTGCAGGGTGGCCACCCTGCTCTTCCCAAGCCTGAAGCCCTGGAGCCATTACTCGTTTTCCTGCAGAGACGGGTGGTGGGGTTGATTTCATAGATTTCATAGATGTTAGGGCTGGAAGGTACCTCAAAGATCATCAAGTCCAGCCCTCTTCCCCAGGGGCAGGAAGTCAGCTGGGGTCAAAGGATCCCAGCAAGATAAAGATCCAAATGTTTCTTGAATGAGTCCAGAGTAGGTGCCTGCACCACTTCTGGAGGGAGTCTATTCCAGGTCTTAGGGGCTCAGATAGAAAAGAAATTTTTGTTTATGTCCAGCCTAAACCAGTCTTGGAGGAGTTTATGGCCATTGGTCCTTGTTTTTACTCGGGGCACTTTGGTGAACACACATTCTCCCAGATCCTGATGTACACCTGTTATATACTTATAAGCAGCCACCAGGTCCCCCCTGAGCCTGCGTTTTTCCAGGCTGAAGAGTCCCATGGCTCTCAGACTCTCTTCCTAAAGCCTGTTCTCTTGCCCTCTGATCATGTGCACAGCTCTCCTCTGGACTCTCTCAAGCTTGTCAACATCCTTCTTGAATTGTGGAGCCCAGAATTGGATAAAGTACTCCAGCTGCAGCCTCACCAAGGCCAAGTACAATGGGAGGATGACATCCTGAGATTTACTTGAGAAACATCTGTGGATACAAGCCAGAGTTTTGTTTGCTTTGCCAGCTGTGACATCGCATTGGTGGCTCATGATCATCTTGAGGGCATGCTAGAAGAGAGGGATAGGCTACTAGATCTGGACAGGTTACAGGGGTGGGTGGACAAGAATAGGATGGGTTTCAGTACTGACAAGTGCAAGGTACATACCTAGGTACATACCTACAGGCTGGGGAACTCATTTGTTGTCAGCACAGAGGCAGAAAAGGATCTTGGAATCACTATTGATTCCAAGATGAACATGGGCCGCCAATGTGGGGACATGGTCAGGAAGGATAACCGCACCTTGTCACGCATCCATAGATGCATCATGAGCAGGTCCAAGGAGGTGATCCTCCCCCTCTATGCGACACTGGTCAGGCCACAGTTGGAGTACTGCATCCAGTTCTGGGCACCGCACTTCAGGAGGGATGTGGACAGCATCAAGAGGGTCCAGAGGACGGCCACTCGCATGATCAGGGGGCAGCAGGGTAGGCCCTACAAGGAGAGGTTACAGGACCTGAACCTGTTCAGCCTCCACAAGAGAAGGCTGAGAGGGGGATCTGGTGGCCATCTATAAACTTGCCCAGGGGGACCAACAGGCAATGGGAGAGTCCCTGTTCCCCTGAGCACTACCAGGAGTAACAAGGAATAATGGCCATAAGTTGACTGAGAGGCACTACTTCACAGTCAGGGTGGCTAGGAGCTGGAACCAACTTCCAAGGGAAGTGGTGCTTGCTCCTACCCTGGGGGTCTTCAAAAGGAGGCTACACAGTCACCTAGCCGGGGTCGTTTGACACCAGTATTCTTTCCTGCCCAAGGCAAGGGGTCAGACTTGATGATCTGCTCAGGTCCCTTCTGACCCTACCAACTATGAAACTATGAAGTCTCTTTCAGCCGTGGTCCTGGCAAGCGTAGCACTGCTGAGCCTATAAGTATGCTGCAGGTTTTTTTTCCCCAAGGTGGTGTACCTTGCACTTATTGATACTGAACGTCATCAGGTTTGTATCCACCCACTTACTAAGTTTATTCAAGTCAGCCTGGATCACTAGCCTGTCCTCAGATGTGGATACTATGCCCAAAAATTTAGTCATTGGTGAACTTAGCCAGTGTGCTTCTGACACCAATGTCCACATCATTGATAAGGATGTTAAAAAGAACCAGTCCAAGGACAGACCCTTGGGGGATGCCACTGGACACGGAGCACCATGGTGATTCACTACCATCGACCACTACTCTCTGGGTCTGACCTCAGAGCCAATTACCCAGCCATCGAACTGTGGCAAAGCTGAGGCCACAGTTGGCCAATTTTTCCATGAGGAGGTCAGGGGACACCAAATCAAAGGCTTTTTTAAAGTCCAGATATATGACGTCAATCTCTTCTCCCTTGTCCAGGTGATATGTCACCTGGTCATAGAAGGAGATGAGATTGGTCAGGCAAGACCTACCCATGGCAAACCCGTGCTGGCTATCCCTCCCTTGAGGAGCAACCACTCCTCTTGGACTCCTCTTCCTGTTGGTCCCTTAGGGCCTTGACGATGAGCCTCCTGAGCTTGTCAAAGTCAGCTTTCCTCAAGTCAAGGACTTCTGTATTGCTGACTGACTTGCCAGCTTTGCAATGGATAGTAAAGGTGATCAGCTTATTTGG
>NW_005842383.1:1320233-1326043 GCF_000455745.1 Alligator sinensis | reverse complement strand
CGCTCTTCCCATGAGCTGTCCAGGTAATTAAAGTTTCCCATGACAGCCATGCACTGAAAGTGTGCAGCCTCAGCCAGTTTCCTGGTGAATTCCTGGTCCTGCTCTTGTTTCTGGTTAGGAGGCCTGTAGTAGACACCTACCATGATGTCCCCTGTGCCATGTTCCCACATATTTTAACCCAGAGAGACTCCAGCCATGCTTCCTGGGTGCCAATGTAAATTTGCAGAGATGTGTAGCTGTCCTTGACATAGAAAGATACACCCTCACCCTTTTTATCTGCATGATCTTGCCTGTACAGGGTATAGCCATCTATACCTGTGGCCCAGTCATAGGTGGAGTCCCACCAGGTCTCCATTATCTCTATGATGTCATAGTCATTCTTGTTTAGCAGGAGGACCAGTTCCTCCTGTTTATTCCCCAAGCTCCTGGCATTGGTATACAGGCAGGCAAGTATCCCATTAAGGGCCCTTGCCTTCCCCACAGATCATTCCGGGGCTAGGGTAGGGGTGGGTTCCCTTGAGTGCCTTAGCCTGCTGGATTTACAAAGGTTGCCCAGTGGGCTTGCAGTGGCAGTAATCCCTCCAAACCCGATGGTCTTAGTTTAAAGCCTGGTCAAGCAGGTCAGTCAGTCTGGCTGAGAAGAGCCTCCTCCCCAGTGGAGTGAGGTGGAGGCCATCTCTCCCCAGCAGACCACTGCCTCTATCACCAAAGAGTGGACTGTGATCGTGAAAGCTGAAGCCTTCATGATGACACCAGCGCTGCAGTCTTTGGTTGACTACCTTGACCCGTCTCCCTCCTCAGCTTATGACCCACAACTGGGAGGAGCAAGAAAAAGACCTCCCTGATGCTCCAGGAGCCAGCAGTGTGGCTGATCCTGTTAGTATATGCTGACAACATACTCATCGTGGTCCAGGACTCAGGTGACCTGGTGCAGGTGGAGGCCTGTCAGGCATTGTACTTGGCACCCTCCTATGCCCAGGTCAACTGGGTCAAGAGCTTTGGCCTGGTGATCGGTGAGAGGTGGCAGGTGGGCTCACTCCCATCTGTGTTCCACAGGATCTGCTGGTGCGTAGGCTCACTGCTTTATTTTGGGGTCTACCTGTCCCCCACAAACCCCTCCCTGCCAGAGATCTGGCACCAGCTGGAGGCAAGGGTGATGAAGTGGCTTCAGGCATGGGCAGGACTCCTGAGGTGTCTCTCCCTGCATGGGAGAGTGCTGGTGCTGAACCAGCTGGTCCTGTCCATGCTCTGGCACCGCTTACATACCCTGCCTGTGCCCCCTGATGTCCTGGCAGGGCTCAAGACAGGTGCTGGAGTTTTTCTGGCCAGGATGGCACTGGGTCATTGTGGAGGTCCTGAGCCTCCCCTTGTGGGAAGGCAGCCAAGGCCTGGTTTGCCTGCACAACCAGGTCCTGATGTTCCACCTTCAGGCCCTGCAGCAACTGCTATATGGTCTGACCATGCCTCATGGTCAGGAGCCATGCGGCAGGGAGCTACCTGTGGTGCACCTTCTTCTTCCACTTCCAGGGACTCCAATATGACTGGCAGCTCCTTGGACTGCAGGGCTTTTCCCTGCAGGACCTGTGTGGGCTGCCAGAGTTCTACCAGGACCTCCTCCAGGCCTGGAGGCTGGTCTCTGCCTCCAGGTCCCCTGCAACACTCGCCCAGGGTACTGACCTTCTCATCAAGCCCCTCCTCATGAACCCCCAGCTGGAGGTGCTGACAGCAGAGGGGTCCCGGTTGTGACAGAGGTTGGTCCTGGCTGATGTCACCCGTATCAGAGACCTTCTGGACTATGATAAGCAGAAGTGGGTGGACCCCGCTGTGGTAGCCCGGTGCATGGGTCTACTGAAGACACATGTGACTTGCCATCTCGTCCAGGAGGTGAAATCTGCCCTACCTCCCAATGCCCTTGCCCTTGTTAACCAGATCCTTTGAGGTGGCGCTCCCCACCCGCCTGTATCCTCCAGCCCACTGGAGTTTGTCATGGGGCCAGCACCCTGCCCAGCTTCACAGCACTCCCCGCTCCACCACCTAAGCTGGCTGGAGGACACCAGACCGGTCTGCTTTTCCAATGTCCATCGCTGCCACCTCTACACATTCATGTGCTGCACAATCCATCATGCTGCCCTCGCATCCCGCCTAGACAACTAGTGGCAGGACCTGCTCAGTGAGGGCATAGCTGGGGCACCTCAGTGTCTGAGTCTGTACTCCACCCTCATCCCACGAGCCACTGGGGACCTCAGCTGGTGGCTCCCCCAGTCATGTATGTTGCATGCTTCACAGACACCCATGTCTCCCATCCATTCTGTGGGCAGGTTCACGCTGGCACATACGACCCTCGAGTGCAACAGGCTGCAGTCCCTCCACCTCCAGAACCTCCTCCTGATGTTCTGGTTGAATTTCACCCCCCACCTTTTTGTTTTTGGTCATCCCATTCACAGCCCCACCAAGTCCCAGGACCTCTGGTCAACTTCCCTCTAGTCCTGGCCACGTGGGTATTTGACTAGGAAGGAGGCTTTGGACAGGAAAGTGCCCAGAGACTGTGGGGACACTTTCCTCTCACTTATCTATGCACATTTCTGGGCAGAGCACCAGTGGGCAGTGTCCACTGGTTCCCTGGTTGCCTTTGAGGACTAATGGGTGTGGCCCAGGGGACTCTGCTTGGTGTCCCCCTCAGGCACACTTATTTTCATGTTTTGACCCTCTGACCAACACAACACTCCTATCCTGTTTTTTTCATTAGTTGTCCCAAGAATTTAGTTGTACCACTCACTCATTAGCCCCACATGGGTTTACTAGTTAGTCAGGTGGGCCTTAGGGCCCACAGTATTTAATGTTACAAATTCAAAGACAGGAACTTCTGGGGCCCAGCCAATTGGTACCTGTGGACACTAACCCTGGTGCCAGCAGGATTGCTGAAGCAGCCCTGACAGTTCCCTGTACCCTCTACCCACTGCAGCAGTCTGACAGTGAGGGATGCAGCCTGGATGTGACCTGCTGCCACCTGAGACAGCATGTGGCCTGAAGGCTGCATGCCTGCCAGACTCAGATGGGGACTGCATGGCCATTAGAGGCATCTGCACCTCTGGGCCAGCTGTCAGTAGCCTGTGGCTATACAGTTGGACTTTGTGTGGCACTGCTGCCATTTGTGCCACCGCCCGGCCATCTGAGCAACTATCACCCAGAAGATGTTCTCAGTGTGGCGGCCTGTTTTGAACTGTCAAAGCATGTCCTCCTGGCCCCAAGTTGCCAGGAGGTCAGCCACCTCCAGCTGGGTCCTTTGTGCCAACTCTGAGAACGCTTCTCTGAGTGGGTCCTGCCACTTGGCTCACTAGCAGGAATTCTGGTGCTCCCTATTTAAAAACTGCAAAATCCCTGCTTAAAAAATCCCAAAATCACTCTTTAAAATACCCCCAAATCCATGTTCTTCCATAAGTAAAACAAAAGACCACTAGATATATATATTTATAGAGAGAGAGAAAGAGATAAAATCAGTTGGGCAATGTTTTATTGATATATTTACAATTTTAAAGCAATCTGGAAGCCTCCCAAGGCTGGAGACAAGCAGGGGAATGAGCAAGGGGCTGGAGTAGAACAAGGGAACAAACAGGAGGCTGGAGGTGAGCAGGGGAACATCTCTAGCTTGTCTCCAGTGGCTCATCTCCATCCCCTTCCTCCAGGGGTTTGTCTCCAGCCTCCACCCCTATTACTGCACAACCCAGCCCCAGCCTCTCGGCACTCAACAAAAAAAAGTCTCTCACTCACGGGCTATAGCAGTGGCCATTGGGGCCACTGAGAACTCATGGCAGAGCCCCCGCACGTGGCACAGGGGGTGGTTGGGGCAGCCAGCAAGGAGCTGGGAGCAGGTGGGGCAGTGACCGGGGGCTAGGGGAGTATGCAGGGGCTGGGGCTGGGCGGGGGGCATGATCAGGGGAGCGAGTGTGGGCTGGGGCCAGCCGGGGTTCCCTCCATGGTCCCCTCCCCCCTTTTCCAGCCCCCTCCACTCCCTACTTACCTGGCACAGAGCCCAGATCCGAGTTACTGCAGCCTGCACCGCTGCTTGCCCTGCACAGGCAAGCAGCGTGCTTCAGCACTGGGGCAAGGGCCAGCCATACAGATGCTCTGGCTGGCTACCAGAATGTCCCTGTGGAGGACCTGAGCCTCTGGTTGCCTCAGGACATGGTCTGGGACCATGCCTTGCCCTGCTATTTTGCAGTGTGTTTTGGTTTTTTTGACCCCTGAATATCCAGGGGTCTAATTTTTCCCCCTTGCTCCAAATTTGCAGCATGGGGATCATTTTTTGGTTCCCGCACCTGCTTCTTGCAGCATCTCAAAGCACATGAGTGCTTGTCTGGACGCACCCATGATAACTAACGGTAACACCAAAGTGAAGACAAAGCAGTTTCTTGTATTTACAGGACTTAGTGGGTTAAGGTAAACTAAGGTCAAGTTAAAGGTGATAGAGGAACTTAGTATGTGAAAACTACAGACTACAGCTAATGCAAATATTTTGACTTGTATTAATTACCATATACAGTTCTTACTGTGATGTACTAGGCTGAGGTTAGTACTACCCCTTCTACTGAAGTCTGACCTCCTTGCTGACATCCCAGTAAAGTCTATACAGATGTATCTTCAAGAGCTTCTACTGCAAGCTAGCCAACTTCAGTGAATCATCTCACTTTCCTTTAGCTATGAAGACTTAGCATTACGTATACCCAGGGATCTTTACATGTGTGAGTAATCCAGACCCAGTTTATCAGAGTGGAAGAGTTTTCAAGACAAGCATCTGATTAAGTAAATTTCAGCTCATGAAAGCTACTTTGGTTAATTTGTAAGATGCAAATGTACCCTGTCTTCTCTAAGCGAAAAGCCTGAGATCCTTGATATCCCTGCCCAAGAAAAATGCCTAAAGAAAGTAATGTGACATTAGCCTGAAAAAAAGCATGCAGGACTGACCCTGAAATTGTCTTCATCTCTCATAAATTTTATTACCCCTTAGTGAGAACTGGTTTTATCTGGGTTGCTCATTTTCTACTGTTTCTGTTCTGTTCATTTATTTATTTTGAAAAATCATGTCCTATCACCTCAAGTATTCTCTATCTCCATCAGGGTTAAAAAGCTTACTGGACTCTTAACACTTTATTTTCCCAGAACAGTACAAGACAGCAGCAGAGCAATAGTTGGTTCCTCTTCATGATCAAGTTAAAAAAACAACTCCACCTCATAAAAGAACCCACCATGCACACACAGAGGTTGATTTTTATGACACTTACACAAGAAATTCTCAATCAGTCATGCTGGAACTATTCCTGATTTACACCATGTTAAATGAGATAGGAATGAAGCCTTGAAAGCAAAATAAAATAAAGTGCTTTTCAGCTTTTCTCTTTTGGGAAACTCCAGTTGCCAGAAATGGATTTTTGTGGGTTGAATAAAGGTAAAACAGTGAATTAAAGTAATTCAAACTGACTATCCTAACTTATATAACACCTTTTTCAGTTCTTGGATTTGCAGGAAGTAAAAGGCTGTGAACTCTTTTAAAAGGCATACTGTGTCTGAGTGGGAACAAAGCTTGCCATAATAAACACTGATTTTTCATGTAAGTATACAAATAGCATGTGATTTGTCAGTAGAGCAGTGAATCTGCTTGCCCTTAGGGTGTGTCACCGAAAGGTTAGAAGAAAAAAAGACTGCTCACCAAACAAGCTAAATAGTGTTTCATAGATTCATAGATTCATAGATGTTAGGGTCGGAAGGGACCTCAATAGATCATCGAGTCCGACCCCCTGCATAGGCAGGAAAGA
>NW_005842383.1:1315758-1318256 GCF_000455745.1 Alligator sinensis | reverse complement strand
ATTTAAATCAGCTTTCCTAAAGTCTAGCACTTTCACCCTACTAGTTACCTTACCCACTCGATGTCTTATGGTGAATTCTATTATTAGGTGATCACTGTCCCCCAGATGGCTACCGATCTGTAGGTCCCCTACCATGTCATCCCCCGTTGCCAGTACCAGATCCAGTATGGCATTCCCCCTAGTGGGACCACGTACCTCCTGCGTCAGGTGGAGGTCCTGTACACAGGATAGGAACCTGCGTGAACAGTGGGACTTTGCCATCTGCATCTCCCAGCAGATGTCTGGGTAGTTTAGGTCCCCCATAACTACCGCCTCTTTAGCTTTTATGGTCTCCGAGAGCTGCCTCAGGAGCCCCGAATCTATTTCTTCCCCTTGGTGTGGGGGTCTGTAGCAGACCCCTACCACCAAATCCCTTTCTCCTTGCCCCCCATGTAGCCTAAGCCACAATCCTTCCACTTCCTCATCCTTTGATTCTGTCTTGATGAGGGTCAATGTATATTGCTCATTGACATAGAGCACATCATGTTGTGTGACTCATGATGCTAGTGACCATATTACTACCTAAAAATGTCTTATTCAAAGAACCTTGCATGCCCTAATCCACAATTAGACCTTTTTGTGAACAAACCTGGTGTGAAAGGGCTGGCTTACAGAAACGTGAAGTCAGATCTCCACTATAAGCAAGGTTCAAAGGAAGGCAAATTGGGCTTGATTTTCTTTGGTGTATGACCCACTGTATTTCCATGCAACAAGGTCCTTTGAGACACAATTATGAGATACTTAATGTCTTCTCAAAGCAGCCATGATTGCTACCTAATTCACATTATCCTCACCACAAAATGGGTTGAATGGATTTCAGCCAAATCAAAGAAGGTTTACATTTTGGTTTCATTTTTAGAGGCTGTGGGCCAAGTTCATCCACAAAATAACTACTGCTTCAATCTCAGGCCTTGTATATAATTGAGAAAAGTAATTCATGTCTGAAAATCTGCGGAGTCGCCTTTGTGTTGCTGATCCATAGGCGCTAATCAGGGTAAGCTAGGGCTTGCATTACTCGTGCCAATCGAGGTTTCTCCTATCTCAACTAATAATGCAGAGTGGCTGGTCCTTGCCCACACTTTCATGTCAGCACTGGCATATCTCTGTTCATTTTTGGCCATTGATTGTTAAGTCAGAGCTGTTCCCAAGTGCAAGAATGCCTCAAATCAGTTTGATAATGCCGCTGACAGTGGTTCTGTCCTGTCTGCTTTTACAGCCATTGCTGTTCACATTACTCAGCAATGGGGCCAGTTTTCTATGGCTTATATACTGGTGACTAGGCAAAGGACTTCCAAAACTAAATGAACAAACTACTATAGCTAGTGTGGCTAGGGACAGTGGGCCGTGTGCTGCCCCAACTTGGAGGCATCACCCTGCCCGATCCAACTGTTTCCTGAGCCTGCCCGCTGGAAGCATACTGGATGCTGCTCCCCAGGCAGGCTCAGGGAGCAGTTGGATCAGGCTGGATGCTGCCTCTGAGCTGGGGCAACATCTGGCCTACTAGCAGCTCACCCAGGCAGCACTGGGGGATGCTGCTGCCACAGAGGGATGGACCAGGGACCACCACAGCTCAGGGACTGCTTTGCCCACCGGTAGCTTGCTCCCTGGCTATGGGCAGGCTTCAGCTCCAACAAAATAAAAAAATAAAAATCAGGTCCCTCGCCGTAATGTGACAGAAAAATTGAAATAATGAGTTTCAATTAAAAATCCACTGTTTCAATTTAGGGGGCATAGAATAAAACCCTGAGTACTAAACCCCCTTCACGTGTACAAGCGCCCCATGATTGTATGAACTATTGCTCATGCACAATGGCTGCTCCCTTTGTTTGTACAATCACTGCCCTACCAGCATTTGAAAGTGCTTTAAGGTCATATCTAATATATTTATACCCAACTTTTAGACATGATGTCCAAATAGAATTTGGGATGGGAGTTTTTAGTAGCCAGCCAGTCCCTCTTTAACTTTGAGGGAATAAACCAGTCAATGTGAAACAAGGCTTGATTAAATCCATGGGTGTTTTCCTGTAAAAGCAGACAAGCCAAATAAACTACTGAGATTAAGCATTGTTCTCACTTCCTCTTAAATAAGAGTGATGGGGAGATAGCTTTGTTTTTTTATCTGCTTCCAACACTTTGGATAGTATCTCTGTCTTTATGTCACCTAAACAAAGTAAACTGGAACCTGATCATTTGTGACTTTTCCAGCACCAGACTTAAATACTGTGTTAAAGGAAGGACAGATCATGTGCTATCATTAGATAACACACCTAGGGTGACTTTAGGAAACCTTGCTATAATAAGAAAAGGCAATAACTTAGAATGGTGTATATATGCCCTTAAACATATAAATGTAATTATCAAATGAATGGAGATCTTTTTAAAGGTTTTTCCTTTGCTATATTTAAGGGAATGTAGTTTTAGCCTAAATACGGATGTTCAAAAATGTTAATTTAAAGTGC
>NW_005842383.1:1307447-1315748 GCF_000455745.1 Alligator sinensis | reverse complement strand
GAATGAACTGAACAAATATTTTTTGGTGGTGGAGCCCCCATGTTGAGCAGGACCCCCCAGACTTCTAGGTCTGGTCCTTGGGGGGACTCGGCTGGATCCACACAACACAAGGGTTCCCTCTCCCTCACCCCAGCTTCTTGACAGATGCAGCCAGGAGCTGCAGCATGGGGTAGCTGGCCTGGCTTTTTGCCTTGCTTGGAACTGGGGGATGTGGAAAGGGAACCTTCATGCTGCATGGATCTGGCTCAGCCCCAGTTCAGCCCCCGCAAAGGCCTAACCCAGCAATCTGTGGGGGAGGGGTCCATGTGGCACAGGGGCTTCATTCTCCCACCATCCACCTGGCCTTGCAGGGAGGAGACAGAGCCTTTTCTCTGTCCTCCCTGTGACTGGCTGGTGTGGGGGACGGCTGAGTCAGTGCTTGCCAGGAGCAGAAGAGAACCTGCTGAGACTAGCAAGCCATCCAGTGAGGGCTCCCTGGGATACCAGGAGAATGCAACCTGCTTTGACTCAGGATGGAATGTGGTACAGACATTAGATAAAGTGCTCTAACCTAAAGTGCTTTAGTCTGATATCACATCCATCCAGGGTTAACTTAGAGCAGGAGCCATTTTTAAATTGCTTTATGTATTGTGAGCATCTGTTCTGTTACAGCTGTCAGAGACAATCCAAGCAGAATGCGGGGCCCAGGGCAAATCAGACTGTGCAGGGCCCCACCCCCGAATGCGAGGAAGCTGGTGGCAGATTCGCCAGCATGGTCGGGGCGGGTGCTGAGTGGCCGGATGTGAAATCAGTGGCAGTGCAGAGTCGCCGCACCACTCCACCTGGCTCTGTGGGGCCCCCCAAAGCATGGGGCCTAGGGTGGTCACCCCAATTCACTGCCCCCCCACCCCCCGGGACAGCCCTGAGATCTGTAAAGTGCATTCTGCAAGCTTAACATGTGATAAGTATAACATCTGTACCTAGCTTTAATGACTATATTTCCACAGGGAAGAAAACTGCAGTAGATAAATATTATCTGCATGTGCATGAAAGAGAGAGAGAGAGAGAGATGTCTAAACCATACTACTGAACTTGACTGAAGACTTGAAAAGTCCAAATCAGGAGCAGCTATGTCTATTCTGTGATGGCAACAATTTCAGCTTTGAAACTGTTTAGTAACTTACTCATCTAACTCTGACTTCAGGTGCTTGGTTTGTTTTAAAAATGAAATTCAAATAAGTCATTCATTAAGACTAAACCATACTGAATCAGAGTTGGCAACTTACTGTTCTATAGGGGTGTGCGAAATGGGCCCTATTCAGTTTGGATTTGGATTCGGCCTAAAACAGGGACAGTGATTCAATCTGCTGATTCGGATCACTGTCCCCAATTTGATTCAGCCGAATCCAAATCTGAAGATTCGATGCTGATTCGGAGAGTCAGCAATTTGGCCACAGACACAGCTTTAAATGTTTTTTCTACATACCTCAAGGTACCAAGCACAGCTCATGCTGGGGCAGATGGAGCATCCCACAGGAGCACAGGGGAGCCCCCCACATGCTTGGCGGAGAACCCAGAAGGGGACTGGAAGTATTTCCGGGTCCACTGGGGGGCACAGGAGGACCCCTCACACCCTCCCTGGCTCAGTGAGCAGCTGTGGGGGGACCCTGGGTGCCCTCCCAGGCCCAGGAGGCACCAGTCGCTGAGTCGGAGGAGTACGGGGGGCCCCCGGAGTGCTCCCCGGAGGACCTGGAAGTGGAAGGGAAGTGCTTCTGGTCCACTTCCAGGTCTGCTGCCAAGCACACTGGGGACCACCCCGCGCTCCTGTGAAATGCTCCATCTGCCCCAGCATGGCAGCATTCATGAGCTGCCTGCTACCTTGAGGTATGTAGAAAAAACATTTAAAGCTGTGTCAATGTCTGAATCGCCGAATCTTTCCAAATCACTCCGAATTGATTCAGAGGGTTCCAGTTCGATTTGGAGAGATTAAAGGGTCTCCTGATTCAATTCAGATTCAGAGATTCAGCCACCAAATGAGGCTGAATCTCCTCTGAATCGAATCAAAGACTGAAGCTTTGCACAGAACCTACTGTTCTATAGAATTACATTAAGGCAAATGCAATCCCTAGCTTTAAATTCTGGGTGATTTTAAACCATTGTTTGATCAGAGGAATTCTTACTTTGTAGTTATTGAAAAGTAGCATTTCATTGTTAAAATACATTGAAGTTACATAATGTTTGGTTGGCACCATGTGGTGAATCATAAAGGCAAAGAATTTGCTATTCACACGGATCTCTGATATTCAAATAAAGTCCCTGGCAAAATTCTAGAGTACTATATTCTAATTTGGTTCTGGCCTTGTATATCTTGAGTGGTGTACACCTTATTTTACTTATATACGTCTCATGTCTGAACGGTCAACCATGTACAGGTTTATCCCCCCTTCACATGTATCTTTTGGACATTTCTCCTTCCTGTTCTACACATGGGATGGTAAAACTCAGCACCATGCCCTACCCAAGCCTATGACAACATGCAACATTTAACTGTCACTAGGAACTGCTTCAAATGCTCATTTGTTTAAGCTGAGTTTTAAGGCTGTTGAGTGGCCATGAGCAGTGACATACCATGTGTCTGATGTTTTGTCCCTTTCATTAAGCACTGATCTAAGGTTGCCAACTGGCTATATCTACTGGTAACAAATACAATGGGTGTTGAGCTAATGCAGTTTCAAAAGTCCTTTTTTATTCTAGTGCTGGACCACTTCAGAGTCTCCTCATATCTGGCCAGATCCTTAGTTTCCTCTCCAAGCTTCACTTTAACTGTCCACCTCCAGAAGCAGGAAAGCCAAATTAAACAAGACATTTCTCTGAGCCAACTCTGTATTAGGTCATCTGTTGTATACATTAAGCAAATGGCACAAACATCCCAAATATGAGAAAATGACCAAAAATGTATTTTTGTCTGTGTTGAATATATGTATAGTCTGGAATCAAATTTTCTGTCTTGCTCTCATACCCACATCTAATCTGACAAAGGCTGATTGATACTAAATAATGAGGGGATTGCTCATTATAACTCTTTAAGAATCCATGACTTCCCTCCTGCTCTTTATTCTGATCCAAAAATGGGCAAATTTACAGTCATTTATCAAGGCACTGTTTGAGTAAAGTGCTCAAGAAAGGCATTTCTGTAAACAGTGAATTCACACAGGGCAGAACTGCTTAAGTTTATTCAAATGAGATACTTTCCTTTGAAAACAAAAAGCCCCTTTTGAGATAAATTTATCTATTCTGAAGTACTTCTCTTTTTCCCTTTTGTTCTGTATTTTTCCTCCCTTTTATTCTTTAACATTTTTGAGAATTCTCTTTATTCCTGCAAATGAGTATGTAGTGGGGAAAGAATGAAAATGAAATATAGTTTTAAATTTTTAACAAAAGTGTGAAAAGTTTAGCAAATATGATACTGGATCCTAAATTAAAGTTTTGAAATATTGATACTTTTTGTGCAGCTCTTGACATTTTCCACCAACTCAGGAAAAGATGGTGTATGTGGCTCTAGACAAATCCTATATTATAAGTTCATTAATTTTCTGAGCAGAGAAACACATTCATCTTGCAAAACTGTTTATTTACATGCACACAATGTGACTCCAGGGTCAAGAAGAATATAAACCACAGACCTTTTATTTAAACTCTTTTTGTTCGAATAGTTTTGTTATTTTTGAGAGTGGCTCATTGATGAAGTGACTCATTCAAGCATCTGATACTTGCTAATGAAACACCTCACTGCAGGTATTACAGCCATTACCAGCCATCTGTTAACTTTCTTTGATTATTTTGGGTAATTTTAACATACTACTCACTGTGGCATCAAACAGAAGCAGTAAACAATATAACATTTTTTAAAGGGGGAATTATCCTATTTTGTAATGCCCCCTGCTTCTTAAATATTCAGGAAAAATAGCAGGATTTGAGATATACTCAGAATTTTTAAGGGTTTGGCATAGATTTAGAGGTACCACAGGACTATTTTCTGCACCCTTAGCAGAAAGCTGACATGGCATTAACATTCCCTTATTTCAAAAGCAAAATTGCTATTGATGGATCCTAACTTGGTAGTGAGGCATGTTTTTACTCATTTTTTGTAGCTGCTTTTACGAAGTTTTATTTCTTTTGCCCTTTATTTACCACCTCCTGCTTAGTCTTATTCATTCTTTTCTATTGGGTGTATAGACTCAACTGTTCAAAATCAAGCATGTCCCTAGCTTGCTGAGGAAAAATGCCACTTTCATGCCAAGAATTTGCATGCACGCTTAACTGGATACTAAGTATGTGAATACACAATCTGTAAGTGCACATCAAGTACAAATGTGTATGCAAGCAGTATGCCAGCACATGTGACTTTGAGAATCTGAACTGGGAGCTAGAAATTGCCTTTTATCCATAAAAGCAGCATATCTTTCAGTTCCTCTTCAGCTTAACTCTTTCACTACTGTCCAGGCTTGTGGTCCAATATTTAGCACCTTGCTCTGTAACATGAAAGACATGAGTACTTTGTTTGTTTTGTTTCTGTGTACTAGAATGGCACTGGAGGTGTTTTAAAGGCAGAAAGCTAAGTTTTAAGGTGTCCTGAAGTGACAATGTATCATTATTCAATGATACATCATTCAGTGTGTATCATTATCCCTCTGGATATTTCAAGAGTGATACCAAGCAGACCACAAAGGAAAACTGAATGGCTATGATATGGAGCTTGAAGGAATACAAGGGACGGAAGATTTATGGGATGTTAGCATTATCACCAGAGCAGGGGAAGCTTTGAAAGTAGCCAGCTACATTTTTGTCTGTGTGAAAGGGAACCATGACATTAGCTGTAGTTGGCGCTTCACCCCCTCCACCTCACAAAAAATGATTTTCCTCAAGGGCATTCACAGAAGAAAAAAAGAAGACAGTACATCCTGAACCACTGAACTATGAACAGCACTTACCAGGCTGCTGCTCTAGCTGGCCCAGATCCCCCTCTGCAGTACCAGCCAGTGATATAAAAGATTAATTCAATCTCCTGCCTAGATTCCTTTTTTAAATAATTTAAAAACCTACTTACATACCCTGGTAGACTTTGAAAAGCACACTTTGAAAATATTCCCCCAAAACACACTTCACAATCTGGATTTCTCTTCCCTATAGATTATCACAAATAATACATAACTTTGGATCTTTTCTGCTTCAAAATAAGCTCATTTTGTTGTTTATTTTATCATCCAAATATCCTAATTTTCCTATGCTGGTAACATACCTTCCATCTCCATATCTTTATCCATTTCTAGGGCCAAATTATAGTCTCAGTGTTTTGCTCACAAAAGACTGAAGAGACAAAGGTCAAATATTAAGAACCATTTTGTGAGGTTTCTTCCTGCACTACTTTATTATGATCCTATTCTCTATTCATTAGTTGAGATTTATTATCCTCTTTTTAAAAATGTTACCCCAGCAAGGAACAGAAACAAAATCATACAACCAAACTGTCCATGTGAGCCAGAAACAAGGAAGAGCAAAGTCAGAATGGATGCTTCACACATACATACCCTCAGTTGAAATTTCTCTGTACATGCTACTCAATGAATATCTTCAAACAGAAAATAAACATCTATATATCAAGATCAGTTCCTAAAGAAATAAAGGCACTGAATGAGTACCCTAATATCATTATTTACTTATCTACTTGGATTATACCTTCAAGCCCCAGCCAAGATTACCCCATAGTGCTAGGTGTGATCTGTACATCTAATAAGGATACGGCCCCTCTAGACAGGGAACAAGTACTGAACACAGATCATCCGTGCTTCTGCAGAGCAACATTTATTTTTATTTCTGTAGCTACTAAATCAACCTTCTCTCATTCAGACATAGTCTAATCCCAGAGTCTGCTCCTTTTTTTATGGGATCCCTTTTCATGCAGACAGGATACCAAGAACATTAAGTATATAAAAAGAAACATCTTAGTTTTCTGTACTTACCCATTTCTGGGTTGTGAGTTTCCAGCTTCAGAATCATCTCTCTCTCCCTGGTATGGAATGACCGTGCTTGATGGATGGTCTGGGATTTCTTCCTCAAGCCCTTCTGCTTCCCACTCACCCTCCTGTTGTAGAGGATATGTAGATGTCCCATATACTTGTGCTTTTAAGCTGTGGAAAGAACGATGTTGGTATCCATGATTTCTTGAATTTGTGACCAGCTCCACCACTCTTACTACACCGCAGATGAGCAAAAGCTGAAGTATCATTGTTGTTTTCTCTAACCAGTCACTCCTGCCTCTTGTTCTTTTTCCCACAGCTCAAACTGAGTTACTCCTGGAATTCCTGCTATAATTTTGTTTAAAGTTAAAACTTGGAAAAGAAAAAAAAATGGTTGTAACAAAGAGCGGAAGAAACTTTCAACCCTCCCAGCTACTCTGGAAATGTCAAGAGGCCACTAAACAATGTGAAGCTGGTTCCTGTGTAGGGCTCAAAAGAGTCTGAGAGAGAGGAAAAATGTGGGGATGGTGTTATGCTTTATTCAGGGAACTTCTGATTTTGGTTGCCTTCTAAACTTATCTGTGAACAGGAACCTAAGTCTTTAACAGCTGACTTCTCCCTGGTGCACAGGAAAAGGATGTTAGCTTTAAAGAAAGAAAAGGAAAAGAAAAAAAAAATATTGAGTGATGTAGCAGATTCTAAGTTTCACATTCGCAAGCCAGGAAACATATCACAAACCAACCATTTCTAGATCTATTTAAACGTCTCTGCTGTAAGTTAAAGGCTGGGGCACACTGATTAGCATAGTTATAGTACATTTAATAAGCTACAGCTAGGCTTGCCCATTGAATGGGTGTTACTCAGAGTAGAGTGGAGGGTAAACCTGGGTAAATGAAGAATAATGAGCGATTTACAAAGATTTCTTTCTCTATCTTGGGTGGGATTTCCAAAAGAATGCAGTGCTCATCTAACTCTGCTCCTAATGAAGTCAATGGTCATTATATCCTAGATCTCAGTGGGAATAGAATTATGCAAATACTGAGCATAGTTGAAAATCTTGCTTCTACCACTTTGTCTCAACTTGACTGATATAATATGATAGGCGCTGTGGTCACTTTTGAAATATCACTATTTGACAAAGCCTTCCACGCAATAGCTGTGGAAACACCTCACCTACTTAGAAAGTAATAATGGTGGAAATAATGGTGGAAATCTGTACACCACAATTTTATAACAGGTGATCAGCGCATGGTTTCTGCTTCTATTTTAGATTATGAGGTGCCTCTCTTGCTCTGTTTTGCAGTATGTAACTTCCTACCATGGTTGAGGATACTGTTTTCAGGAAAGAAGCTACACAGATTTTTTTGTGCAGGGACCGGGACTCCCCCATCGAGATTCAGGATGGACTTAGAAGAGACTCTGCCAGGCCTAGGCAGGAAGGACCAAGTTAGAGAACTTCTGGAGGAGCTGGACATGTTCAAATCAGCAGGTCTAGATGCTCCCCACCCCAGGGTGTTGAGGGAATTGGCAGGGGTTATCACAGGGCCCCTGGCACGGCTTTACGAGCACTCGTGGTGCTCTGGCCAGGTGCCAGATGACTGGAAGAGGGCCAATGTGGTCCCCATCTTCAAAAAAGGGAGGAGGGAGGACCCGGGCAACTATAGGCCCGTTAGTCTTACTTCAATCCGGAGGAAGCTCTTTGAGAAGATTATCAAGGAGCAGATCTGTGAAGGGCCAGCAGCGGGGATGATGCTCAGGTGCAACCAGCATGGTTTCATTAGAGGCAGGTCCTGTCAGAAGGCCTTCTATGATCAGATCACAAAATAATTGGACGCAGGTGTTGCGGTGGATGTAGTCTTTCTGGACTTCAGCAAGGCCTTTGACACTGTCTCCCACCCCAATCTCATTAAAAAGCTAGATGACTGTGGCATTGATGCCTACACCGTCAGATGGATAGCAAATTGGCTGAGGGGCTGCACTCAGAGAGTGGTGGTGGATGGGTCATATTCGACTTGGAGGGATGTGAGCAGTGGAATCCCCCAGGGCTCGGTCCTTGGCCTGCACTGTTCAATTTCTTTATTAACGACTTGGATGACGGGGCGAAGAGCAGCCTGTTTAAATTCGCAGACGACACCAAGATTTGGGGTGAGGTGGGCACGCTAGAAGGGAGGGACAGTATACAGCTGGACCTGGACAGGTTACAGGGGTGGGCAAATGAGAATAGGATGGGATTCAACACTGACAAGTGCAGGGTGCTGCACTTGGGCAGTAAGAACCAGCAGCATACCTATAGGCTGGGGAACTC
>NW_005842383.1:1302179-1307405 GCF_000455745.1 Alligator sinensis | reverse complement strand
GGTCAGTAGGGCTAACCATACCTTGTCGTGCATCCACAGATGCATCCCAAGCAGGGGCAAGGAGGTGATCCTCCCCCCTCTATGTGACACTGATCAGGCCACAGTTGGAGTACTGTGTCCTTTCTGGGCGCTGCACTTCAGGAGGGATGTGGACATCATTGAGAGGGTCCAAAGGAGGGCCACTTTCATGATCCGGGGACACCAGGACAGACCCTCTGAGGAGAGGCTACAGGACCTTAACCTGTTCAGTCTTCACAAGAGAAGGCTGAGAGGGGACCTGGTGGCCATCTATAAACTTACTAGGGGGGGACCAACGGGGAATGGGAGAGACCTTGTTCCCCTGAGCACCTCCCAGAGTAACAAGGAATAATGACTATAAGTTGCTAGAGAGTAGGTTCAGACTAGACATTAGAAGGTACTACTTCACAGTCAGGGTGGCTAGGATCTGGAACCAACTTCCAAGGGAAGTAGTGCTGGCTCCTACCTTGGGGGTCTTTTAGAGGAGGCTTGACGATTACCTAGCTATAATCCTTTGAGCCCAGTTTTCTCTGCTGCCCAGGGCAGGGGGTTGGACTAGAAGATCTGCAAGGTCCCTTCCAACCCTACCAACTGTGAATCTATGAATCTATGAATCAGATAAAGAGGGTGAAAAGTCTAGTGCATATCTGGATGCATAATTATTAGGTCATTCATTCAATTCAAATGACTGGAAAATACACAGCCCAAAACATATAGCGTCTCCTCTAGATAGTTACATGCAAACCTGCTTCAATGTCTGCTTATGGGTTGGGAGGATAAAGTCTTAACTCTACCCTTATCTTCTACCATTAAAGGCAGTGAAGTTGCACCCATGTACACTAGGTCTGGATTTAGTCCCTTCTCCTTGTGACTTTTTCTCTTTCCACTCTTAATTGGAAGCAGATGAAAATGGAACCGCACTTCAGACTTGTGCCAAAGCATATTCTGAAATAGCCATTGCATTGAATTGAATTTATTTCTCCATAGAGGAAAAGTCCTTAGAAACAATATATTCATTTCACAGTTTTTCATTCTTTAGGGCCTTGTTACATGATAATTTTGGGTAGCTCCTGAAGCTCTTAATACCTGGATTATCCGCACATTAACACCTGAAACTAGTTTTAAGCACACATTATATTACTTAACGTTATGCCACTCCAGGGCAGAACTATCTCTGACCAGTATTACACTAAGTGGTAGCCTAGAGCAGTGCTTCTCAAACTATCTGATGTGGTGGACCGGCAATTTTTTTTCCAGTGGGTCAAGGACAGGTGCCCGGTTCAGCCGGTGGCAGCAACTGCGTGCAACAGTGCTACACGAATACACAACCGGCTGTTTCTTTCTCTTTCCTCACCTCGCACGATGTGACATCACCTGGAGTGTTGGAATATACAAACTGTGGCGCTATGACATATCAATGTTATGCTTCTGAAAATATATTTCTTTCTTTCCTGGCAACTCACTGTGGATTGGCGACCGGTGACTCGCAGACCGGCACCAGTCCACGGACCACCACTTTGAGAAGCACTGGCCTAGAGTGCTACACCTTAGGTTATACTTAGGTAAACACTAGGACTGTGCAAAGCTTCAGTCCCTGATTTGATTTGGCGGAGGTTCAGCCCAACTTGGTGGCTGAATCTCCAAATCCGAATTGAATCAAAGGACTCTTAATCTCTCCAAATCAAATCTGAACCCTCCAAATCAAGTTGGAGAAATTCAGAAAGTTTCAGAGATTTGGACATAGACACAGCTTTAAATGTTTTTTCTACATACCTCTAGGTATCAGGCAGCTTGTGAACACTGCAATGTTGGGGCACATGGAGTTCCCACCGCACTCAACAGAAGACCTGGAAGTGGACCAAAAACACTTCCAGTCCACTTCCAGGTCCACCGGGGAGCACTCAGGGCCCCCACCCCGCCTGTGCCCCTATGGCTCGGTGACTGGTGCCTCCTGGGTCTGGGGGGGCACCTGGGGTCCCCCCCATGGCCAATCACTGAGCGGGGGTGGGTGTGGGGGGGCCCCCATGTGCTCCCCAGCAGACCTGGAAGTGAACTGGAAGTACTTCCAGTCCACTTCTGGGTTCGCCACTGAGCACAGGGAGGGGCCCCCTGAATTCCTCTGGGATGCTTCATGCACCCCAGCATCGCAGCGTTCACAAGCCATGCCTG
This sequence comes from Alligator sinensis, assembly GCF_000455745.1. Classification (NCBI taxonomy): domain Eukaryota; kingdom Metazoa; phylum Chordata; order Crocodylia; family Alligatoridae; genus Alligator; species Alligator sinensis. Next base: position 1,305,218 of record NW_005842383.1, on the reverse strand, counting down.
GTGCCTCAAGGTATATAGAAAAAACATTTAAAGTTGTGTCTATGGCCAAATTGCTGATTGTCCGAATCAGCATTGAATCTTCAGATTCAGATTCGGCCGAATCGAATCAGAGACAGTGATCTGAATCAACGAATCGAATCACTGTACCTAATTTGGGCCGAATACAAATCCAGATCAAACAGGGCCCACTTCACACACCCCTAGTAAACAGCCTACCCACCCCACTCTCATACTGGCCTGGATTAGGCCCTGAGCCCTGCCATCTCCAGCATCCCAGATTCCATTTACTTGTGGCTGCCTGTGCTATATGGCCTGGGGGGACAGGCAAGGAAAGGTTAACCTGCTGGCCCAGCCACTGCCACCACAACTCTCTAGGCAGGCTCAGCCCAGAGAAGAGCAGCAGCCCAGCAGTGGCAGTGGAAAGGGCAAGCAGACAGGTTAACCCTGTCCCTCTGTGGTCCCTGGGACAGCCAATGCAGGCAGCTCAAGTTATCTGGTGGGGGGGTGTGTGGAGCAGGGCAGGGGAGTCTCAGGGGGAACACCTGAGAGGCAGGGGGGAGTTCTGGGAAAAGAGAGGGGACCAGAGAAGTCCCAGGAGTAGAGAGAAACCAGGGGAGCTCCAGGGGGCCAGCTGTAAACCTGGAATAGGGGGAAGGTTTCTTATCCTTCAGTCTTCCAGGCCCCTGCTGGCATGAAAGTGAACTGCTCAAGCTAGCACTAACATTGATCAACATTTGTATGGCTCACAGTGTAAGGTATAACAAGGCCCTTACTTTGTACATAAAAAGGAAAGAATTAATTTTTTTTTAAATTTATGTCCGAGTAAATCCACTGAAAATTTAAATTCAGTATAATCTACATGATAGACTGTGGCTATAAATATGAATGGCTTGATCATCAAAAAACGGGCCACCTTTTAAAAGTAGTAAACCTGGAATGGTTTTAGTGAACATTTGTTGCCTCAGGAAGACATATTCTGGCTTCAAATCTCTGCAAACAGACTATATAAATTAAAAGGATTTTGTGATTTTTGAGGACAGACTGCACAATTCTGCTGATCCCTATTCAGAAAGGGAATAAATATTCATGCAATATTGATTTTCCAGGCCAGGAAAATGCTGTCTCATTCTCCCTCTGTCTCATGCTCATGCAGGCATGCTCACATACACACATGCGCACTCAAGCACTCTCAGTGTAATGACCCCTGGGACTGAGTATACTGTTAACCTGTACCAGTGGGACCACAAAGAAAACAGTGGAGTAGAATTTCACTAAAAAGTAAAGGGGAGGGGTTATGCTTTTCATGGCACGTTTTCCAGAGCAAGGAGGTAGGAAATGAAGAAATGGAAAATCCTTGTCTTCTGCATTTTTGTTTCAGTTTTATTACTAAATATATGTTACAGATTTTAGACGGGGTAGATTGCTGAGAAACTTGATCTTTGGAAACTGATCTCTCTTTCTACAGAGCAGTGGTCTGATCCAGTATGACAAAGCCTATATTATTCTGCATACATAAGTCTTCCAGCCAAAGGATGTTTACAAAGGCAACTGATCTCTTTCTGTATTCAGCCTCCAATCAAAATGTCAGATTAAAGATAAGAAGTGAAAAAAAATCTTACTGAAATCCTATTCACTGAGTCTTTGTCAGTCATAGAAACACAGGAAAATACTATTGAAAAGGACCTGAATAGATCATTTAGTCCAATAGAATCCCCTTCAGAAGTGGGTTTAGTCCAATCCCCTCCTGAAGATAGGCTCATCCTTTTTAAGCCATCCCAGACAAACAGGTAAAAACATGTTTGCTTCTTTATTTAAAAAGTTCAAAAAAGGTGGAGATCTTTCAAGATCCATGGATATGAAGAACAACTGGTCACCATCCTCTCTCTCTATATATATTTATTAATTGAAGATGGCTATCAAATTCCTCCTCCTGGAGAGCATCAGTTCAAGTTTGGGAAAACTCAGTTTTATCTAATTTACATGGATCAACAATTACTGTCCCTCACCAATACAGAGGATGTGCTTGGGGGGGATACAGGCAACCAGCTGTAAACTGAACCCATGCCAATCCTGACTCGTAAAAGCTCAACAAAAGAGTTTGAGGCCATTGCTGGCGGGGGTTACCAGTGCCTTTCTCTGAGAGGGCAAGGTGTCAGATGTTAAGTCTGCAGTGACTCTCCAGTCAGTTATCACCCTAGCTTCAACCTCCTGTTTTTAGGGAAGGTTATTGAATGAGTGGTTGCCCCACAGCTCTGGGCACATCTGGATGCTATGAGTTCTCTCTCCCTTTTTCATCTGACCAAGGTCCCACAATCTCAGTCCTTACTCAGTGAGGGATTAAATGCAGTTGAACCAAATGAAACTGAATTCAGATGAGAGAAGTGATAGTAGTAACCAGACTGCTTGACCTGTGAAGGATTGAAACATGCATCATTGATGTGGTTCAGCTTTCTCTTGTCACTCAGGTTTGCAACCTTAGAGTGCTCCTGGAGTCTTTGATGCACCTGGATCCTCAGGTCTCAGCAGTGGCTAGAAGTGTCTTTAACCACTTCCAACAGATGAGAAGGCTGTGCCCCTTTCTTTCAGGTTCAGATATGATCACCATTGTCCATGTTCCTGGAACCTCAAAGCTACACTGCTACAGTGCACTGTACTTGGGCTATCCTCAAGGACCATTTGGAAGCTGCAGAAGAACATAGCAGTCCAGGTGCTGGTCTTGCTAAAGCCCTAAGTGGCTGGGCCACTTAGGGCTTTAGCAAGACTAGTAGTGGTGGTGCTGGTCTGGTGCTGGTCTTGCTAAAGTCCTAAGTGGCTTGGGCCCTACATACCTAAGGTTGCAATTCCTAAGGACAGCCCAAAACAACTTAACTTCCTGTAAGTAGCATCTGTGTGCCAAGTTCATTTGACAAAAAATAACAGGAGGTCATTCTCAGTAGTCACACCTCAGCTCTGGAATTTCCTCCCCTTTGCCTATCAGTCTGAGCCTGGACATCTAGGACATCTATGGGAAACAGTGTAAAACCTTTTTATTTGGGTAGG
>NW_005842383.1:1273685-1302169 GCF_000455745.1 Alligator sinensis | reverse complement strand
AGGAATGGATACTTTTTGGGGTATTGTTTAACAGGTTTGTTGATTATGTGCTATTCCATTTTAATACTGTACCTGTTTTAATAATGTATCTTATTTTCAATTGTAAGGTTTCTTGAGCTTTTTCCTAATATACATTAAGAAAGGGTAATTTGGAGAAAAGCCATAGAAAGAGGTTTCCATTGGCCTGACAGTTACTATACTAGTCAGTGATTTCTTTCTGTTATGCAGGTCAGCTAAATATTCATAGTTTTGATTCATAAGATGAACAAAAATAAACAATATGTATAGGTTTAACAGGCAATGAGTTTGCCTTATCTCACATTTTCCCGTTACTCCACATAAGTTACTTCTCTGTTTTTTGTTAGATTTTGAATTTAAAATAAGATTCAATATGTTAGTTAAATGGACATTTTGACTTCTTCCTACTGCTCTTCAACAAACATATCTTGACAAGATGATTAAGTGTAAACTACAACTGTGGCATTTATTTAATTTCCTAAGTGCTAATTTGTGTACCCAAACATTTAATATGGTACTCTGACTTATGCACCCAAGTTTGTAAGTTAGCCCCATTACAGTAATAGCAATAAAGTATTTTTAGTTCGAGTAAGAGATCTGGCTGTTGCAATAGTTAAGTACCACATTTGGCCTGTTAGGCAAATGTCATACCAAGTTTAATAATCAATATTCACAAGTAAACTCCAGGTGTACAAACTGCCTATTGTATCTACCTTCAATCAATAAATTTGATAGGTAATAATAATAATGATGATATAGCACAGAGGCAAGAATTTCCTAGGGTGATATCTTTTATTAGAGCAACTATGTTGGGACAAAGTTAGACAACCTTTCAAATGAAAGACATTCCTGAGGAAGAAGGTCTTGCATTCAAAAGTTTGTCTAACATGTCCTGTGGCATTACCTAAAGGTAGGAAATCTTTGCCTCTCATATAATTTCTGGGTACAACATCACTCTTACACCATTGATGTACAGTACAGACATTTTCAATTAGAGTACAATATACAACCAATTAATCTAAATTTTAATTGCAGACTATTACTGTAAGTTACTGAAAATGGAAAGAGAGAAATTCTTAGGCATACAGCTGTGCATATAGCTTTAAAACCAATGCTATACAGAAGCTTATAGAACATGGATCTTAAGTCATCTTTAAGTTGAGTAGCTAAGAGCAAAATCAGTAATGATAGCTTCCTCAGAACAGAAAATATGGTACCAAAATTGCTGTGGAGTGACAATGTAAAGAACTTTTCAATTATGCCTACTATTAAGCCTATGATATTGTCTTGAGTCTGGAGCCTTCCTGAAAAGGTTTAAGTGTAATACAATACCAATATAAGCTGCTTTTAGCCTTGGAGTATGTTCCAAAAATATTAAGTGCCTCCGTTGCATTGCTTTTCAAGGTCATCAGGGAAGCAGAGTGTACAAAAGCCCTTAAAGCAGTAATGACTTGAAACCATGGTGGTTTGATATTTCATATATTTACTGATACTTTGCTTTTTAATGATATGGAGTACGGCATATACAGTTCCTCAGCACCCTGGACAATTATTTAAAATTAGAAAATTAAAATATGTTTCTAACTCAGACTCACCCCCTCAAAGCAGCTGTTCCTGATGAAAATAATAGCACCTTGCATCCTGGAGAGTACTGTATCCTTCCCTAACACTCCTCAAAGACCTGGAAGACATGAGCCCTGAGGCATTCCCTAAAGGTTGGTAAATCCAGACTATTTGAGACTAGAGTTCCACCCCCACAGACTACTTTACAGTCAGCCTTCTCTCATAAACATGTCCCCTGGAAACAGGTGAAGCAGTACGCTAGAAAAGGTATTTATTTCATACTATTTAAGGCCTATATGTCAAAACCAGGTGCTAAGGTGCATGGTTGACAGCTGAGAGATTGCAGGTTCAAGGCCATAGGAGAAGCGTTCATGATGGGGCCTGTCAGATTCTAATGAATCTGTGAATTCTGCTAAATACCTTGTCACAAGGACATGAATAAGGAAGGAAAGGTCAAAATCTACACATCATATATCTATATATATGTATGTATGATGCTCAAAACTGCAATGTTTCTAATCCTCATCCTCTAGTAATGTAATCATCTACTCATCCTCCAGTAATGTTTTGTAACCATTTATAATTAAAACCTTTAAATAAAAAGTAATGAGAGAAATCCCTCTTTCGGGAAGAAATCAAATTAAACTTTCTCCCAGTTCATTTTGTTTTGGGCTCTGAATCAACAAGGTGTTTAGCATATGAGTCACCCTACTGAAGATTTACTTGTACTTAAAGGCAGATGCATGCTATACCATCTTGCCGAATAGGGGCCTCCTATATTACTTATTATCTCTTAATATCAGGACTGAGGTGATAATTTTGTTACAGTTGTCTCAGGCTGGCTGGAACATAGCTCTCTCTGTTGATGCTACCTGGACTCTGTCTTACTAGCAAGCATTGAAGAAATGCAGGGCGAAATCCTGTTCTTCTAGAAGTCAATGGCAGTTTTTCTATTAATTTTAAGTGCAAAAAATCTTTGGGCTACTATGGCCAATCAGCTAATCAAAATAGATTTTCCTTTTTCAGGTGCTCCCTGCCAGAAGTATCCAGACTCAAGACACCTCTATTAAGACTCACGGCACCCCTTGCAAAATGTCCTCTTAGCTTTCACTCATTTTTTGAATATGGAAAAATAACAGCCCCATTCTTCTACTGCAAAAAAATCAGAAAAACCAGGTCAGAATGTTTTTAACATTATGGATTCCTATATAAAATCCCTATGTTTATTTTGTGAATCATATGTAGGTGTTTGCACACCTAACAATGCTAACATTTCGTGGCCTCCTTAAAAGGATCTCATGGCACCCTAGGGTGCCGCAGCACCCTGGCTGAGAATCATTGACCTAGCACAGCCAAAACAGATACAATCACAATCTCAATCAGATCTGTATTGGTACTGCATACATATTTTTTCTTTATTAGAATTGTCCAAACCAGAATCGGTATATTCTGAGACTTCCTTTGTATCTCCTATTTTTTCTTTTATTAAATGTTTAATGATTGATGCACTTACAATCTATCAGAGGTCTGAATCTTCTCAATGCAAATACAAATTCCCTTCTGTGTTATCATCAAGAACCTCTTAGAAATAAAAAATAAAAGATGATGTTGTAATGTTTTCCACATCACTATTCTTTTCCAGTTCTCCAATGGAAGATGGAAAAAAACCCCAATCATGCATGCGCATACATAATTGTAATATACAAGACAATAATAAAAATGATCTTGTCAACTTTTTATATGACCACATAGTCAATGCTATGGATGACATTAGGAAATAGCATAAAGATTGCTGTCAAAGCTAGTCCTGAGAATTTCAATTGCTCAGGAAGACAATAGCTATTTATACCACTCAGTACTTAAGACCTGTTTCAGCAAAGCAACCTAGTACATTTGTAGAGTACTTGAATAGTTCCGGTTTGCATAAAATTAAGAAAATGCTTTAAGTGTTCTGCTGAACTGAGGCCTTAATTCTGGATAGGTATGATAGGTAACCTAAAAGATTTCCACAGTCCCGTGTCAGCTCAAAGGTTTGATTTCCCCACAATACCCTGCAATACAGATTCTTGACACAAGCGATGATGCCTGTATAAAATGTTGTATCATTCTGCAGCAATTAAGCCATGTGTTATAGCAACACAAAGACCAGTAGCAAACAGGATTTCCACCCCCAAATTAATGTGAGTTTTCAAAGGCAAATGATTGTAACATGATGTCCAGGCAAAGAAAAATCCCTAATTTGCATTAAAAGTGCCTCGTGATGCTAACTTTAAAATTTCCTAATGTAAGTAAACATTACAACTCCCTTTAGTTGTGCATTCAGCTTTTTGCTAAAGTTTCTTATTCTTTCTTTCTGTTAGAGTTCAATACATTGGGATGTTCTTGTCAACCTCTGTTCTGTATGAGTTCTGGTAACTGCAAGCAAAAGAAACCAGACCCCATTTGCTGAGTTTAAAAGGCTACCTGCTGTACATGTTTGCCAGCTTCCAGTAACCCTCAAGAGCTCCCCTTTACTCTACCCCCCATGATCTCAGAGAGTTCTTTCAGAACTCCAGTGCTTTAGAGTTTAGCTGCTAAAACCTCTTTTTCCAGACAAAAGCATCCGCAGAGCATCCTTAAGTGAGAGCACTGCAGCAGATCTTAAAAGCTTTAACAACCTGGACTTTTTCCAAAAATCCTCACCTACCTTCTCCTCCCACCCTCCCTCTTCCTTCCCTTCCCTTCCTAAACCTTACCAAGCAGACCCATATCATTAATATTTCAGTATCAGTTATTCACAGGCATTGGCTACACTGCACTGCATCTCATCAATAAGAGCTAGCACAGGCTGCGTAGTTCACCACTCTGCCTTCGTCCAGCAGAGGAATAAGAGCAAAAGATAGCAAGAGACAGAGAGGGAAACATTAAACAGCCATTGAGATTGCATTGTGCAGTGTCCTGAGGTGCCTTTTTACCACTATTCCTCAGTCAAATTCTGCAGATAGTATCAAAATAATCAAGGAAGAATGGATGTCTTTAAGAAAGGTTTCTCCATTGCAAAAGAAGGTGTGGTAGCTGCTGCAGAAAAGACGAAACAGGGAGTGACTGAAGCCGCAGAGAAGACTAAAGAGGGTGTGATGTATGTAGGTAAGAGACACTTATTTTTAATACTTGATTGAGCATGAAATGCTTCATCTTAACTTGAAGAATGTTGCACAGGTAAAGCTTAGAACTGGCTGGCTGGAGGGCTGAACCCCATCCCCAGCACAGATACACTCAGTGCCTAACTCTGGGCTGTCAGAACCTTTCCATGCCTGTTTCCTCATCTGTAAAGCAGAGATAGTGAGTTACACTTACTTCAAAGGGAGAGTTGCCAAGTGCAAATGCATTTAGTGTCCAAAAGGCACCAAGATCCTCAGATGGAAGATATATGTTATGATTATTATTCACTGTTTGCTTTCAGGGTGGATCACAATCTCAATTTCACCTTCAACCAATTAGATGTGCAGTGACTGCAGATGTGGCGGCTCATGTTAAATTAGGCTAGTAGGAATGTTTGTTTCCAGCACCACCACCACACAGTTTGTTTCTGGCATCCTTCTCTATAAGCTCTGAGCTCTCTTTCCATTTTCCAGACTCACATCCATCCATCAGCTGCCTTTCCAAGAGGGACAAAACTTAAACTCCTCTAAATCTATGTTGCTCAATGGCTAGGTGCTGCATAACAGCATGGGCTGTTCCTTAGAAACATTCCTGGCATAATGAATTCTCTCTGTTTCCATTAACCTCACACCAACCATTTGAAAGTTGTCCTTGAAACCTGAAAACTACACCATCCGGTGATTATGCATGTAATCCTGATGCCAGAGAAAACCAGTGAACTAAAATATAGCACTGTTTTTGTAAGATTGCTTTCCCATGTCATACTCAGAAAATGATGGTTGCTATTTATTTGCTGGCTGTTGCTAAACTATGATTTTTAAATAGGAAAGTTTACATACAACCTCTTCCTGCTGTTAACACTGCATTATCCACAGAGTATCATTGCTGTATTTATAGAGCTTGAGATATGCATTTTCAAACTGCAGCAGAAATTAAAACTTTATTTGTAGCAATCTGGCCACATTTTAATTTCCAGTTTTATACAGCAATCTACTGACAAGGTACAGTGGATCCCACCCTTTACAGTATATATCTGGTACACATTTTAATTTGGATCTGAAATTCAGCACTGCAGAATCCTTTAAAAGACCTTTAAAAATAACTAAAAACAGTGATTTGTTAATCTCACACCTAACTGCCAAATGCTCAGATTGTTCTTGTACCCCATTGCTCATTTCTAGGCAATACGAGCAAGGTCAAACACGAACACTCAAATTTTTTATAAGTGTCTCTTCCAAAGAGTTTTAACATCTCCAGCCTTTGACTGTCATTTCATTTTTTCCAGTCATATTATCTGTAGAATATTCTGGCATGATCTTATGTCTAATCTTTTCAACAATTTTAATGCCTTCTTTTAAAGTTAAATTGTTGAATAAAAATCACGTTAGAGACCAACTTTGAGGCTCATGGGTAATTTTTAAACTCACATCAGGTAGTTTAATCAGGATTATAAAGTGCTCTCCATCTTTTTCATGATGCTGATTCATGGTCTGATCCTCTCCTAAATGGTGCTTGGGGCCTACTGCATGCCAGAAAATGTTCAGCCCTTTTCATAGGGGTCAAAGACTTCACAGAATGGGGTTGTTAAAAGCCAAATGATGATTTGGTTCAAACAAACAGAAGAGGTACATTCCTTTCCCCTATTATAATGGATGCAGTCACAATCTGCAAGCCAAAGCACCTTCCCTTGCTGTTTACCCTTTAGGATAGTTATCATGACACCCAATGAAACTCATTCTCTCCATATAACCTAAAAACAACTTCACTGTTTTAAGACACATTGTATAAAGGAACTTTAAAAGCTTAATGAGGAAAGAAGGCAGCTCTTGTGTAGTTGGAACCACTCAGGAATATTGAGGTCTTTTCCAGATATCAGGGGAGAGGCCCCAAACCAAAAGAAATTAAAAAAAAACAAGAGGGTGGATGGAAGAGGTTCAAGGCTCCTTTATTTGAACTATATTTTTAACATTACTTTGGTCTGATTAATCAAAAGCCACCACATCCCTAAGATTTCCAGTTAGCCAAGTGCCAGTATCAATACTGATGAGTCACTGGAACATGAGGTAAAATTGGTAGTCTGGCAAGATCTACTACAGGATACACCTTCCTGGAGTCTACAGTGTTGTCATGGTCCACTTGGCATCTTCACTCACATCACTAAGCCAGAAAGTTTCAGTGTCATAATCTACACTAGTGCTTGGGTGATTGCTAGCCTGTGATAATACTGCAGTGCGGTTTTAGGTTGAGGCATCAGCCATAGGTGTTTCCATTAGGGACAGCCATTCTATGGTAACTATCCAAGGGGCAAATGAAAGATTATATAGCATTTTTCAAAAGGAGAAGCACAAGTCCACCTGTCCGTGCTGCAGCTATTATTGAGATGATGGTTGCTGCAGATTCCTTCACAGTCATGGCATAAACAGCAGCTAACTCACTGTTCCAGATTGTTCGTTGGTGTAAACCGGCATAAAATCTACTGAAGTCAGTGGCGCCATACCAGTTTACACCAGTGGCAAATCTGATGCAGTACTGTTTGTCAGGTGCTGAGAAATACCAGGAAAGATCATCATCATCATCACATTCAGTAGGCAATGAAAAAGAAAAAATAAAATCCAGATCTTAACAAAGAGTGACTTCATACATCAGTCAGGAGATACCCTTTATGGATAAGGAGACCGCAAATGCCTCAAACATAAGTAGTATATACCCCATCCTGTTTTGTTGTTTTTGTAAGTGCCTGTTCCTATTACGCAGTTCTACACTATCACTATACTATAACTATTTACAAAACAAAGCTCATTAACATCTTGTAAAGCATAGGTTTTATTCCCTTTTCCAGCAGAGACAGGGATGGTATGAACATGTAAGTATACACTGAATGCTCTTCAGTTCACTAGCTGTTGCTTGCAGGCAAGTGTTGTGCTGGAAGGTCAGACTACAGGCAGCACATTATGAATGTTGACGTCTGAGTCATTGGGTGTGGTCTTGAGAAAATTATTTTTAAAAATCCATACTGCTACAAACTGCAGTGAATCTTTGCTGCTGTCACTTCTGCTTCTTTCATGAAATGCACTTAGAAATTTTTCTTTTGCCAAGCTCCCTCCTCTCATTATTTCCCATTATACAATAAGATTTTTAAAATTCATAGATATATACAAATCCTTGTTCCTTTCAGTCAAATAGGAGTTCTAGCAAAAAACAGATGTATGACAGAAGAAAAACTAATTAAAATTCTTGTCTGGATTGATATGTTTACTGAAAAATTAAAAGAAAAGAACATACAAAAACACAACAATCCTAATACATAAATTTAAGAAAGCTAATTAAGCAACTTGCTTTCTAGCAAACTGTTCTTTAGATATTGAAGCAACAACAAAGCAGGACAGGAAATGAATAGCTGTGCCTGGTGCAAGGAGTGCTTCTAGATTATATTAAGTATTAAAACTGGTTTATATTGGAAAGGGATAGCCTAGCTGGATGGGCACTTGTAGGAACAATGAACGTGAAAGCAGGGTTACATATAAATAGTGGGGAACAGGAGAGTCCCTGTTCTGCCGAGCACTACCAGGAGTAACTAGGAATAACGGCCACAAGTTGACTGAGAGTAGGTTCAGGCTAGTCATCAGAAAGCACTACTTCACAGTCAGGGTAGCTAGGATCTGGAACCATCTTCCAAGGGAAGTGGTGCTTGCTCCTACCTTGGGGGTCTTCAAAAGGAGGCTAGATAGACACCTTGCCGAGGTCATTTGACCCCAGCATTCTTTCCTGCCCATGGCAGGGGGTCGGACTTGATGATCTGCTCAGGTCCCTTCTGACCCTACCAACCATGAAACTAGGACTTAGTGCACTGCGCATATGTGGGGACTTTGTTAATGACTTTTGGGATTCATAGATTGCAGTCATAGTTTGTTTGCAATTCTGCTAATTGCTGTTATATAGGAGACTACTGCAATATGCCTTCTGGATATGTTAATACAGTGGGGGCTAACCTTTTTGGCAGGTATGTCACAAGCTAGTCCCTGCACAGTCCTTAGAGTGGCACTGTGACCCCCCTCCCCTGCCTGATCTGCTGCTCTGCTTTCTGCTTCCTGGCCTGTCACTGTTCTCCCTGCTCTCTCCCCAGTCTGCACTGTGCCTTTCACAAGAGGCTGCCGATGCCACTTTTTAACAGAGCCACTGCAGGGGCTTCCAACCAGCAAGTGATCTGACATAACATGCTGCAGCACCCAGGTACAACGGGGTCAGTACAGTCTGTAATTTCGTTCTGTAGGGGCCAGTTCTGCAAGATGCCAGGTGCCCCTACACTTTAGCACCTCACAGGACTCGGCAACTAAGTAACTATTTAAGAATTCATGCCATACATATTCAAAATTGTACTTAGAAATACCTGCAGCCTTACCACTACCATTACAGTGCATGGCAGTCTCAGAGTGAAACCTCAGAAAGACTTTGGGTTAGATCCACAAAAGGAATTATATCTGTAAATTTCACCTAATTCCCCTTTTAGGCTCCCAAGGCCAAAACCACAATTTTCAAAACCCTTGCTTAGCATTCAGCTCAGCCTGGAGGCACATAATAACCACAGACGCTCCAGTTTTAAAAATTACAACACCCTAGGTGCCAAACGGTGTGTTTCTGAGATGTGCAAAAATACTACAGTCTCTACAGTGCTGAACAGCTTGGCACATAGCTCATTCACAAACCAGGACAATTTCCAGCCATGTCACTTAGGCTGACAGGTTTACCTGATCTGGTAGATGTGCTCAATGTGTAATAACAAGAGAACATGATGGTGTTCCCTTTTATGTAATACTTCAGTGGTTTCAGAATTCACCCAGAATGTGGGAGACCTGGATTAAATCCCCTTTTCTGCAAGAGGGCAGCTATACCCACCTTTCTCCTGTCTTAGGAGACTACCCTAGTCACCAGGCTATAGCTTTTTTGGAGAGGGAGCATTCTGCCTGTCTTGTTGAGGGAGTTCTGTTTAGCATGGAATGAGTAAAGGATTATATCTCCAGGCAGACCAAGCAAGAATCTCACCTAATGGTTCAAGCACTCATGTTCTAAACTAGTCATTGTACTGAAGAGTATTTCACTATTTTATATTAAAGTAGTCAGTGATTCAGTAACAGAGATCCAGATCTCCCCCTTCCCAGATGAGTGACCCATCACTAAGCAACAGTGTCATGCCCTCGTCTTTCTAGCCCAATTTATTTTTAATCCTTAATCTTTATTTACTCCATGCAGACACGCAGCAAGTTCATCAGGAGGGGATAAGTGGGTTTCAAATAACACCACAGGAGCCTGCATCTTCAAGGTTTGGACACTCTCCTGGGAGGGAAGACTTTGAATTCTCTTATGGAGAAAAGGAAATGTAACCCAGGTCTTCCACATTCTGGCCAAGTGCTATATTCACTAAGTGGATAAAACAGTATCATCTTCATTAAGGGTTTTTGTGAAAAATCTGAATCATTAATTAGGCTTGCTCAGAAAATACATATTGAATCAAAGCCTGCAGGAAATATAAGCAGAGAAACACCTAATTTGTGGATCCTGACAAGAATTAGGCATGAGACAGGTATCAAGTTGCTCAGAACAGAAAAGACTGATGCATGGTGCTTTAGGCAGACTAATTTGGATTTGCTTAATGACAGTTCTGATAAGCCTACTTTCATACTAATTAACTTACCTGCATGCCATTTGGACATGGCTGTGCTCTTTCCAAGTTCAAAGTGAAGTGGTATGCTTGAGGGCACCAGTGTTTAGCACAGGAAATATACACATCACATTTACTTGAATACAAGATGCAGCTTTTCCCCCCAGTCAGCATGGGGGGAAACCTCATTAAATACATTGTCATTTATCTTTGAACTGCTGCTGAAACAGCATATGCCCAGTAAATAAAATCAACTATCAAGGAATATCATGAATAGTTTGCTGGGTCTATGTTCAAGTGGCTTAGGGAGTTGTGGTAGAAGGGCACAGGGAGGCATCACTTTTAAGTGAGGTGGCAGCCTCTGCTGTTAATTTCAATCAATGGTGTGACACAGGAAAAAAAAAGATAGTTTATACTATATATAAGTAGGTATACAAGTGCTGCTTAAAAATATGTTTTTGAAGTCCCTGTGCTAAAGCTTGCAGCAGTTTTTAAAAGTCAAATGCATAAATTTTGGATGAACTAGTCTATGGGTACTATATGCAAATAACTACAGGTATATTTAATTCAAGGTCAGTTTTTTCAAATTTGTTTCTCACTTCCATGTGCTCAGGGAGAGCAGGGTCTGGCATTTAGGAGAGTGAAAGGAGCTGCAGGGGGAAGAAGCTGTAGGGGGCAAAGGACCTACCAGATCTGCCAGATTTATTTTCCTTGGTGTAGCACTGAGAGGAGGCCAAATTCAAGACAAACATCCAATTAGATTCTATACCTGAAAAATTATACCAAATGTATACATTTTCCACATATAGAATCTAATTATGGGGAGGGTCATCTTAAAATCAGGGTCATCTTTATTTGAGTAAATATGGTATATGTATATGTAGCTTCAGTCCTTTGTGAATCTAACTCTGGGTTTCTCCAAACCTACTCCTATGTGACAAAATCCCAGTTCACTGTATAGAACTGTATAGACCCTATAAAATAGGGTGTGCCACAGATAATGCTAACTTCAGATCAAAGTCATATTTGAAAACATGAAAAAGGAAATTATATTTATTTCTTTTCAATAATTGTGATTGATCTGCCTACAATGTATAAAAGCTATTTCTTAATTTGAAAAAAATATCAGGGAGATTGTTTCTTACTTGGCACTTAAATAATCAATCCTTTTCAGGTGGAAACATCTTCAAATAAATGCACATTAACATTTATTGGAGTAATCCTACCACTATTCCCATTGAAGAGCTACTCCAGAGCTCTGCAGCTGTTTCAAATATATTTCAACAGCAACAGCTCAGAACCACCATACCAGAAGAGAAGAGAAAGTAGTCTGCTTATAAGAACCATATGGGATAATATGGATGATCATAGGGTTCTATGTTTCCTTTTACAGGCACCAAAACCAAGGAAGGTGTAGTACAGAGTGTGAGTTCAGGTAAGAGCTCAACTTCTACAGGTTTGTATAAATCAATATGTACAACCATGTATTGCTGATAAGGCCATAATTCTTACCTGTGTAAAAATGAACAAACATGCATGGCTTACAGGATGCTTCATTTACTTCTAGAGCCTGTCAGAGAATGGGGATTGGTTCTGCTTATGAGATAATCAAAGATGCTTTCCAAATGGCACTGGATAATGCTGCAGGATGTTGCGCTTTCAGTACTGGTGAATGGACAAAAATGTTTCATAAGCAAAGCTGGTTGAAAAAACTACAATCTGACATTTTCATGACAGGAACTGAGAAAAGGTTGGATTGAAGATGTCTGGTACACTGCAGACTACTATATACAGAGCCTCTTTTGTACTAATGCTTTGGCCCACTGAAGACTGCTAAGTTTCAATACCTGCCTATTCTTGAGCTAAGCAGTCTAGGTGAGAATGAGCCCCCTTGTACTTTAAAATCAAAGGGTCTCTATGCAGACTAGATTATAAAAGTCCAGATTAGGAAGAGTGTTGAGCTAAATTCTGCTATTATTTCAGAGCAATCATAGGCTTAGTCAAACCCAATTAATTGAAAACTGATTTTTAACTTAGCTCACTAGCCTTTTGTTGACTTTTTGTTGATCACTAGTTGCTGAGAAGACCAAAGAGCAGGCCAATGTTGTGGGTGAAGCTGTGGTGGCCAGTGTGAATACAGTGGCAAACAAGACTGTAGAAGGAGCAGAGACCATTGTAGCAACCACAGGAGTGGTAAAAAAGGTACTTTTTTTCACTCGAGACCTGTGAAAGAGAAGAGGTTTGTTTTAGCATTACTTTCCTCAAACATTTAGAGAAGGTTTCTGAGGCTCTTACATTTTGAGTTTTTGTACCCACTTTTAAAATCAGAAAACCTGTTGTGATAATCAAGCGTAATACTGTTTAATAGAATACTTCCTATTGCTACATAAAGAGGTACCTCCTTATCTTCTGCTATGTAACACAGGTTAATATAGATGTATATATTAACTTAGAAATTCTTCAAAGGTAGCGTTACTCTGGGCATTATAGTCAAGATTTTCAAAAGTGACTAATTATTTGAGTGCCTCCATTTTTGTTCAGATTGTTTAATTGGATCTGGCTTTAAGAATGCTATAAGCTTCTATGCTCTACATGTCAAGTTGTCTTGTGTTAGGTCATACGGTCTATAAGCATAGAAATTAAAGTTATTAATATGTAGTAATAGCACCTGACATCTAAGATGATCTACATTTTTTTACATCAATAGTTCTCAACCTTTATAGACTCAAGGCCCTCCTCAGAAAATGCCAACTCTTAGCTTTCATTTTTTTTTTACTATGAAAAAAATGATAGAGAAATTCTTCTGTTGCAAAGAACTCAGAGAGACCACAACTGGTCAGCAAGTTTTTGCCACTATGGATTCCTATTTGAAATCTCTAAGTTTATCTTGTCAGTCATGTGTAGGTGTTTGTATACCTAACAGTGCTAATATTGGATGACACTCTGCAGCATCCTTAAAAGGTTTATATCGCCCAGGATGACAAGGCACTCTGGTTGAAAATCACTGCTTTACTTAGGGAACCAATCTACAAACCAGATCACAAGATTGGGTACCAGGAACATGTGAGTTTTATTCCCAGTTGTACTATATCTGTTCCTTCTGTGGCATTAGGCAAATATCTAATCTGCCAGCATTTGCTATCCTGTTTTAAATGGACCAAATAATATTTTTCAACCTCAGTGGTGTTTTGATAATGAGTCAGTACATATTTGTGAAATGCACATATGTTAGAACAGGATATTCACTTTACTCAAAACTACTGCAGGTTTGAGTCCTGCAGAGCCATAAAATATGTTGTACCAAGCCACAAAGTATGCATTTCAATCTGAGCTGTCCCAAAGGCAGTAGGTACTCAGAACTAAACATTATGGTTTAACTACAGCATTTCTATCTAAAACTGGCTCTATACCCAAGGTGTGACCCACCCCACTTGGGAGGGTCTGCTTAGACACAAAGCTTTGCTTCAGATCACCCTTTGTGTTGATGTGTAATTTAAAATCAAGTATAGAATTAAAATATACTAAAGCACCTTTTAATTTTGATTTCTTACTTTTGGGTTCTGTCATTTTCACTGAACACTCCAGAGTGGGGGAATGCTTTTTTATAAAAATATTGGGCTTGTCTCTACTCCCATTGAAGTGAACATGTTCATCTTCCATAGACTAAAGTCAGAGCAAGACAGGGCCTCAAAAAATAATTGCTGCCAGGTGTCTAAGCTGTGGAGACAGTTGGTGTGATCAAACTTTGAACGCACTTATTTACAACTTTCTTTCAGCCTTTTTGTAAGGCAGATCTCTGTTGCAGAACTGTGAAGACAGCTTAGAAGAACCTTATATATGCACCTCTTAATCCACTTCATTTTCAAATACACATATAAGCCACTTCTCCCCACCTCAAGAGAGTTAATACCTGTACACCTTAATTAGGACAGTACTTATTTGTCAACAATAGAGGGCGGTACTAATTTAGACCAGTTCTATCTAGTCCCTACTCTCCAGACACTTGACCCCTAAGAGATGCAAGATTGTCCTACCCTTCCTTTCCAATTCTGTGCTAACTTTGACAACAAATAGGCATCTGTTGATAAGAACCATGTGACCTAAATTATGCATTGGTTAAGCCAGTTTTAAACAAAGAAGCTCTGTTCTCAGATACCATGTGAAAGCTTTAGTTGGCTCAAAATTAATGGATGAGAAGCACATAAAAGAATAGAACTTCCTGGATGAAGGCAACATTGTTCATTAGGCAAGATGCTTTCCCAATGTGACAGTAAATAGCAACCATATTTGTAGTAGGCCTGTGGGAGTAGGCAGCTATTCAATCCGGCTTCAGATCCGGCCGATTCGGATACCAGCGATCTGATCCAGAGCTCTGGACCGGGTTCCCACTTCAATCCGGCCGAAGCGGCTGCACTTATCGCCTTGAAACTTGGCAGGCTTTGTGGTCTGAGCAGGGGCTACCACCCCTGCAGTTTTCAGCCCACTGCACCTTAACACACACAGGGTCACCTATGTCATGAGTTTTGCTTGTCAGCAGCTTGAGGTGAAGTTCCACCCAAACCCCTGCACCTATCACCTTGAAACTTGGCAGGCTTCATGGCCTCAGCAGGGGTGACAATCCCTGCAGTTTTCACCCCACTGTGGTGTAGCTCATACACGTGACATGAACTTTGCTTTCAAGAATTTGGGGTGCAGTTCCCCCCAAACTCCTGCACTGATCTTCTTGAAACTTGGCAGACTTTGTGGCCTAACCAGGGGCCACCACCCCTACAGTTTTCACCCCACTGTGGCTTACCACATACACATGACATGAGTTTTGCTTTCAGGAATTTGGGGTGCAGTTTCTCCCAAACCCCTGGACGTATCTTCTTGAAACTTCCCAGGCTTTGTGGTCTCCACAGGGGCTACCAATGCTGCAGTTTTCACCCCCCCTCCCACCCCATGGTGTAACACATACACTTGACATGAGTTTTGCTTTCAAGAATTTGGGGTGCAGTTCCCCCAAAACCCCTGCACCAATCTTCTTGAACCTTGGCATGCTTCATGCTCTCAATAGAGGCTACCATCTCTGCAAGTTTCATCCAAATCAGACAAAAAACAAAAAAGTTATAGATATTTAATCGATTCCCCATTATACCTATGGCCAGCTCTCCTAAGCGGCTCCAAAGCTTTTCCGAAATGGTTCAGAAAGCCTAAAGAAGCCAGAACTTCAATCTGGACATGCTGCTTCAGATGCAAAAGCATCCAAAGCTTCTCCGGATCCGAAGCACGGTCTGAAGCCTTGCTACAGCCCTAATTTGTAGCCCTGTGGAGCCCTTTGATAGAGCTAGTAGCTCTTTGGGTTTTTAACATGTTAGTGGGCCGAATCAAGAGAATTGACAACGACCAAAGCTAGACTCAGACTACCTAGCTATAAATTGAATCAAACCCAAGTGAGACTGACCAAAATTGTTCTAATCTTGTCAGACACCTAGGGCACCTATACACATGCAGCGGGGCTGCTCCAACGTGCTGTAATTACAGTGTTTCGGAGCAGATTCGATTAATTGAGTCTGCTGGAGCATGGTAATTACCGTACTCCAGCAGACTGCAGCATCACATGTATCAACATTTGCACACTGCAAAATGGCAGAGGGAGCACTTTAACTGAAGCTCGTTTGACAAGCTTTAGTTAAAGCACCCCCATCACCATTTTTTAGCATGGGGACACTGATTCACATGACATTCTGGGCTGTTTAATTAGAGCAGCTCCAAGAACCACTCTATTTCAAGTGCTCCTCTTGACACCCTTTCCCTCTCCCCAACACTCCTGGAGCACATGTATAAATGCCCTTAATGCTGTATTTGCTGTTAGGTCAGGAAATCTAGCAACTGCGTGAAACTAAACTTCTATATAAGGGATGAACTTGGTATTCCATACCTTATGGAAGTCTTTTAGCAAAGAAGAGGACTTACAACTACAAGCCATGCATTCTATGGTCTTGTAAAACAGGTAGAATGGAAAGAATGCAGTGCCAGAGGCGGATTAAAATTCATTGGGGCCCTAGGCCTGGGCCCCCCACCACAGCTTGGGCCCTGTTAACCATAGTCCAGGTCCTCCCTCCTGACCTGCGCCCTGCCCCACAGTCGCAGACTCTGTCCCCAGCTGGCACAGCAAGAGCAGCAGCCAGAGCAGAAGCCAGAGCAGAACATGCTGCCCCCCAGGCCCAGGGCAGGAGCTGTGGCTGCCCCCACCCACAGGTCCATGCAGGATCCAGAGCCTGGGGCCTGTACAACATTGTCCCATGGCTGGGTGGCACTGGGGGCACAGTACCTCAGTCTGCCAGGGGACCCCTCAACCCACTGCAGGTCAGTTTGGCTGCAAAGGTGCCCGGCAAATGTGTAGGACCTGGCTGCACTGGGACTGTCCCACCACCAGCAGATCCCGGCCATGTACCGTGCCAGGCTCCACTCCCTGCTGTTGGTGGCTCCAGTTGCCAGTGGCTCCAGCTACCCCCACAGCTCTGGCTTGGTTGCACCCTGTGCCCTACACCCTGCCTGGTACCTGGCACCCATGGCCTGCCATGTCATGCCTGTCCAAACTGGGCCAGCCACCAATTTCATCTATGTCAAGCTGCCACCCTTCCTCTCTATGCCTGCCTTCAGGCTCTGGGGTCCCCTGGACCTGGGCCCAGCTGGCCTGTGCATTAATCCACCTGCGACCTGTGCTGGCATGGAGCAAGACAGCCGGACTGGGGAAGTACAAACTGGGCTTCCTTATGACAGCAATGATGAATCAGCCTCTGCACGTTTAGCTTATGATGCATATATTGGACTAGCAGTGAACAGAACTCATGTTCACCCTTTGGTGGAGGGGAGCAGGCAGATGCCTGCAGTGGCTGAGGCCAGAATGCTGAGGGCACTCCCACATGCCTCCCAGTGTGTTGGACATTGCTGAGGGCAACCAAAAGCAGCAGAATGGGGGCTATCCTTCACTGGCTGTCGGGCACATGTCTCCCCGCCTCTGTCATCTGTGAGGCAGCTCTCAGCTGCAGGCAGCCAGCAGAAGGAAGCATGCTTTTTTCCCACTCAGTGGCATGGGGTCTCTGGGCTTTGTCCAGGGTGAAAGGTGCGGAGGTTCACCCCAGGCAGGACAAAGGTGGAGGAAGTAAGGCTTATGAGCTGTTGTTGAGAGGCAGTGCCAGCAGTGCACCTGGCCAGGTTGGCAGGGCACTGAGAGTCCCTTTTCTGTCCTGAGCCCTGGGACTACACACTGGAGTGGGTTTGGGAAGGGTTCAGAGGATTTCCACCCCCACTGAGCCAGCTCTGAGTTCCTGGCTAAAGCCACTTCCTCCTGTGCAGCTGTGGGGCTCCAGTCAGAGAGGTGGGAGGCATGCATGCCCTTGCAGCTACAGTGCTTAGTGGGGGGTGATTCCAGTGAGGGAATAGAAGCTGCATCCTGGGGAGCCCTTGCCCAAACCTGCCTGCTGCTAGTGCCAACTGCTGCCAGCTGGGCTGGTCAGCTCAGGATAATTGTTTTACAGGGGCAGGGGACGGGCTGCTGCCAACTCAGCTCAACACAGGGACCTGCTTCTGCCCCCGATCTCAGTGCTAGAATCACCCCCTGACTGACTGCAGCAACATCGGCATGGCTGCCACCCCTCCCTAGGGACTGGAGCCCTATAGCTGTACAAGGGGAGCTGCTGGCACCACCTCCCTACAACAGCTCACAAGCCCTGCTCCCCTATCCTATCTGCAGCTGGCAGAAAAGAGCTTGGGAATGGGGATGGCTAGGTGCTCAGCTGGAGTGGCTGAGCTGCAGCTCCCTATGAGGGAGGACTAGCGGGGGCTCACAAAGTCCCCTGGGACAACAGTGGACAGCGACCTACCTTCATTCATGAGCAGACCTCACACTGATGTTCGATAGACACCGGTAACCTAGATTGAGTAAATCTACATTGATCTAGATCTATCTTAGACCAGGATCTGCTATTTTTAAAGCAGTCTATGTGCCCTGAACTTCCATTCTGTTGACCAGCTTCTGACCACCTAAACCAGAAAAAGTGTAATGTCTGCACCTAGCCGAAGAGATTAGCTTGTTTCAAATTCCCTAGTAGTGCTGGTAACACTGAAATACTCAAGAAACCCTTGAACTCCTGAAGTTTAAGGGAGCTAATAGGGTTAACCCAGACCTTTGCTTCCCTTCCCCTGCCACTTCATTTAATTTTCAGAATAGATGCTAATGCCCCGATTCTTTTGTTCATTATCCCCATGGCAGCCCTCTTGAATTCTATCGGGTTGTCACAAGAGTGTATGAGAGAAGTATGTCATACGCTGCATTGAACACAATACTAGTTAGGTTCAGCTCAGGGCCATTAAACTTCCTTGGCCCTTCCAGACTGGATCTGGACCACAGGGGCTCCTTACAGGCCAGATCCATACAACAAGATTCCTTTGCTGGAGGTGGATCTAGACCTACCTCCAGGAGCAAGGAGAACAGCAACAGTGACGCCAGCATTAACTATGACATGTTCCTGAGCCCCTGGATTAACGCACCCATCACTTGCCCTTTCACTTCTGATATATGTCCCCAATACACCTGATATATGCTGGAATTTGGTAGCAGGTCCTACTAACGCTCACCCAACCCCCAAATTCCCAGCCGCTCCAGAAGCTCCCAGCCTGGGCTTTGTGGGCAGGAACCATCTTGGACACCCTGGAGCTAAACAGGAAGCTGAACAGGAAGGGCCAAGATGAGCCAAAGATAAATATATAGGACATGTAATTCTCTACTGTGCACTGTTTAGAAACATGATTCCCTGTTGGAATCAAGTCAATGATATTTGGGGTAAGAATTTTGTAACTCCATAGTGAACATTCAACAATATTGCAGCAGCTCTTGAATTTAGAAAGTAATACTCTGTATATCAGTTCTGTGGAGCATGTTCTCCTTTGTCTGACAGGGACCTGTCAATGTAACACACCTATGCCAAGTTAAAATGTTTTTTTGATGTTTGGGGCATCATACCTGGTAGGTGTGCACTAATGTAGTTGCCACAGTTTTTTAAGAGGTTAGACTAACACTTACATTGAATAGGGGGTTGGACTATAGCAGTGTTTCCCAACCTTTTCCAGCCCAAGGCACACATACATTAATAAAAATTTGCTGTGGCTCACCTTTTAAGGCATTCCCCATCCTCATACCTATTGTAGATCATTGCCATGGCAAAATTCTGAGGCACACCTGTTAATTTCTGACAGCACACTTTTGTGCCATGGCACACTGGGTAGAAAACACTGGACTACAGGACCTCCCTGAGATCACTTCCAGCCCCACGTTTCTAAGATTTCATGGTCCTGGGAGGGATTAGCATATATGATGTCAAATAATTTCACTGGGGGTACACAGCTGGCACCCAAGAGAGAACATCAAAGGAGGTTCAGTGCCATACAGGAAAAAATGTGACTGATAACTCTGGATGCAAATGAGGGTGCTAAGCATCCTCATCATCACTCATGTCACTGAGAAAATCTTTTTAATAATTTTTCTATTCTTTGCTTGGTTACCACTGTTGAACCACATACTCTTCAGCAGTAAACAAGCGTTGTTGGTTTTTTTTAGTCTTAGTGATTTGATCATATTTAATGCCACATTTTTTGTGAATTAGAACTATCAACATAGATATTTAAATTTCCTCTTTGCCCTGGGTAGATTGCACTGCTTTTGCACAAACTGACCTCCATTAAATGTCTTGGTCCTAGAGCAAAGATTAACTTTTCATCTGCATGACACAGCACTAAGTTTGCTGCATTGCAGATATCATGTGATCAGAAACAAGTGTGCTCTCTGTCTTATATTAAATGTTCCTCTGGGGATGAAGAATTTCCCCAGTACCTAATTTTCCATTTCTTTCATTTACATTTTTCAATTCTTTCATTTTTTTGCCTCTTTAGAACTAATTTTGTTAGTTGTAACACAATGTAGTTGCCAGTCCATGGCGCACACAGTTTAAAGTGGCTGTATTCCTCCTAAATTGAACTTGGCTAAATGTTTCAGTAGTTTTCAGTTATTTGCAGCCACCCTGTGTGCATTTAACTTGTTGAACATCATAACATCAACACTGACAAGTGCAAGGTACTGCACCTGGGGAGGAAGAACCAACAGCACACCTACAAACTGGGGAACTCCCCTCACCAGCACGGAGGCAGAAAAGGATCTTGAAGTCATTGTTTACTCAAAGATGAACATGGGCCTCCAATGTGGGGATGCAGTCAGAAAGGCTAACCGCACCTTATCATGCATCCACAGATGCATCACAGGCGGGTCCAAGGAGGTGATCCTTCCCCTCTATGCGACCTTGGTCAGGCCCCAGTTGGGGTACTGCATCCAGTTCTTGGCGCCACACTTCAGGAGGGATGTGGACAACATGGAGAGGGTCCAGAGGAGGGCCACCCGCATGATCAGGGGGCAGCAGGGCAGGTCCTATGAGGATAGACTACGGGATCTGAATCTGTTCAGCCTCCACAAGAGGAGGCTGAGGGGGGATCTGGTAGCCATCTATAAACTGGCCAAGGGTGACCAGCCGGCAATGGGAGAGTCCCTGTTCCCCCAAGCACTACCGGGAGTAACAAGGAACAACGGCCATAAGCTGACAGAGAACAGATCCAGGCTGGATATCAGGAGGCACTACTTCACAGTCAGGGCAACTAGGATCTGGAGGTCTTTAAGAGGAGGCTAGATAGACACCTTGCCGGGGTTGTTTGACCCCAGTACTCTTTCCTGCCCATGGCAGGAGGTCGGACTTGATGTTCTGCTCTGATCCCTTCCGACCCTACTAACTATGAAACTATGAAACTATAACTGGTTTATCTGCTTGATATACCACACCCATACATACTGATTACCTTAAGATCACATTTTCATAAAGGCTGCATATTTTTAATATGATGGTGGGGGTGGAAATCAAAGACTTGACATAAATGGGCCTAATTTTGTTACTCAAACTATAGTACAATCTCACTGGCATTTATGGGGCTTGACTGAAGGAATTAGAAGCAGAATCTGAGTAATTATTTTTTCATTATATGTATTCAGTTAGGGTGAAATTCAGTCATTGGAGCAGTGCAAAAGGGTGTATGGAAGCTCACGTGGTAGAATTACCAAAAAATTTTCTGCACCAATAAGGTTACACAGGCACAGGCAGAACCAGTAACTCAACAGTCTAATTATATCAGAATTAGGTTGAATGTACAACAGGGATTCTTCTCCTTTGTGGATAGTTTTCATGATAGTCTATCCTGACAAGCTCTTAAGCTGTTCTTCACCATGACATGGAGAAGATCACAAAAGTAGTTTGGCCTGGAATACCCTGCATGTGTGCATAGCGTCCTCTAGGTTTCATTCTCATTATGTCTAACTTCACATTTAAAACAAGCCATCACATGAGTAAAAAACCTATCCTACACTTATTCATGTGAGGATTTAGCCCTATAAATTGTGTATTAAAGACAGAAAAGCTACGCATTGTAATGCACTGTGATATGCTATATACGTAATACACTGCTATATGCGAATGTGCTCTGCTTATTATTAACAAAGACTGCTCTCTTAGTTACCACATCATTTAGAGTGCATTCATCCTAAACCCATTCACCTGAACAACCCTGCAGAATCTGTTGGTGTGTTTAACCTCTGAAAACCCTGAGAGAAACTGCTTGGAAGGGAGTGGCTTGGAACTAATGTCAAAGAGCACTGTTCATGCTTCACTGCCTGAAAACATTAGCTCCATGGTGAACAAATTCTCTCTATGTCTTCTGCAAGTTTGTATACCCTTTATTGGTTATAGTAGGCCAAGTTATTATCAGTTTCTCTAATTATATAGCTTTAAAGAAAGAAATCCTGCTTTCCAGAGAATGTGCAGTCTTTCCCCCAGTAACAGTATATCACAATCATAAAACTAAATCTGTTATTCAGGGCTGTAGCAACTCCTGTTACGATTTTTTGTACACCAACATTTTCTCCAATCTCATTTTCTCAAATACCTTGTTGTATGTGAGCTCTGTAGCCAAAGCAAAACTTAGCACAATTGAGGTTAATCTAAAAAGTCATTAATTTATTTTGTTTAACCTTGTAAACCTGTATCTTAATTTTTTAAGAAAGAAACTTCAAATTTGTGTCATTTAAATCAAAATCTACTAAATAGGACTACTTCCACTATGGTCACGTTCTAATTTTATGTGTTATCCACTATGAATATTTGAACATTTGACTGTTTTTTGAATTTTCTATAGACTTTATAAATTTTGCCAAAAGGTCTGGTCCAACATAAAATCTCCATTTCCAGGACAGCTATCTGCCATGATTTGTAAGCTTTGTCACCTGAACCATTCTTCTGTCTCCCCCTAATACTGTATTATCTTGTATTTCACTTACTATCATGTATGTACCCTTTCAATAATTTCAATAAAATATAATCTCCCTCTAGTAAAAGAAAAAAAATCCATACTATTTTTCCTTCTGAATGCTATCTAAAAGACTTAGGAAATTCCCAAACAAATAAGATTTTGTTTAGATATATTTAAGATTATCATTAGTGATATGGTGATGATTACGTTAAACTAGTTTTACTAGACTGTTGTTAAAAGTAAAGGCTGTAAATTAAAACTTAAAGCTAAAACTGAAAGGAACTGTTTTGCAATTCAGCAGTTCACTTATAATATCAATTCTGACCAGTTACCATATAACCAAGCTATAACAATGGTACCAAGTCGCTCCTATGGACCACAAATCATTGCCTCACTTTACAAACCAAAACACATCATCACATTTGAGGTCAAAACCCAAACACATGCCCTTCCCCAATTTAACCTTCCACTCCTTCATAACAACAATTGCTTGCCTCTCTTTATATATATTTGGGGGTGGCAGGTGTGTGTATCTCCATACATCTGGGCAGGCTCATGAAACAACATATTCACAGAGGCATCCTCTCACAGAAAGACAGACATTAACATTCTTTCAGCCACAAGTCATCCCGTAAAATATTGGCTAGGCACCTCCAGAACTTCATTTCTCTGTCTCATAACGAGACACTAAAGCCTCACATAAAAGAATTATATTGCTCTCCTGATGAATATGCAAATTCAATAGTTTAACTACAGTACATACTTCTATAGTAATCATCATCATAATATCTTAAAATATACTCTCTCTCTATATATATATAATGTGTCTTACAGTATCTACATATAGTACATATCTTACATAACTTAAAATATACTATATAGAGAGATACTATATATATAGAGAAAGAGAGTATATAAAATATACTATATATATATATATATATAATTATGAAATAATTAACTAATCATATGCCTATTGTGAACATGATATGGGGTAAGATTAAGTTTTGGATTGTAAAATTTTTGCCTGGATGGCTCAAATTTCTCTATAATAACATTGCTTACCTATAAAATCATTCTTTGAGTATTATGTTCATGAAAGTTTACCAAAAATAGTAAATTATACTATATTCCTGAAAGATTAGTTATAATACACGATAACAAAATACTGTATTATTAACAGATAATGCCATCATCAACTTTTACAAAGAATATTGTCCCATGGTATTTGGTTAAGCTATTTATCAGTAGGAACAGGAGCAATTATAACTAGTTTTTGCCAGCTTTTGGTTTAGAGAGAAAAAGTAGTTATATCTGATAGTTTTCAAGTAAAGAAATATGTCTCACATTCCAGTCACTTTCTTGAGTACTTTTCCCATTGAATATATGCAATGGAAATTTTGCCAAATAAGTGTTGGAGTGCCTCCCCTGAAATTAATCTTCCACAAGAAAGATATATTCAGTTGTGGCAACTGAAAATTCCCATTTGTTATTTGTAGATTATTTGCAAAATAAAAAAGTGGAAGAAATGCTTTGTATCTTGCTAACAAATGATTCTATAGTGCAGGATGCCATTTAGTAATACTGCAGTACTATCACTGGGGCTAATGGGAATGTTCATGCTGAGGGCTACAGGATTTAGGGCCTGAACTGCTAACTATATGCTGGAACAGTGGTGTGGCCAACCTTTCCGACAAGAGTGTCCCACTCTTTCTGAACCACATCCCAGGATACATACCTGATAGATTTTGCATCCTGGGGCACTGGAATGGAGGTTTAGGGGCTCACATCCAGCCCTGTAGAGCAGAGCAGAAGCAGGTTGCTGGTGCAAGAGAGGTGTCACTAGGAAGAGCCAGGTTAACACCTTTCCTGGCTCCACACCACCACAGTTTTATATGGCAAGTGAGGGTTCAAATCCCTGAATTCAATAGCAGCTGCAGAACCAGGGAAAACCTCCAATCTAGTGGCTGTCTTTACTGAGTACCTGAGGCTGACATGCCAGACACAGAAGCTGACCATGCCATTTGTGGCACAAGTTCTGTAGGTTGGCCACTCCTGTGTTTGCAGGTACTGTGCACCCTCAAATCCCATTGACTTTAAAGGGATTTCAGAAAGCTCAGCTTTATTAATTTAATCTTATTTGGGTCAATAATGAAAAGGACCATACAACTAACAGGAAATTCTAACTACGTATGAGACATAGGATAGAGATTTTTGCCACTTTGCTCTCCAATGGACATTAACTCATTAACATCCAAAAAGACATGTGCAAATCTAATCTTAAACATGCATTCTGAAAATTTAAGAATCTTCAGTAGGTACTGCTTGAAAATCCATGTTCCTCCAAGGAGTTAAAAAGCAGCTCCTCTTATTTGATGTGAATTGACTAAAAGAATTTGACTCTAAAATGTCACACCTACCACTCAAGTCACCAAGAGAAAGCAGAAATCTTTTGTGCCTTCATTATTTTACTCATAGCAGACCTCTTTGCTATATGGTGTGGAGGCTAACACAATGAAATCTGTTCCATAAAACATTAAGTGCAAAACAAACACTAACCTTACTAGCCAAATAAGTGCCATGTATAAAAAGCAAAGATTAAAATGAAAGAGACAAAGCCTGCACTAAAATGTAAACAGGCATTGCATTATTAATCCTGAGATACAGGGAAACACAAAGGCAAAACCTCTCTTTTTGCACAGTGATTTAATTAGTTAATATGCTTCCTGGTGATGCATGAAAAAATCGATTACTTTACCAGTCAGAATGAAATGTAAATGATACTGACAGCACTGAAATGATTAATTTCAACTGCTCTGACATTGACTGTGTAGCTGGCCAGTGACTGCGATCCTTCCAATCCCAGTGATTTGGGGGAGGGATGGAAAAACAGCATAAAAAGCAGCATTGTTTGAACTGAGCTGCTTTCTGCCTTGGGGTCAGTTACTGCCAGAAGCTCAGCAGTGTCAGAGAACAAAGGCTAGCATTCATTTCCTGCTTGCTAGCATAGCAAGTGGGATTCAGCAATACCTTTTGCTTTCTTTTTATAGCCTTTTATTTTATTATTATATTCATTGATTGATTCCTTTCAATTTATTCCTGCCCCAAAATGCTCTTTTAGTTTAGTCTACTGCAGGGGTCGGCAACCTCTGGCACACGTGCTGAGCATGGCACGCGAAGCCATTTTGCTTGGCACGCCACGGCCATCCCCGGCTCCAGGTAGTTGCTGCCAGCAATGGAGCCCAGGCTGCTCCCAGCAGGGCTTGCAGCATCCCAGCTGCCTGCTGGGCGTGTTCGTCGCTGCCAGCATCTCCCCAGAGCCGGGAGGCTTCAAACAGCTGTGCCAGGCTCTGGGCTCCAGCATCAGCTCCACACTGGCACATGCACTCACGCGTCAGAGCAGGTGGTGAGGGAGGGACCTGAGGCAGCACAGCCCCGGTCTCTACCCCGCTCCCGGCACGGAGGTGATAGCAGGGTTCTGGAGCCTGAGGCAGCTGTTTGTAGCCAGCCCGGGCTCTGGGCAGCTGCAGCAAGCAGCAGGCAGGCTGCAAACAGCTGTGCTGGGCTTCACAGCTCTGGCATCAGCTCCATGCTGGTGGTGACTGCATGCACACCTTGGGGCGGGCTGCGCTGCCCCGCTGTCCACCCCAAGGTTCCCGTGCCTGGGTGCGTGCAAGGGTGCAGAGCTAATGCTGGAGCCTGGAGCCCGGCACAGCTGTTTGGAGCCTCCCAGCTCTGGAGAGGTGCTGCCAGCCAAGAGCCCAGGCTGTTCCCAGCAGGCAGCTGGGATGTTGTAAGCCCTGCTGGGAGCATCCCGGGCTCCAGCAGCTACCCAGAGCCAGGGTAGCTGCTGGCAGCCACAGAACCCAGGCTGGAGGGCTTTGGGTGGGGGCAAGGGGCAGTAGGGCTGAGAGCCAGGGGCTTTGGGTGGGGGGCACAGGGTGGCAGGGCTGGGGGTTAGGGGCTTTGGGTGGGGGGCAAGGGGCACAAGCAGGGCATCCTGCCATGTACCCCTGGCTCTCATTTTTTTTTCTGCCATGCCAGCACTCTGGCACCTTCCGAGGTGGAACAACGGCCATAAGTTGATGGAGAGTAGATTCAGGCTACATATCAGGAGACACTACTTCACTGTCAGGGTAGCTAGGAGCTGGAACCAACTTCCAAGGAAAGTGGTACTTGCCCCTACCCTGGGGGTCTTCAAAAAGAGGCTAGACAGCCACCTAGCTGGTGTCATTTGACCCCAGCATCCTTTCCTGCCCATGGCAGGGGGTTGGACTAGATGATCTGCTTAGGTCCCTTCTGACTCTACCAACTATGAAACTATGAGGTAGGCATTGTGGTGTTTTTCAGCACTCCAGTCAAAAAATATTGCCTACCCCGGTCTACTGTGATTCTTTTCAAATCTGTGCTTTCTCTCTCAGTGTGCATTTTATTCATTGTGCAAGGAAGTACAGAATTATTATATTGCATATTATAATATAGAATTTATATAGGAAAACATACATATATACATATTTTTATTTTATTTATTACATACATACAAACATACATACATTACATAAATACACATACATACAATTATCTTATCTACATATATTACATACATCAGATAGATATCATTACAGAAGAAGAGAAAGATTTTCCAGCACACCAAGGCAAAGACAAGACACTGTGAAACACACCATGAAGCACGCTGGAAAGGCAGTTGGCAAGCCTTCATGGAGGGGCAGAAGAGGGGATAGAGGGAGAGCTGTAAATTCCCCCCCTCCCAAACTGAAACACAGCCTCTTTGCTACAACAAGCAGGCATGAGGCTTCCACTAGTTGTGCAGGCAGCAAGGAGAGGGGAGCAGTGCCAGTGCCACTGCCTGTGCCTGAGTCTGCATCCCCTCCAAGAGCACCAGCCATAACCCCCTCCACCGCCACAATGACAACAAGCAGCAGCACCAGCATGACAGTCTCCTCTACCCCCATTTCACTTCCCATGCTAAGCCTTCCAGTGCCAGAGAAAGAGCTGGAGCTGGAGCTGGAGCTGAGTGCCCTAGCAAGGGAAATTCAGGGGAAGGAGGCGGAATCATCTCAGTTTGTGCTCCACACCCCTTAAGTTTCCCCTAGAGCCAGGTCTCCTTCCCCAGAAGGGCTTCAGAGGAGGCTGAGGTAGAGGGTGTGGAGGCAAGTGACTCAGCTAAGCCTGCTCCTCTTGTTGCTGTGCCTCTGCCATCTGAGAAGGGGGAAACTGCAGCATCCACACATGCACCCACACCCCAGAAGTGAGTGGGTAGTGTGGTCTGGGATCATTTTGAGCTGGCAGATGATCCCACATATGCTATCTGCTTGCACTGCCAAGCAAAACCTAGCTGGGACAAGGGAACAAAACACATGAGCAAGCACCACAGGGATGCTGATGCATCTCCGTAAGCAACACCCCTTGCTCTTGCTCCTCCTTAACCTGGAACCAGTGGGAGCATGCCCAAAGGGAGGTCCCCGTCTCACTCAAAAGTCTCCATCCCCCACAAAGCCGAGGCAGGCCATCCTGGAACAGTGGGGGAGAGGTGGACAGAAAGGGGGGAGCATTGCAAGGGCGAGAGAGATCACCCAGAGCATTGGGGAGATGCTTGCTGTGGATGGCCAGCCCTTCTCCTTAGTTGAGCAACCAGCGTTCAGGTGGCTCATGGTGCTTGTGGCCCCATCATCATATCAAGTGCCCGCACACACCACCTTCA
>NW_005842383.1:1260152-1273675 GCF_000455745.1 Alligator sinensis | reverse complement strand
GCCCTCCCTGTATGAGGCATGCAAGGAGTACTTGAGGGAGGAGATGTGCAAAGCCTTACTCTTCACCTCAGACATCTGGAACAGCTGGGATGAAGATCATGCATACTTCTCCCTCACAGGGCACTGGTGTGACCAGTCAGGCCATTGGTGGGCTCTCCTTCAAGCCGAGGTAATGGATGAGTCCCACACGGCAACACAGATCATGAGGGCCATAAACCGCTTGGTTCAGGGGTGGCTCGTTGGCCAGGGTGAGCTTACCTGCGGGTTCATGGTCACCAACAGTGGGGCCAATATGGTTAGGGTGGTCTGTGATGCCAATTTTGTTGGCATCCACTATGTGGCACACAAGTTGTACCTCATTGTCAGGGACACCTTGGAGGGGGACAGGGCTTGTGGTGATGATGCCAGCGCCACCAGCAAACTCATTTCCAAATGCAGGAAGGTGGCAGGCTACTTCCACCAGAGCATCAAGGGAGGCAAGATACTGCAGGACAAACAGGCAGAGCTGAACATCCCACAGCACAAAATCATGCAGGATGTGGAGACTTGGTGGAACTCCACATACCTGATGCTCAAGAGGCTAGTGGAGCAACAGAAGGCCATCCATGAGATGGCCTTGCTTGGGGAGATTGGGATCAGCAGCCCCCTTAACAGAGCTGAGTGGAATGCCATCTCCCAGATCTTGGTGGTCTTCAAGCCCTTCCTTGATGCCACTGAGACCCTCAGGGCTGGCAATGCACTCCTTAGCCAGGTGATCCCTATAGCGAGGAAACTTCAGAGCCAAATGGAGAGCTTCCAGGGGATCAATGTTCCTGGCTGGGGCAAGCCGCTGTCACCAGATGTGCAGGCACTGGTGAGATGGCTGAAGGAGGGCATCAGGAAATGGCTTGGTTCCTTGCGATCCAGTACGGTCCCTGTACTGGCCGCCATGTGTGACCCGAGGGTGAAGGGGAGCGTATGTAGCAGCCAAAGCCCGAATCAGTGGATGGAGGTGCTGGTGAAGAGTCAGGAAGGCAGAACAGGAGAGGTGGGGGAATGTGGAAGAGGGGGATCCACTGTCCTATGCCAGCATGCCATCCATCAGCCCGTCTCCTTCTCCACCACAGGCGCTGCCAGTGTAGGCCAAGTATCTAATGATACTGCATCATGCAAAAAATGGAGTTCTTCAATTACTTGTCTTAGATTCTCTAAACTAAATGGGGCAAGGAATGGTAGAAAGGTGGCATTGCTCTGACCAAATTATTCAACTTGGGTGTTGGTGGTAGCAAGCTGGGTGGTGGTGGTAGCAAACAACAAAAGCCTGGCAAACAACAGGGCATAGCTTCCATGGTGAGATCCAGAGGCACCAGACCCTAACATGATGCAGGTAGCACTCAGGCCTGGTGGCTGCCTATGTCACTGAGGATGTGGAGCTGCTGCTGTGTGCCCCTTGGCCTACTGGGCAAGCCACAGCCAGATGTGGCCAGATCTGGCCACAGTTTCCCAGGAACACCTGTCCTGTTCACCAGCCAGTATTCCAAGTGAGAGGGTGTCCAGCATTCCTGGTGATGTAGTAACACCCCACTGCACCTCTTTGGATCCTGGTTTGGTGGAGCAGCTGGTGTTCCTGAAGGTGAACCTCCCACTGCTGGGGTTCCTCAATTTTCATGTGTAGATAGAGTGAATGCCACCCTCCTCACTCCATCCACACCTATTTCCTTTTTTCATTTTTTTCTAAAACCATTTAATGCCCCTCTCTCAGAGCTGGAGAAGGCACTCACTGCATCACCAGCCAACAAGGGAAGAACATATCCCTGCTGAGCTCCCATGCCAGGATGAACTTGGAGGTATGGGCTAGGGCTATGGGGAAGGAGGAGACCCCAGGTCTTGGGCATGATCACTAAAACTTCACTCTGCCAGGGTCGGGAGGCCTGGTGAGACTGCCAGTGGCCCAGGATATGCCAGGACTGAGGATCCCCCTGGTGAAAGATGGGTAGAAGGCGCCATAACTTCCAGCCACCATGCATGCACACATCTTTGACAGGCCTGAGGCTTGCTGGTTGTAGTGGAGTTGTGAGGCTCCAGGCCAGCTCAGCTTAGCTGCCTGAGATGCCAGCTTTTGGGTTGAAAAACCCTTTGTCAGGGTGAGGATGCACTTGCAGTTGGTGTGTGTGCTGTTCCTGAATGGAAGGAATAGTAAAGAAGCCAGAGGCTGGCATTCAGTGCAGGCAAGAAAACCAGTCAGTGAAAATAGAAATGGAGGCGTCAGGGAGTGAGGGACAGGCTGCAGTTGCAGGGGTGGGGGGGATCGGGGATGTAGCAGTGCAGATAAAAGTGGAGAGGTACCTGGGGAGTCTGATGTCTGGCAGGTTGTAGTGTGTCAGAATTCCAATGTCTATATTTGTAATGGCTGTAAGTGTTGTAGGGCTTCCTACCACTGCCCTGAGCTCATCTGCCTATGGGTGGCAACAGGGTGGACCTTGGCTTTGGATTACCTGGTCTGCCAGGAAGTTGGTCTTATGTTTTTCTCACCTGCCACGACTTTGATGAAATATATTCCTAGGAGGCACTGCTTGTAGTGATCCTGCCTGGTCTCAATCCCTGTTTCTTCTGTGGGGCTCCAACCCACCCCTTTACTCCAGCCTAGCCTCTCCAGATGGTACTCACAAAATCCTTCTGCAGCCAGGTCGCAGTGCTGCCTGTTGTGGTATTGTTTGGCCCTCTACCCCAGAGTGACCTTTGGCGGGACAGTGGCTGGTCTTGGCCTGTGCTCAAATTTCCAAAGAAAAGGCAAAAAGTCCCAAGGAAAACCCCAGCTATTTGCTAGCACCACCACCCAGCTTGCTACCACCAACACCCAAATTGAGTAATTTGGTCAGAGCAATGCCACCTTTCTACTATTCCTTGCCCCATTTAATTTAGAGAATCTAAGACAAGTAATTGAAGAACTCCATGTTTGCATGATGCAGTATCATTAGATCATCAAGCTTGTTCAGCAAGCATGGATCAGTCTGATAATAGCAGTAATACTTCCGGCCAATAATGCCAGGCAGATTATGAGCAGAAGACACAGACATACTTTGTTTCCTATACGAGTAACATTGTTCTCACCAGGAGGGCATAAAAAATTATTCCTGAGATTGTCTTTCATATCAAATTAGGGAAGAAAAGATGATATGAGAATAATTGGAGAAAACAGTAAGTGTTTGCATAGAAAGCACTGAAACAGAACACATCACATAAGATTTTCGTACAGTACCAGCTCCAAAAGGCTTGCTCTGTGCAGCCCAGTCCGTTCCATACTTTATCAGCATAAAACAACATGGAAAGCATTTCTAGATAGACTAGTAGTTACCCTTCATGCACCCTGCAATGTGATGCATTAGAAAAGGAACATCAGGAATTTGTAAGGTTTAAGAGGAACTTCCCTAATGTTCTATGAAGTCTTACAAAAAACTAGAACTCTTGGTTCCAAAATGACCAAGAGTTCTAGTTTTTTTGTATGTCTTTTTGTCTCAGACCAACATGGCTACCAAGTACACCCCTGAACTATGAAGTCTTGGTTATTTTAATAGCCAGTTCTCTCCACATACAAATGTTTGCCCTTTCAAATACACACACACAGTCAAAAAGGTGGGTGGATCATTTCCCTTCACATAAGAGATTTAACTTTAGTTTCTTGGACATTTCATGCAAAATTGATGCAAGGCCCCTGAGGAAGGCTAGGTTGGGACCCTATACAACATGTTCATCAAGGGCAACTGAATCACAAGTTACTAGTGTATACAGTGACAGATGTAGTCATTTTCTTCCAACAGGAAGAAAAGGATCATATAACTACACATGTTCATCCAGCCATGAGTAATGTTTTTCCCCTTACCTCATAAATTCTAACTTTGTATACATGCTATGGCACATTTAAAATGGATTCTGACAGTAAGATAAGAAATGATAATACTTATACCTTCACCAAATACAGAGTTGCTTGTGATATGAATTTCTTCATATGAAGCCACTTGTATAATTTGAAAGTTCTTAACAGATGATCTTTCTCTTGAAAGGAGAGATTAGTATAAGACAGAAAAATATGGGAAGTCTATATGAATGTCTTTCAGGGAAAAATAAAATCAATTTTGTCATCCTAGGTTGCTTACATATAAACTTCCATTTTGGTGCAGGTGTGTTTTTTTCACTTTAGAGTAGATAATATTAGAATAGAAAAAATAAAGTTTATGTGTAAGAGAAAGGGAGTTTATTACTCACTCTTTAAGAACTTCCATCTCAAATCCCTTCCCGGGTCTACTGTCTAATAGACAGAGTTCTTACACTTAAAGCTGGGATATACAGAAAATAACCAGAGCAGTATAAGCTATACATCAAACCTGATATTTTCCTTCTATGTGGAGGAATCCTGGGTTTCATTTCATAGGCTATTTGAAAAGGCTGTTTAAAATTAAGTGGATGATTCTCCAGTAAGGATCTATGCATTTTATACAACCTGCAGGAGGATTTGGCTCAGCCACAGCAGCCTGAACAACCAGCTGCTGCAGAAGAAGAGGCCCCAGAAGAAGCCATGGAGGCAAGTGGAAAGGTAAAGTGTTGATGTTATCCAGCTAACTCTAGAATCCTTCCATGGTTTCTGAGTATCTGCTGTTTTTATGTTCTGATGATCTGTTTTCCATTTCTTTTCTATACACAAGCGATTTTTGATCCTCTCTGCTCAGCAGTGTGACAAGTACTTCTACTTTCTTATGATGTGTTGATTTTAGTGGATTTTTTGCCATTTGTTTCATTAGGAGCATGTCTACATGTACCCATGACTGTGCAGTTGGTACTGTGTAGTCATTTTAGTACTTGCTTTAGCAGGTACTAAATGATTGTGCAGTACCCACTAGGACTGCACACGGGTTGTCTCCAGCCCTATGTCACTGTAACGACAAGCTATGGCAGTGTAGCTCATTGCTACAGCAATGTAGCGGCAGCATCACAGTTAGTGCTCACCAATGCTATGTCGCCATAGCAATGAGCTACATCACTGTAGCTCATCGCTACGGTGATGTAGCATCTCATGTAGACACGTCTTAGGATTCAGATTAATTTATATATATATATTTATACTATATATGTGTGTGTGTGCGTGTGTGTGTGTGCTATTGCTTAACAATTGCTGTTTTTTTTAATTGATCACTCTTTTATGTATATAACAGTTCATGTTCTCACATAGTTTTCACTGTGTACTGCAGAGGTGTAGCATGGAAAAAATGTGCCTCAAGCAGCATCTCTTACCCTTCCTCTCTGCTTAAGTTCTCGCTTGCAGATATAGGAACAGCAGAAATCAGTGAGCTGGGTGGTGCTAGACATTCTGTGAATTATGTCTAGACTGGGAGGTTCTCTAGAAAGGCAGTGGATTTTGCTGCTACCAGCAAAGAGGTGAAGCATTCACCTCATTTTTTTGCTGCTGAAGACCATGTTTAGGGGCAAAACAAAATGCTGAACTTAGCAGCAAAAAATGGGGGCAGCAAAAACTGCTGCTCTACAAAACTACAGTTACTAGAGCTGTGCAAAGCTTTGGTCCCTGATTCAATTTGGCAGAGATTTGGCCTGATTCAGTGGCTGAATCTCTGAATCTGAATCAAATCAGAGGACACTTTAATCTCTCCAAATTGAATCAGAAAGCTTCAGAGATTGTTACATAGAGACAGCTTTAAATGTTTTTTCTACATACCTCTAGGTACCAGATGACTCATGAATGCTGTGATGCTGGGGCAGATGGAGCGTCTCACAGAAGCATATGGGGCTCCCCAGCACGCTTAGCAGCAGACCTGGAAGTGGATCAGAAGCACTTCCGGTTCATTTCAGGGTCTTCTGGAGAGTGCACTGGGGCTCCCCCTGCAACCCCCTGGGTTGGTGACTGGTGCCTCCTGGGTCTGGGGGGGGGCACCTGGGGTCCCCCCCTTAGCCAATCACCAAGCCGCGGGGGCATGGGGGGCCCCCCACGCACTCCCCGGTAGACCCAGAAGTAGACCAGAAGTACTTCCGGTCCGCTTGCAGATTCACCACCAAGCACATGGCTCCCCCCACCCCACACACACACACACACTCCTGTGGGATGCTCCATCCACCCCGGCACCACAGCATTCACAAGCCGTGCTGGTACCTCAAGGTATGTAGAAAAACCTTTTAAAGTTGTGTCTATGTCCGAATTGCTGATACTCTGAATCAACATCGAATCTTCAGATTTGGATTCGGCTGAATCGAATCAGGGACAGTGATCCGAATCAACGATGCATGCCCTACTCAACCCATGTTACACTGCTGGTCTAATGAAATAACTTTCCTCTGTCTGTCTGAGCCATAATTTAGAAGAGGGAATGCATATTAGATTTTTCTATACTAAAAACAAATACAGAAAAAAAATAAACTAGTTTCAAAACACCAGGACACATTTTTAAATTCTGAAGGCCAATTTCAGCTGGAGCAGGCAGGAAACTTCAACTGGCTGGTACAGAAATTTAGACAGGATAAAAGACTAAGTATGCCTTTTAGTTCTCATGTAAGCAAGAGACTAAAATGGTTTTGAACTAGGTGTACCTCTAGGTTGTAAAGTCTCCTGAAAAATATATCAGTGCATCTCAAATCTTACCTTCCAAATCCAGTTTTTATCCCCCATATCCATCTCAATGGTGTGATACACTACCTCCACACCCTAGCCTTGGGCTTCTCTGAAACTAATTTTCACCAGGTACTTGAGCTAGAATGGAAAAATATATGATTCTTAAGGCAAAAAGGTAGTTCCTTAACTGCCTGCACCACAGGCCCAACTCCTCAACTGGAATATTTATGTAGTTTTTATGTGGTGATCACCCCTGGGAATCTGCCCTTCCAATTATATAGATTCTGTTGAACAGATTAATAATTTTCTTGTCTTGCTTCTTCACAGGGTGAAAATGAAGGTAATTAAATAACTTCAGGACTTGTAGTATGAAAGTGAGAATTTCAGGAGTATACGTGGAAATGGTTGGAGACACCATTGCAGGAAAATCACCCTGCCCATAGGCTACTTACATTCAACGCTATAGTCTTTCATTTGCCTCGCAAACATTATATATATATATATATATATATATATATATATATACACACACACACACACACACACACACACACATGCATATATATGCGTCAAACTCTTGATTGTATGTAAAGGGCAACTGTTTACTATGCTCTCTCTCTCTCTCTCTCATCACCTCCTTTGTGGCTTCCTTACCTTCCCACTGTAAATCTTTTGTCTGATTTGTTAGTAGAGAGTATATTGTGCTTGGAATCACTGGTCAACAACTCATGTGAATCTGCATCAGAACTGGAATTCCTAGGTATGATGGAAGTAATTTTCGTTTTTTTAATTACAAAATAAAAATGTGTTTGAACTAATTTTCACTTTGTTTTCTCTATCTATTCCTTTACAAATGCTATTTTAAGCATCTAATAATCCCAAATTGAAATGTCAAGGTCCAAAACATATACAGGAGTGCACACTTGGCATTCTAAGGAGAATAATCCAGTCACCTGCTTCATGGGGCTACAATAAAATGTGGAGAGAAAGTTTAAAATTCTTAAACCAAAACTTCCTGGAAATGGGCAGGTTTAAGAGCCTGAATTAAGGGGAAAAGCCACCCTGAAATGAGAAAGGAACAAAGGTGTTGACAGTCTCAAGGATACATGAACAGTGTGTACCCCTGGTGGCTGGGGGGCCACGGCGGTGGCAGGAGCACGGTGGCAGTGGTGGGAGCATGACAGCAGTAAGTGGAGGAGCTCCTGCAAGATACTGCCAGCGCTGTTGGTGGTGGGGGGTGAGGATGGTGAGTGCCAACCAAGAGTCAGTGACCACCCACAGCTGCCGCTGGCAACAAGATGCTGAGTACACAAGATGCTGCAGCATTTTAATTAGAGCAGCTCTTGGGAGCTGCTCTAATTAAAACGCCCCTCTCACCCCACCTCAAAGCACATGTATAGGCACCCACATTTTTACTTTAAATTTTCCCAAGATACCTACAAGACTGCTTCTGCACATGCCAGGAACACCTCAGTCTTCAGAGCTGAACAGAGAAACCTCGCACCTGTCTTATAGCAAAGCCCATTCAGGATCCAGAAACTAGGTCTTTCGGTACCCAGGTCTCTTCAGGGACTTGATCCAGCAGGTCTTCACAGAGCATATCTAACATATACCACCAAGATCAGGTACCTCTCAAAAGCAATGGCAGCTGCCATATCTTTTAAAATACAGGTACTCCTCACTTAAAGTCGTCCCGGTTAATGTTGTTTCATTATTACATCTCTGATCTATTAGAGAACATATTCATTTAAAGTCGCTCAATTTTCAGTTATAATGTTTGGCCACCACCTGCTAGTAACTACTGTGACATAATTGGATTTGCTTAACATCATTTCACTTAAAGTCATATTTTTCAAGAACGTAACTAGGACATTAAGTGAGGAGTAGCTGTATTGCCAAAGGAGGAGTTGCTCCTCCTTTTATACAGTAGCTTAGTAATTAGAGCATTTAATCATGAAGTAAGAGACCATAGAATCATAATCATAGAATCATAGAAGTAGGGTCGGAAGGGACCTTGTAGATCTTCAAATCCAACCCCCTGCCGGGGCAGGAGGGAAACTGGGCTCAAGTGACCCCAGCCAGGTAGGCATCGAGCTGCTTCTTAAAGACCCCCAGGGTAGGAGCCAGCACCACTTCCCTT
This sequence comes from Alligator sinensis, assembly GCF_000455745.1. NCBI lineage: Eukaryota > Metazoa > Chordata > Crocodylia > Alligatoridae > Alligator > Alligator sinensis. Next base: position 1,264,943 of record NW_005842383.1, on the reverse strand, counting down.
GGAAGTTGGTTCCAGATCCTAGCCGCCTTAACTGTGAAGTAGTTCCTACAGATGTCTAATCTAAACCTACTCTCCAACAACTTGTGGCCCTTATTCCTTGTTATCCCAGGGGGCGCTAGGGGAAACAAGGTCTCCCCCAAACCCTTCTGGTCCCCACTAGTGAGTTTATAGACGATCACAAGATTCCCCCTCAGCCTTCTCTTGTGAAGGCTGAAGAGGTTCAGGTCTCATAGCCTCTCACTGTAGGGTCTGCCCTGCTGTCCCCGGATCATGCGGGTGGCCCTCCTCTGGACCCTCTCAATGTTGTCCACATCCCTCTTGAAGTGGGGTGCCCAGAACTGGACACAGTACTCCAGCTGTGGCCTGACCAGTGTCGCGTAGAGGGGGAGGATCATCTCCTTGGCCCTACTTGAGATGCACCTGTGGATGCACGATAGGGTCTGGTTAGCCCTGCCGACCGTGACCTCGAATTGTCAGCCCATGTTCATCTTGGAGTCAATGATGACTCCAAGATCCCTTTCTGCCTCCATGCTCTCAAGAAGGGAGTTTCCCATCTTATAAGTGTGTTGCCGGTTACTACTGACCAAGTGCAGCACCCTGCACTTGTCCGTATTGAAACGCATCCTGTTTTTGTTAGCCCACCCTTGCAACCTATCCAGGTCTTTCTGCAGTCTTTCCCTCCCTACTGACGTGCCAACCTCACCCCAAATTTTGGTATCATCAGCAAATTTGAACAGGTTGCTTTTCACCCCGTCGTCCAAATCGCTGATAAAGAAATTGAACAGTGCGTGCTCAAGGACCGAGCCCTAGGGGACTCCGCTGCCCACTTCCTCCCAGGTCGAATATGACCCATCCACCACCACCCTCTGAGTACGACCACTTTGATTTTGATTTCCTTTCTCTGCCTGAAACCTTCTGCTCCCATTTCTTAGTGAGTTAAGAATGCCCTAACCTCAAGACAAGAGTGTTATTACTCCAATACGCCTGCTGAAGCCATTCCTATGTGCAGAAAGACAAATACCGTGAAACCTGTCTAAGACGGAACTGCACAGGACTGAGAAAAAGATCTGTTTTAAACATTAATACATTTGACAGGCGGAGATATAAATGGGAATTTTGGTACTGGGAACTAAATATGTAGAGATTGCTGAACAGGGGAAAATCTTATCTCTGCTGTTGCCATTGGTGACAGTGTTTATGGCTACCACATTAACTCTCCCCCATTCAACACAAAAACAGAAGTAAGACCAAGTAGATCACTGAGCTGACAGGATGGTAGTCTCTCTCTTTCTCTTTCATACACACACACATACTATAATTACTTGCTATGATCTATAGGATGAGTCTACAAATGGACCCTAAGTTTCCTTTCCACTTCCTCATTAGTTTCCAGCTTATACAGAGCTCATATACATAATTCTCATGCTGGAACTATAGAAATGTTGTGGCTTCAGCAAGTTTCCAGTTTTTCCAGGTTTTGTCTCAAACAGGTTTTACTGTATTAAAGATTAAGTAGGCTACATAGAAAGGGAAAAAAATCAAGCATGTCTTTAAAACTTAGTGGTTAGGGTATTAATATGGAAGAGGAGTCCTGGGCTCCACTGTGGGCATGTCCACACACGCAGGCATGTGCGCTTGAAGCAGCTCAAATAGGAGTGGCACAAATTTATGCAGGAGATTTTTGCCTCAGTGCATGTGTCTGAACATGCACTTTGGTGTGGGACAAATTGTGCCACTTGGGGCAAACTGACCCTGCCTGGCTCCTCCAGGAACTTCAGCCAGGGGGGGCTAGAACCTAGAGCCCAGCAATATAAAAACCTGCCCTGGCGAGCAGCTCAGGCCTACTTGCCCTCAGGAGCTTCTCAGGGAGGAGCCTCTGGGAGGAAGTTGGCTATGCCCCTTTCTATCCCAGGCTGTTGCTGCTGCTGCTTGCTGCAACCTTGGTCTCAAGCTTCTGGAGAGAATATGGCCAGGCCTCTTCCTGCCTCTGGCTACTGCTTACTGCTGGCTTGTTCTCAGAGCTTTTGGGGATAAGTTGTCCACACCCCTTTCTGCCCTGGGATGCTGCTACTGTTGCTGCCTCCATTCCCACGTACAAGTGGCAAGTACATCCCCCTTGAGCCCCTAGAACAGCTGGGGACCAGGGTGGTCCTCAGCTCCAAACCCTAGGGAGAGTTATCTCCCACATGGTGGCCCTCTCGCTGGGGTGCCAAGACCCCAGGCTCCACCACGTGCTCTCCTTCCATTGCCAAATTATGATCCAGCTGGCGGCAGGAGTGCAGCTGGAGGTTGAGGGGTGCCTTCCTTGTGATTCCTTTTCAGGGGGCTCTGGTGTCAATTTTCTATATGCTGGGGGACTGCAAAGCTTCCAGTGCCACATCCTGGGGCACTTGCATCATGAGTGCCCCATGGGCCAGGCAGGGAGGGCATCTGTAGGTCCCACTGGCAAGAGCACCGCTCCCCACTCAGGGCCCCCCTGGAACCCCAGCCACAACTAACAGCCCCCCGCATGATCTCAGGGGACCCTGGCCCCCAACCAAGTTTGGCAGAGTCCCAGGGAGGGGGGCAGCAGCCAGGGGAAGAGGGGGAATGGAACCCCCCCATCCCCAGCCGTGTCCCCGCTGTAACTGCCCCACCACCCCAACCCTCACCTTCTCCTACTGGAGCCTGTCCACCTGAGGACCACCCCATGGCAGAGTGGGTGCAGGTCCCCTCCAAATGCAAAGCCAAGAGAAAGGCCTGGGCATAGCTGGAGCCCTCTGATGTAGAGGACACCCCTGCCCTCCACCCTCCCAAGACCATCACATGGGGAGGAATTGTTCAGCTTCTGTTTGCCTCCCCAGCTGTGCCTGACACCCCACCCCCCAGGAAGATTAAATGGGTTATCCCAGTAAAGGAGGCTTCAGAGCTGCTGGACACTGCTGAACAGAAGCCCATGCAGGAAGCCCCTCACTCCACTGGTCAGGGCCTATCCCCTGAGACCAGGGGTGCCGAGGCTGAGGCCAACCCAATGGAAGTTCCATCAGTGGAGCCCTCCCCTCCAACAATCTAGGGGAGATGGGAGTCCTGGGGCTCACCCTGGTGAGTTCTGTGGTGGGAAGTCCCCTCTCCCAGGGCCCCAAGACAAGCACTGATGCCACCCCAGTGCCTGATGGGTCTCCTCCTCCCAGTCAAACCCCACTAATAGCCCACCCAATGGTCCCACACCAGAAGGGGTTGGGATGGGGTCCCCAGACCAACAGTCCGATCTTGTCGGGGACCCCATGCAGACTTCCCAGGGTTCCAGCTCTGCCCTGCCATCTTGTGAGGGAACTCCACTCTCACCCTTACCCCTTCCCCCTTCCCCCTTCCCAAGGGGCTGCAGAGCTCTCCCAATCCCAGCCAGAATCTGGGGTCTTAGTGGACCAGGGGGTTCAGACAGTACCTAAGGAGCCTGCTGAAGACACCCAAGAACCAGCAGGCTCTGTGAAGCCTGCAGGCCTCTCAGTCTCAGCAGTCCCCAGGGGTGAGCTACTTGCATTTCTTGACCACAAGTACACCCAGTGGTCTGCCAGCAAGGTACAGCTCACCTTGGACTGCTGGGGAAATTTTGACAGCATCCTTGCCACTGTGAGGGTACTGGTGGGGGAAGGCAAGGGGCCCAAAATCTGCAATGCCCAGATCTATAGGCAGGCCCACAGTTTCATAGACACCCTCTATATTTATGGGAGGGTGCTACATGAGCGGGTTGGCCCCACACCAGGTGTTGATATCCCTGAAGCCCCTACTGAACTGTCTACTCCACACCTCCCAGCCTTGAGGTCATTTAAGATCATGACCCTCAATATCCACAGCTGCAGGAAGGGCCTCCAGGGATGCCAAGGGCAAGAGGGGTACCCCGTGGCATTCTTACAGGAGACCCTGATGACTCTGTCCAATGAACCTAATTGGTGGCTGGAGTGGGGAGGCAGGGTCTTTTTTAGTCACCTCTTGGCCACCACTTGCGCGTGACCACCCTGTTCTCCCCAGGCCTGCAGCCGGAGGTACTCCAGGACATTGAGGTGGTGCTGGGCTGCCTGCTGCATCTCTGGGTCCAAGTGCAGGTGTAGAACAGAAAGTCCATGCATGCACCATATTACTAGAGGTGAGAAGTTTCTAGAGGGCTTCAACTCTCAACCTTGACGAAGTCATGACCTACTTTTAAGGTCTGGGCATGCATAGTGTATAATGGTAATGCAACTGTTTATCAATGTTGATATGTTAATCAATAAGGTAGTTATGATAATGTTGCTTGTACTGAGTTGAAATTATTTGAATTGATTTGTCCTTTTAAATATTGCCCAGGTTTTTTCATAGTGGGTAGGGTCGGAAGGGACCTGAGCAAATCATCAAGACCGACCCCCTGCTATGGGCAGGAAAGAGTACTGGGGTTAAACAACCCTGGCAAGGTATTCATCTAGCTTCCTCTTGAAGCCCCCCAGGGTAGGAGCCAGCACCACTTCTCTTGGAAGTTGGTTCCAGATCCTAGCTGCCCTGACTGTGAAGTAGCGCCTCCTGATGTCTAGTCTGAATCTACCCTCTGCCAGCTTGTGACTGTTATTTCTAGTCACTCCTGGGAGTGCTCGTGGGAACAGGAACTCCCCCAATGCCTGCTGATCCCCCCTGACTAGTTTGTAAATGGCCACTAGATCCCCCCTCAGCCTTCTCTTGTGATGGCTGAACAGGTTCAGGTCCCTTAGCCTCTCCTCATAGGGCCTGCCCTGCTGCCCCCTGATCATGCAGGTGGCCCTCCTCTGGACCCTCTTGATGTTT
>NW_005842383.1:1247996-1259644 GCF_000455745.1 Alligator sinensis | reverse complement strand
GCCACAGTCCCCTAGTTTTTTAATGAGAATGGGGTGAGAGACAGTGTCAAAGGCCTTCCTGAAGTCCAGAAAGACTACATTCACTGCTATCCCTGAGTCTAAGGATTTTGTGACCTGGTCATAAAAGGTCACCAGGTTGGTCTGACAGGACCTGCCTCTAATGAACCCATGTTGGTTACCCCTAAGCATTGCCCAAGGATAATTCTCTCAAAAATCTTACCCAGGATCGAGGTAAGACTAACTGGCCTATGGTTTCCTGGGTTCTCCTTCCTCCCTTTTTTGAAAATGGGAACCACATTGGCCCTTTTCCAGTCCTCTGGCACCACACCAGAGCACCATGAGTGCTCGTAGAGCCGTGCCAGGGGTCCCACAATGACCTCTGCTAATTCCCTCAGCACTCTGGGTTGGAGGTCATCAGGACCAGCTGATTTAAATATGTCCAGTCCCTCCAGAAGTTCCCTGACTAGATCCTCACTGACCTTAGGCCTGGGTGTGCCTCCCCTGGGGCCTGAGGGGGTCCCGGCAGTTGGGCTGATCTGGTCCCTGCTCAGGAAAATGGAGGCAAAGAAATTGTTAAATAGGTTAGCCTTGTCATCTGGCGTGACAACCGGATTTCCTAGCGTATTGAAATTTCCTACTGGATTTGATTGGGTATTGTGAAAATAGTGATGATTGGACCATTGGGTGAGTGACAGGTGGTGTGATTAGAAAGCTATAAATCCTGTCCAGAGCAGCCAGCAGGGGTTCTGGTTCGGGCTTGATATCACTCTGGCTGGACAGTTCTGACTCCGGCCTCTCAGGGTCTGGGAGTTTGTCGAGTAAAGGTTCTTTGATGTGCCCTGCTCATTGGGAAGCTACAGTTGGGTAAAGTATCAGCCCTTTCTGCATTTGAGGTGCTGAGTACCTAAGCAAGGAAAAGCTAGAAATCCTCAAGGACTGTTAGAGGGTTTCTCCTGCTGACTAGGTCCAGGGTGTTTTAGCTGCCATCTGTGGTTTCTGGGTTGTCTGTGAAGTTCCATAGCCGTCAACTGGATAGTGACCAAAGCTCATTGTAACGTGTAGTTGATTGGTTGTGTGACATGGGACACTGGGATTGGGATGTGCATTGGGTTATTGTCCCTTCGGTTGTATTTTATTGTGTTGTGGCTTGGGTGTTACAGGAATATTGGGTCGGGTAGTTGTTGTGTGGGTTTTGTTGTGTAATACTCAATATTGCTCAACCTACCTGTGTTGTCGTGTGTAGCTACTCTTTTAACTCTAAGTGGGGTTGGGCAATAGATCAATGCTCAGGGAAATTAACTTACTTTAATGCCCTGACCTGACTACCTGTGGGTCACAGAGGATTTAAGAACCTCTGTATTAATTGGTTAATTGGCATCCCTATGGGCAGTCCTTCACAGGGGCTGGTCCTGAACCTTCTGAACACATATGCCCCTGTGAGGGACCCGGAGTTGGCAGATTTTTTCTGCCAGGTGGCCACTTACATCAGCACCCTCAACCCTCGTGACTGCCTTGTCTTTGGTGGGTACTTTAATGTCACTCTAAACGTGCAAGACCGGTCAGGCAGGGAGCAGAACCAGGCCACCATGGGCATCCTCAGAGAGATCCTGACGGACTATCCCCTAGTGGACAGGGGGTCTCATGCCTTCTTTGTGCTCTTTCTTGGCTCACTCTACACAAAGCTTCCTTGTGCCAGGCACTGGTGTGTGTGGAACCCCAGAGCAAGGCCTTGGGGGGTGGGGGAGCTGGGGTTTGCACCTTTGCCTGTACACAAACTCAGGGACTTTGTGTCCTTTTCCACCTTCTTTTTGCATCCTTTTCCAGTCCGGCACCAGACTGTCTCATTTTCCACACCAAAACAAGGCTGCTGGAAGAGGGGGTTGCCCCGCTCGAGCACTATAAATTGGGGGAGCAGAGGTCGGGATGTGCGTTCACTGTATCAACAAGGGAAATTTGAGGTGGGTGAGGAAGGGATAATAGCACAATGGGGGCAGAGAAGGACTCATCCCTCATGGATGAAGAAAATTTAACAAGGAACAAGACTTGCCCTTGGGGGGCACAGCAATGCAAATCTAGGCTTTGTGAAGACTGCAGGCTGATGACATGGGGTGCAGTGAAGATACTTCATAAAGTGGCAATGTGCTACACCACACTGATGAAGTGGCTACACCACACTGATGAGGAGGATGCCCTGGTTCACTACACTATTGGTAAGGATCATCCCTGGGGGGGGTGCAAAAACAAGCTCGTCAATCCCCCTCCCCTGCTGCCACCACGGCATGCGGGATAGGCTCTGCACAGGGTGGGGCATTGCCAAAAGCCGTGCACCAGTGGCTTAATGTGGTCTCTGGCAGGGCCTGGGGGACAGTGCCAGGGTGCCACCACCTTCACTCCTGCAATGCTTAGTTCAATTTTATTATAAATGGGACTGGCTGGTGGAATTTTAGGGAGCATGAAGGAAGGTACTTGAGGTGCACAAGAGGCACCACAACAATACAAATTCCAATGCTCCTTTAATCCTCTCTTCCTCTGGTTTATAGATCACCTTCCACTGCTAGCTGCATTGTGATCCCTCTTAGTGTGACAAGAGGCAGAAAGATAAAGGAAAAAGAAAGAAAATGAAGAGCAGAAAACTTCCTTCAGGATTCATTCTCTCAACAACTACATTCTAATCATAGTTGACTTTCATCCTGCCTGATATAGACTTATAATATAACAACAGGTAATGCTAATAGTAGGCAGCTATTAATTGCAGTAGTAATATGTAAATAAGAGTTTGTATTACTAGTAATATTAATGATGATTTATTAATGGTCAATGATTCTGACAGTTCATCTCGTTTCAAAGCAGGTAGATCTCCCTTATCACCCTGCACACAGCACACACATCCCTGGCCTCTATCATATATATGTAGCCAACTCTGGTTGGGGGGGAGATACATTATTTAGTTCAAATTTATTGTAAACGGAGCTGGTGGAATTTTAGGGGTGTGAAGCAAGGTGCACAAGGGGCACCAATACAAATTATTTTTATCCTCCCTCCCTCCTGTTTTCAGATCCCCTTCCACTGCTAGCTGCAGTCTGATTGATCATTCCTGTTGGTGTGACAAGAGGCAGAAAGAGAAAGGAAGAAAGAAAGAGAAAATGAAGAGCATCACACTTCCTCAGGATTCATTCTCTCAACAACTATTATGATGCATTCTAATCATAGCTGACTTTCATCCTGCCTAGTACAGACTTATAATAAACAACAGGTAATGCTAACAGTAGGAGGCAGCTAGCTATTAATTCCAATACTAATATATTCATAAGAGTTTATAGTAATAGAGTAATATTAATTACGGTTTATTAATGCTCAACAATGATTGAAATGGTTCAATTCTTTTCAAAGCAGGTAGATCTGCCTTATCATGCTGCATTCATCACACACATCCTGGGCCTCCACCATATATATGTAGCCAATGTTCTATATACTTCTGTTATATATAGAATTACAATTACAGTTCAATTCCTTTCCATGAGAAAGCAAATACTGAGTGTAAGGCAGGTGGTTATGCACCCTCCCTGCCTCTTTCTCTGTGCGCACCAAGGTGGGGATGTAAATGGCGACCTCCTTATTCCTGAACATGGTTCCTGAACTTGTATTGTAACTGGCCACAAAGCAAGCTGTTCTCGTGAGGGGATTAATGAACAAACTCCACACTTGGAGCGGCATAAAACGAAAATGCTGCAAATTAACACATCCCTGAGTAGTGTTAGTTTAAGACGCTAAATGGACTTGAAAGCAGCGGAAAATCCCAGGTCGTGCAAACACAAATGCAGTTGTGTCGATGTAAACGGAAAATTTCGTTTGGTCTACACACGCCCCTAAATAGGTTTCTCTCACATAAGAAACAAGTTTGCTTTTTTAATAGATCTGTAACATCTCTTTATAATGAATCACAAGTTTTCACAAACTCAATGGTCTCAAGAATGGAAAGGTGAAAAGAGGTTTTTTTCATAAAACTAGCAAAAAATTATTTAGTATTTGCTTAATAGATGATGACTGTATTTCTGAACTTGGTTTGTTACATGGAAGATTTAACACATATGCAAGTAGGTATAATTAGAGGTAATGGGATGAAATTAAGAAAATTAAAAAGTAGGTTGGTTAAGTCAGAAAATTATACTAATGAAATATATTAAAAAGTAAAGTGTTCTTTACTATATATATAGTATATATATATTTACTATAAATATAGGATGTCCTGTTGCTTGAAAAACATGAAACTGGAAAATACAAAGCACTAAATACACTCCATCTTTCACTGACAGAGTAATCTAAATGATTAAAGAGTTTTTTACATGCCTAACGTCATGGCTTATTCAAGTAGACTGCATGAACATGTGAAAACTATCCAGTCTATCAAGTTAGAGCAGTTTCAAATTAGATTTGTCACTGCAAAAATGCCATGCAGTTTTAAGGAAAACAAAGGTTACTCTCTCCACCCCTTCCAGTTGCTGAAACTTTCCCTCCTATTTTTTTTAAACAGATCTGTCTTTCATCACACAGAAAACAATAGTTTTCAAAGCTGACCTCATCACAACAATGTAAATGGCCAAGAAAAGGATTAAAATGATTTCAGTTCTCATTCAAACAGTAATACATACTAAATTATTAAAAGCTATAAAGAACTGCAATTAAGCTTGATACTGTGCCTATTTTCATTACATTCATGGATTTTGAGAGCTCCCCCTGGTGACAGATCCATCCCCAAGTAAAATTTTAGCCAGGGGTTTAAAAAGCTAGTGAACAAAGGATACAATTTTAAAATACCATTTAGGTAGGTAAATATGAAGATAAGACTTGATTCTCAAGAATGTCTACAAGACCTGATCCTTTTGATTTAAATAGCAGTTAAGCATATTCAAAAATATTACTTCTGTTTCTATCTGCCTCCTCTGGCAACTAAATACTCCTGAAAATCTGGTCAAAGTGCTCAAGTTAGAAGCTATAGAGTTGTGAGCATTCTTAAGGCCATTGAATTTGTGACCTCTTGTGCTTTATCATAAACAGGTGTGTCATATATTGCTTTCTGCAGGATATGAAGTAATGCATTTTTGCTACTTTTCCCCTCTATATTATAAAGTGGCTTATTAAAAATATTTCAGAAGGACATAAATGCACCTCAGACACATGGAATAGCAAATAGAGACCCATTTAAAATCTAATTTCTAGGCTACAATCTAACCATATGTCACTGCACAAAAGAGTAAGGGGGTCAATGTGCTCTCTTAGGGCCTTGGCAGACATTACATTTGTCTCTTTTTATATGAAAGACTACATTTTCACATTATTGTGCTACAAAAATGGTTGATCTGCCACAAAAATGGTAGATCCACAACACAGGAGTTTCTGTTTCAAATAGCAAATTATTTGTTTTGCCAGGAACAATTGAATGCATTGATGGATCTTAGGACTTCCTCCCTCCACCACTATCCCACAGTGCTCTGCAGTTCAAGAGGGAGGGAGGAAGGGAGAGCTGCTGGCTCCCTGACCCAGCAAAGAACACTCCAGGAGGCTTACAGTCTGCCCTGCCTCAGTTGCCACCTGGCAGCAATGGGGACAAGGCTGCAGTGGTAGCAGGGGCTGACTGGGCATTTTCCCTGCACAGTCAGTTTGTAGGCAGTTGTACTGGCAACTTTCAAGGGTTTCTGGTGCTTGAGCACCAGGAGCACTTAACATTTCTGGCCAGCAAGTTGCCCCAGACCAGAGACTGCTGGATCAGTCCCTGCTGTTATCTCCAGTGCTAATCAGTTTTGCTACAATGGTAACAGCTGATCATCAGAGTCACTTAAAGGCTCCCTTGTGGGCAGGGGGACCTAAGGAGCAGCCCTCTATTACCCCATTGTTGGAAAGAGTATCTCTGGGGCAAATTTGATGCACTCCAGTCAAAGGGTTGTATATGTGTGCCCAACAATAGTGCTGTATGTTTTGTAGTGCTACAAACTTTGCTAGGTTTATCTTTAACCATGGGTTACAGCATTGGAGACAATGCAAATGCAACAGAGATTGTGGGTGATTTGGCAAGGCAGGCTGGAAACAGGGTAAAGCCTTGGTTTTTCTCTCCCTCAGCATCCTTGCTTGCAAGTGTAACAGAAGAAATACTCCCCGGTAAGGGGTGTGCCGTGGCAAGCCAAAACCAGGCTGAGCCTGGGAGATTTTTGTCCCCCTGAGGACACCAGAACAAAAGGACTGGAGCATTTCTACCTTCAGGCCCTGGAAACAGGGTTGCTGACAGAGTGCCAGAATTCTGCAGTCAGGATTGGGCTGGCTGTTGAGATCTGGTGCGGGAGGTTGGCCATTGGGGAGCTGAAGGAGGGACAAACCGCTGAGGAAATACTGCAGGGATCTCACTGGGGGGCTGCAGTGGTGAGTGTGGGAGGCTGCAGGAGCCAAGCCACCTGTCACATGAGTGAGGGATGCGAGCAGAGCCCAGAGGCGAGCCCTGGGTCAGATTAAAGGGGAAGCACCTAGGGCTGGCAGTTGGTGAGTGGGCATAGCCCTCTCCCCTTGGAGTAAACCGTCACGTAGGGGTCTTTAAGGGGAGATCAGCCTCAGCTAGCAAGAGTGTAGCTGAAGACAATGGGAGTGGGTGGGGCACTAGAGAAGCCCTAACCCTGAGTGTCAAAGAGAGCCATGGGAGTGAGCAACCAGGAAAGTAGACCCACCAGCTCTGTCTGAGGGGCAGAAAGGGGTGGTGTTGTGGGGGAGGTTGTTTATGTGTTACAGGAGGCTGAGCAAGGGCACCAGCCATCATCAGGAGTAGAGCCTCAGGGCCATCGAGGGAGCTCTCAGCACACCCACACTTGATGGATTACACTTGCCTGAACTAAGATGACTTCAAAATAACAGTACTCAACTGAAAGACTTATTCTGGGTGTCTATGACAGACCTACCAGGTGACCTACCAGGGGTGTGGTCACCTACCTATATGTGTATATATGTGGTTTCAAAGTTATATATATTTGTAAGTGTTGAGTTAATTAGTACTATTCCATAAGCTAACTGAGTTACAAATTGAACCTTAGAACAAACAGCAGTGTATGTATACAAATATAAATATATGTATGTATGTAAATATCTGACTATAAATTCATATGTATCGATCTATATATTGTAAATGGTTACCTGTTCTGTCAGAGTACTGTTACAGGAGGTATCCTTGTACTGGGATCCTGAGATTCCTTGCTAGCCCAAAGGAACTGAAAGGATAGATCTAGCTGGTGCCCCAGGGTTCCACAAATTGCCACTGGCAGCGGTTAGTGCCCAGCAACAGGGTGTTACACATGAAATACTGATATAGCACCAGTGCAGCTTCTTTCCTCTGCTTCCAACACTGCCCTTGGGCTAGTGGCGTTTTGCTCTACCATTTGCGTGGGACAGATGTTAAACTGGAAATCCAGCTACTAACAGTCTTACTAAATCTTGCAATTGCTAACATTACCCTGATATTTGGCGTTCTTAACACTCAAGCTGTGTGAAATCACAAAACCGCATGAAAACCTCTGCTTTCATTTTTGTAGGGAAAAGAGTGATTTTACTCTTACTGTTTCAAATAAAAAGCTTGAACATATTACATAAGTGCACCCTAAAATCTAGAAGCCAGAGGGCAAAGAAAATGACTCCCAAGTTGACTGATGGTTGTTACAATTTCATGATTTGCACCTCACTCACAGTCTGAACACTTGAGGTCAGCAATACTGCCTTAAAACTTAAACACAGTGGCCCTGTCCACATAAGCATGGATGTTTAGTTCCCCAGGGACAGCTAGCAGCAGCACACATTGTGCCACCACTAGTTGTCCCCAGGAAATGCCTGTGCCATGCGCCCTCTGGCATGTGGCATTTTACCTCTGGTGGGGTAGGGGAGGCTGGGCCAGCAACAGGTTGGCCCAAGCAACCTTACCTGGGGTCCTGAAGGACTCTTGGGGCTGCACCAGTAGCAATCCTGCCACTCAGAGCCTGGCTTGCAGCTGGAGTGTGGCTCTGGCTTGCCAGGCTCTGGTTTTGAGCAGCACGTTGCCCCTATGTGCACTGCTCCACTTTTTTTTTTGCATGGGCTTTTTTTACCCCTGGATATCCAGGGGCCAAAAGAAACCCCTGCACTGCTCCCATGAAGCACAAAGAACAGCTGAAAGTGCAGTATATGGTACCACAGATATGTCTGTGGCATCACATGCTGCACAGCCATGCTTGTCTAGACAAGGCCAGTGGGCACATCTACACATGCAAGTAGTATGCCACAAACTCCAGTGTGGCTGCTCCTGGGTGTAGCATCTTCACGTCTGCCTGAGCCTACAGCAGTTTGAGCCAGGGTGGAGCAACCCTGGGCTGGCAGCAGCTTCAGGAGGTCAGCCCTGGGCTTCAGATGGCAGCGTTGGGTGGTAAAGGGGCTGGCTAGGGCATGAGACTGCCCAAAGTGCAGAGGTACGTGACTGACCCCTGAGCTTGCTGCAAGCCTGGGGCTGCTATGACCCAGCTCAAACTGCTGCAGTCTTGGTCACCATCCACATGTGCATTTCTGCACAGTAAATTACTCCACCATATGGGTTAATTAATTTACTGCATATGTGGAGACAGTGACACTTTACTGTGGAGCTAATTAGTCAACCCCACAGTAAAGCACAAGTGTAAATTCACCCAGTTAGACCTATTTTGCCTCTCAAGAACATTTATCTTGATTTCTAGCAGAAAGGCTACACTGGCTCTAATTATGCTTGTTATAATTCAGCCTTTTAAATAACTCCCAATTACACCTGCTACCACAAAACTCTTTTGTATAACTACCTTGTTAATACATTATCATAACTGTTTCCTTTGGCCGCCCTTTGAGCATTGGCCAACAGAGAGCTGGGAGAAGAGAATCTGGTGAGGGAAACGATTCTTGGACATCTGGACACAGTAGCCCATCTATTGGAGTTGATTTCTCAAGAGCAAGGCTTCAATGCTGGTAGATGCAGCTTCATGGAGGACACTTGCACTGGTCTGGAAGTCCTCCCATTTGATCCCCAGGATTCAATGCAAGCATCAGTGATGAAAGCTCTTGAGGGTTTTAACGTAGTGTTGGTAGACAGCCTAGGTTTCACTGCAGTAAAGGAGGCTGGTCAGCACGACAGCCTTATAAACCAAGACCTATGTTGACTTCTGAAGGTCTCTATTTTTGAAGACACGTTATCACAGCTTGAAGAAGGCGACACTGGCACAGTTGACCCAGTGCTGGATTTCTTCATCGATGGTAGCCTGTTGAGAGAGGTGGCTGCTGAGATACAGAAAGTGCTCTATGTACTCCAGAGGCTCCCCATCTACATACATAGTGTGAGGGATATTCAGCTGGCCTGGGGAGGATTGGTGAAGAACCTTCATCTTAGCAACGTTCACCGACAGGCCAAGTCTCTTACATGAAGCATTGAGCTTCCTTGTACTTCTTGCGCTTGCACTTCCTGTGCAGAGTGAGTCATCATGGTACAAGACAAACCAATAAATGGTACAAAGACACACTCAAGATTGCCCTTGAGCATGGAGTCATCAACACCAATGGCTAGGAGGAGCAAGCTGCTGACCATTCAGGGTGGTGCCACATGGTCCACCAAGGTGCATGCCACTTCAAAGCCCAACGACTCAATACTGAGGTGGAACAGCAGTGGTGGAGGAAGGAGAAGACGATCAACCTGGGACTGAATCCCACTCCCCTGTGCAACAACATGCCCCCATTGCCAAAGAACGTGTGTATCTAGAATCAGGCTCCTCAGTCACCTGAGGACTGTTACCAGATTTGCCTATCACTCGGGTGTGCTCATTTATTAGTGATATGTTTCTAGGGTCTTTGTAATTCTATCAATGTGCTGCTTGTTACTTGTGTTTCTATATGGAGCTGTATCTCTCCCTTCTGCAAGTCCTCACCCCCAATGGAGCTATCTTGCAGGACTCGGTTTCAGTGGAGCTGGGCTCCTTCAGCCACCACATCAGTCAAATACACACACACACAAATCAATGTGACATGCCTGACCCAGCTGGGTTGATCAGCATGTACAGGCTGACACCCTCATATGCCAGGAATCAGTTCATTAAGGTAACAATAAAATGCAGTCAGACACAAGCACGCAGGTGAACAGAATACCTCTGAATCCAGCTGGGTGTCCAGCTGACACCCTCATGGGCCAGCATTCAGTTCATTAGGGCACATCTGAGCCAAACCAGGTCAATCAGCCTATACAAGCTGATCCCTTTGTGTCTCAAGCTCAGCACGTCCCAATCTTTTGCCCTAACTGTCCTAGTAGTGGTAGCCTCTTGATTAGTGGGCCCTGCAATCTTTTTGGGCTTCACAGGGATCTTTGGCTTGGGTAAAAGAAGTGTTGCTGCAGAGCAAGTGGGGAAGGGAAGTAGAGAAGGAAAAATACACCCAGTTACCACCAGTTTGACTATAAAAGTTATTTATTGCTAAGTATATGAAATTTATAATGGTACTAGTAGTAATAGAGATGCAAGGGAAAATAAACAAAAACAATTACAATATTACTCTGGTTTCATTGAGTATTTGGGGAAACCTAGCTCAAGCTTAACTAATAAAATTCAGGTTTAGAAAGCTACGCCTAGAGAGAAAAAGAAAAAAAGAGAGAGAAAGAAAGAGAGCGAGAGCTGGGATCTCATCGCTCCAAGGCACTTGGGTGATTTGTTGACAAGCAAAGTTCTCAGCACAATCCTTGAGGGGAGATGATCTCTTTCTCCCAGCTTCTTGAGAACAACAGCAGATGGTGTCAGGGAGATTTCTCTCTCTTGAAGCACAATGTTTGCTGCTTTACAGCTTTCTTATGCCCTCAGTCTAGCCTCTTCAAAGCATTTTTTAAATTGTGTAAATCAAGAGGGTCCCAAGCCATAATTGACAGGGAAAATCCTGTTATATAAACAGTTTAAATTTAAGTGAATTACCTTTTTCAGTGACAAGGGGTTACCTGGTTTGGAACATCTCAAGAAACTGATTAACATCCAGGAAAAACATTAAGTTTTAAGGAGTAACCAGACACCTAGGAGCCAGCTTGAAATTATTATGAATATACTGGAAGGGATCTTCTCAGATAGCCTAGCTATGCTTGCACTGTGAAGTCAGCATCACTGTTTTATATTTTACCTGTTGTGAATAAGCCTCATCTTAGCATGACTTTCAGATTTTACTGTAGTCTTTTAACAGACTTGAGATTACTTGGAGTGTTCATAAACTTTGTGGGGAGGACTTCCACCAGTCATCCTAAGAAAAGTATGACAGCATTTGGGGTCAAGGTTCATCATAGCATCCAGCCTGTTGGAGCCCTTAACCCAGGGGTGGGCAAAATACGGCCCATGGGCTGGATTCAGCCCCCCAAGCACTTCTCTCCAGCCCGCGGAGCTCCTTCAAAACCCACATAATGGCAACTGCCTCTCTGAAAGTCTCCAGTAGCAGCCGGTGGCACCAGCCGCTGGCTGCAGCACCTCAGGCTATTTACTTGGGTTCTGGTTGTGAAGCAACCAACCCTGACCTCAGCCTGACCCAGCTGGCCTCGCCCCACCCCTGGCTCAGGCCACGTTTGCAAATTGAGAGGGGCAGGGCTCGGCCAGAACCTGTGGCACCAGTGA
>NW_005842383.1:1196708-1247986 GCF_000455745.1 Alligator sinensis | reverse complement strand
TAGGCCAGGTTCTGCTTTGCTGCACGGGACTAGAAAGGGCCCTACCCTGCAGGTAAGCACAGGAAAGTGGCTGCTGGGCAGGTTTTCCCCATGCCATGCAGTGCCGCTCTGGCCATGCAGGGTTGGACTGGGCCGGCACTGGGGAGGGGAAACAGCAGCTAGGCCGCAGCTCCATCCCAGTCAGCACCAGGGAGGAAAAGTGGTGGCAGAGCCATGTGCTGGTCAGGACAGGATGAGCCCAGCTGGAGTGGGAGGGGCTCAGCTGCACTTTCTCCCTACCTGCACTGGTCAGTCCCGAGTGGCACATGGCTCCACTGCCGCTTCTGCTGGCCGGTGCAGATCCGGCTGGGCCCGTCCCATCTGGAGCAGCATGAGGCTGAAGCCAGCTTCCCATATACTGCTGGGGACAGGATGAGCCTGGCTGGATCTTCATCAGCCAGCAGAAGTTGCGGCAGAGCTGTGCACCACTCAGGACTGACCGGCACAGGCAGGGGGAAAGTGCAGCTGAGCCCCCGACACTCTGGCTGGGCTTGTCCTGTCCCGAGCAGCACATGGCTCTGCCATCACTTCTGCTGGCCGGTGCAGACCTGGTCAGGCTCCTCCCATCCCCAACAGTGTGTGGGAAGCTGGCTTCACAGCCACATGCTGCTCTGGATGGGACGGACCCAGCTGGGTTTGCATTGCCCAGGAAAGTCAGCATGCAGCTGAAGTCAGCTTCCCACATTCTGCTGGGGCGGGTTGAGCCCAGTTGGGTCAGCAATGGCTAGCAGAAGCGGCAGTGAAGCCTCCTGCCTTTTGGGACCAGCTGGCACAGGTAGGGGGAAAGTGCAGCAGCACCTGGGGAAGCCACCACTTGATAGGGGACGGGATGGGCTGGCTGGGCCGCACCAGGGAGGGAAAGCTGTGGCTGAGCCCCCTGTGGCTCAGGACAGGAGGGGTCCTACAGCACTGGAGGGTGCTGTGCTGGTGAGGGGACCTGGGCCTGAGCTGGCTTCTGCTGTGCCTGGGCTGGGATGGGTCAGGACCAGGTCATGCTGGCACCAGTGATGGGTGGGGGGGTTGGCCAGCTTTTGATGCCTGGGGCCTGATGGGGTAGGATGGGTCCTTGCTTGTGGGAGGGGCCTGGTGACCAGTACTGGTCAGGGGAAGAGAAGCTGGGCTACATTCTGCTGTCCTGCAGGTAAGGAGGGGCTGAGCTGGGTCCTGCCCCACAGGTGAGGAGAAGGGCAGGCTGGGCTGGTTTCTGCTGCACTGTGGGGTGCTAGCCCCCACTTTGAAGCTAGGAACGCTTGCGGGGAGGGGATAGGTCTGGCCATGAGGTCCTGACCTTATAGCCGGGAACCAGGTGCTGCCAGGCTGGCCCTGGCTGGCTCCTTGCCCTACATGCAAGTCCAGGCTTGCAGGTGACAACTGCCTGCTACAGCCAGAACAGGACAGGTAGGGTAGGTACATTGGCCCAGTGCTCCTAGTGCAGTTACTGGCACACCTACCAACTTCCCCCAATCACCTAGGCGGCTGTTATAACATCCCTAATCTTAACACTCTACAGAAGAATAATTTGGATATGAGCACATCAAAAAAGAAGAAAGTAGATACTGAATATCAAATTTTCAACAAGGAATGGACCTCTAAATATTTTTTTACTGAAGTAGGTGGAAAAGCTGTGTGCTTAATTTGCAAAGGAAGTGTGGTTGTATTCAAAGAATACAATTTGAATCAGCATTCTGAGACAAAGCATGCATCCAAATATGAAAAACTGTCAGCCCAAGAAAAAGCAAAGAAAGCAGAGGAGATGGTTGCTGAAATGTAGAAAGAGCAAAGTTTTTCACAAAAGCATTGGCAGCATAGGACAGAATTATGAGAACCAGTTATGAGGTTGCATACATAATCACCAAGAGGAGCAAACCATTCTCTGATGGAGAGTTTGTAAAGAAATGTGTACTCAAGTTTGCTGCAAATTTGTGCCCAGACAAGAAAAAGCAGTTTGAGAATGCTAGTTTGTCAAGGGTGTACTTGGCAGCCTTGTTGGTCTGAGACAAAAAGACACACAAAAAACTAGAACTCGTGGTTCCAGAATGATACCTTTTTACCATCTTGTACCATCTACACTTTTCCCAGAGCCTGACGAAGGGACTTTGATCCCGAAAGCTTGCAGAAAAGGACAATTTTCTTGCCATTTTCCAGTTGATCTAATAATAGGTATCATTTTGGAACCACGAGTTCTAGTTTTTTGTATGTCAGTTTGTCAAGGCACACTGTTGTGAGACGTATCGAAGATATCTCTGAGAACCTGCACCAGCAATTGAAAAGTAAGGTAAATGATTTCTCATACTTTGCATTGGCACTCAATGACAGTTGTGATGTCAAAGACACAGCCCAGTTGTTGATTTTCATTCAAGGAATCACTGAAAATTTTGAGCTTTCAGAAGAATTGGCATCAATGCAGTCAATGAAAGACACAACAACTGGAAAAGATTTATTGGACTTAGTAAATCAATGTGTGTCAAAATTGGGAATGGACTGGAAAAAATTGGTGTGACCGCTGATGGAAGCCCAAACTTAACAGGCAAACATGTTGGATTGCTCAAAAGAATTCAAGATCAAGTCAAAGAAACAAATCCAGAACAGAAAATTACTTTTTTACACTGTATCATGCATCAAGAGGCCCTCTGTAAAAATGTTCTAAAACTAAGCACGGTTGTGGACATGGTTACAAAAGTGGTCAACTACATTAGAGCAAGAGGATTAAATCATAGGCAATTTGTAACTCTGCTTGAGGAGTCTGAATCTGAGCACACAGATGTTCTGTATCATACCAATGTAAGATGACTCAGTTTGGATAATGTTTTGAAAACAGTGTGGGAACTGAGAGCTGAGATTGGTTCATTTTTCATAATTTTATGGTTTCACAGTTGGTAGGGTTGGAAGGGACCTGAGCAAGTTATCAAGTTCGACCCCCTGCCATGGGCAGAAAAGAATACTGGGTCAAACAACCCTGGCTAGGTGATTATCTAGCCTCCTTTTGAAGACCCCAGGGTAGGAGCGAGCACTAGTTCCCTTGGAAGTTGGTTCCAGATCCTAGCCGCCCTGACTGTGAAGTACTGCCTCCTGATGTCTAGCCTGAACCTACTCTCAGTCAACTTGTGGCCGTTGTTCTTAGTTACTCCTGGTACTGCTCAGGGAAAAAGGGTCTCTCTCATTCCCTGCTGGTCCCCCTTGGTAAGTTAACATGAAAGGAAACATGAACATGAAAGGAAAAGATTTGGATTTCCCACAGCTGAATGATGCAAATTGGCTCTCTGATTTTGCATTTGCCGTTGATGTCATGGGTTACATGAATGATCTGAATTCACGACTGCAAGGGAAGGGGCTTTTTGCTCATGAACTGCATTCCAGTGTCAAGTCATTTATGATGAAAGTACTCCTTTTCTCCCGTCAGACAGAAAACAAAGATTTTGGCCATTTTCCTGTATTGCAGCAGATTACTGTTTCTGATCAAAACCTAAAAAAAATATACATCACTACTAGTGCAGCTGCATGCTGAATTTTCTCAACGATTTGAAGATTTTCGAATAATAGAAAAAGACTGGTCTTTGGTCTCCTCACCTTTCACATTTACTGTTGACAGCACTCCATGTGACCTGCAACTTGAGCTTATTGATCTGCAGTGTGATGCACTGCTTGCAGAGCAATTCAAATCAGTTCCACTTCCTAGCTTTTATGCCTCTCTCAATGAACAGAAGTTTTCAAAGATCAAGGCTCATGCCCAAAAGACACTTATGCTGTTTGGATCAACCTACGTATGTGAGCAGACATTTTCTGTAATGAAAATCAACAAATCAAACCTTAGATCTTCAATTAGCAATGGCCACCTTGCAGCAGTGCTCCACATTGCAACAACATAGATGATGCCCGATTTTGATTTTCTGGTTAACACACATCAGAGGCTTCATTCTTCGCATTGAGTTCCTGTGTTTGTCTTTAAGTTAATCATTTAAGTTAAGTTATTTATATTATGGTTGCGTGCTTGTCATGTTGTTTTCAGGAGCGTTAAGTTAATCACTACTCAAATTATTTTTTTAAATAAAATTAAAATCTGTTATAGTAGATGTTTGATTGTTAGTATACAATATTTTATCTATACCTTTTTAAAATGACTTGTTCTGAAAGATTGTGTGTGTGCAGCCCTTGACTCAATTGGTTTGGCTCTGTTCTGGGGGAGGTCTGATGCCCCTGAAACCCCACTGCTGGGGCAGGAGGTTAGAAGAGTCACAACCCCTTCCTACCTGGTAAGTTGTGCCTGTCCCTCTTGGCCCATAGGGCAGAACTCTTGGGGCCCCAGGAGCAGGCCATGTACTGTGAGGATGGGCCCTGGTGTTGGGCAGTGTTTCCCAGTCAAGGGGTACACCTTCTAATGTCAGGGATCATGTGATGAGGGCAGGGGATTCTGGGACATATATGGCAAGCAGGGCAGTTTGGTGTTGGGTGGGCGAGTCTTATGACACAGACCATATGACAGGGTGTAACTTCCAGTTCCAAGGCCACCTCTCCAAAAGGAGTACTTCCAGGGGCAAGGGGGGACTTCCAGTGGCAATGATCAGGAGTCAGCATTCCTTAACAGGACCCATCGAGCTAAATGGATGTCATCCTCAACTTCAAAGGACCACCGTGATGATGATATTATCATAATATCAGCTAAAAGACTGTGTGTACTAGACAGAAATGCATCTCGTCTAGATGCAGAAATTTATTTATTTAAAAACAATATCTTGGAGGGGCTAATTTGCATAAACATTGCTAATGTTGAATTAGAGAATATATTTATTTTTTTCTGTCCTTTAGGGAGTCTAATTCAGAAAACTTTCAATGCTATCCCCTGGAAGTTTATTTATTGACTCAAAGACATCTCCTGGAAGTTTACCTAAACTCTTTCTACAAATATCTCTAAATGTTGTAACAAGTCAAAATCCAAACCCAGATTAATTCCACTTTCTAAATAGTCCGTTAATTTTTAACCTACCAAAAAATGCAAATGTCAGTTTGCTTTCTTTATCTTATTAATATAAATGGAAACAACTGGGACCTTCCACAGACCTACTCTCTCTTCTTTCCAAGACAGCAGTCTATCTGAGTAAGAGTTCACTATGCAAAAGATTGCTAGTGGAAAACAGATCAATTTTAAATTTTAACAGAAAATTGGAGCCCAGCAGGAGATATGCACTATGATCTCATTGGCATAATAATGTCAATGAAGAACATAGTGTTGTGCTTCTTAACAAGCAAAATCTTCCTTAGATAAAGTTACATGGTCAAAAAGTGGCTTTGATCATAAAATTTATTTTGTTCAGGAAACTGGCAGAAGCTGCAACATCAAGAAAACTTAGCCAGTATGAATTAAGTTAGTTTGTTGGAATGGCCAGGCTAGCAAACCATTTGTAGCATAGAAAATGTCCTGCCATGAAAGAAACTCAACTATTAAATATAGCACTGTATGTTTCAAAGTAGTTTTGACAGAGAAGCAGATTTTTTGTTGGTTCTCAATTAGATAATCTCTTGATGGGAACACACATCTCCAAGGAACATCTGACATTTACACTGGCTAAAAAGGGGGGGAAAATGGGCAAGATACCAGTTACAGCAGGAACGGGCAATTATTTTGGATGGAGGGCCGCTTACTGAGTTTTGGCAAGCCAACAAGGGCCACATGACAGGCAGCCAGGGTATAACAGGTGGCTGCTCTGGGCCAGGCTAAAATGTGGCCCGCACACCTGTTCCTGGGGCAACTGCCCACCTTCTCGCCTGCCATGCCTTGCTGTTAATTAATTGATTGATGTTAATTAGCAGGAGGCTGCCCTTGTGCTGCCCCACTGCCAGGGGGCGCTATCTGCGGCTCCATTTCCTCCCCTACACCGCAGTCCACACCTTGCCGATGGAATAGCTGTTATGTCTTGGCCTTATCACAATCAGGCCCCTCTTTGGGCCTTCTCAAGTGTTGCCCCCTCCTCTGGGGCTCGCCGCGCCCGCTCTGGGGCTTCTCAACAGTGACCCCTCCCTGGGGCTCGCCATGCCCGCACTAGGGCTTCTCAAATGCTCCTCTCTGGGGCTGGGGTCTATGTACCCCATACGCTGAGCCCCTACTGGCGCTGGGGTCCCCACGCTACTGTGGGTCCCCTATGAGGCCTCCTCCAACCCCTAATAGCCTCACCCAAACCACCGGTGTAACAACAAAACAAAACAGAAACTCAAGCCTCTTGGCTATAACCTAAACATAAGCCGCCTGGCTATAACAACATTGCTCAAGCAGCTTAGAGCTGCCATAAGCTATACCTGCGGTCAGGCTTCTTCCTGCATCCTGTCTTAGGGAAGCTCCTGCCTCTCTGGCTGCTGACAGGGAACTGCCTCTGGCCTCCTGTCTGTGCTTTATATAGGAGCCAGGCCCTGCCCCTTTCAGTCAGCTGACCTCCTGGTTGCCCTGGCAACCCACAGCTGGGCTCCTTATTCCCTGCTAGGGTTCTTCCCCTGGCAGTTTCCCCTCTCTAGGAGCAGGGCACCTCCGTGCTCTGTGACACAGGGGCAGATAAATATTAATTTTCTAAATTTTTTAGAGGCCCTGTGGACTGGATAGAATGGTCTGGTGGGTCATATCCGGCCAGTGGGCTGCATTTTGCCCACCCCTGAGTTATAGAGTGCTACAAACTCAAGTATCATAGGCGAAGTAGATCTTTTGGTGACTTCCAAAGATGCAAGTTCAGTACAGCACGAAGAGAAAGAAATGAAGAAGAGAAAAGAAAATGGCACCACTGAAATGAACCTAGCCTCCCAATAACTAACACTTGCTTCAGTGGTTTTCCACATCTTTACATCACATTTTTTTGTTCCACTAGGACAGTTCTTAGTTTTATTTACAAATATTTATAAATAAAAAGGGATTATAAATGAATAAATTCTGCTGATATAAAAATATCTAGGTGGATACACCCTCTCCTTGGGAAAAGTAAATAATATGCATTTTCCCTGCACACTTTCAGCACTGATTCATTCATTAGGCTCAAATGCTAAGCCCTCCAGCAGCTCCACCTAGTGAAACAATTTACCCAGTGGGCATTTGGAGGAGTCTGGCACATGAATAAAAACAGCATGACTTTGATTAGTTCTCTCAAAGTGTAAAACAAATTGCTTTGCTTACTTTTAAACTGAAGAGGATTGCCAGAAGGTAGCTAAAGCAATCATGTCAAGTAAAAGTTTTCAGGGAATCAAACAACAGGCAGAGGGAGCGGCACAAGATGCTGGTAAGAAACTTTAAATATATGCTTTTATTTGATTTAACGAATTGATTTAAAGAATGCTAATTTCTGCTTGTAGTCTATAGTTCCAAATGTTACTCCACTGAGGTCAGTAGTGTTACTTCAGATATTCCCTGGTGTAAATCAGAAACAAATAAGATCCTAAAATCTTTTTTTATTAATCTTTAGGTTGGGTTCATCGATTTTATTTTATAAAACAACAAGGATCCAATTACTTTATAGATGGTATTAGACAACCGTTAGTGGATATCACTCGAGACTAAATTTGATTTCTTTTAAATAGAACAAAATTTATTTTAGTGCTTATAAGAAAAGCTGTATTGACAGCATGGAAGACTGATATCATCTGTGCACAGATTAGAGCTTTCACCATATGAGATTTAAGCCTGTCTCATTGAGGTCAATGGGAGTTTTGCCTTTGACTTCAATGGGAACAGGATCCAATCTATGGGTCCTATTTAAACGAACTTGCCTATAATTCTCTATTTATGGAGATCATGATCCAGAGAGAATCATCTTTAGGACTAAAACTCTGTTCCTGCAGTGAGCTCAACATGAACGACCTTCTTAACCTTCTCATTGCAGTATTGGGAGGTAGTCCAAGCTCCATGCACACTAACATCATCTCATTCTAAAACTGCATTTTTCAAGCACTAGGGGCCTTATCCAAGGAATGACCTTTCATATTTACCAATTCCAAATACTTGAGCGTTTGTTTTAAAAACTTTGCTTACATATGTGCAACATAACCTTTTTCACACTCCGTAATGATCTCTAAATGGATCCTCTTAGGCTAGAAATAGACATCACCAAATGAAGTGGATCAGTGCTGTCCAGATGGGTCCTAGGAAAACTGATCCCTTCATTAGGTGACAAACACACTGCCCACTGTCCTGCCTGTTGAAGCTATAAGACAATGGGCAATGTTCTCTCCCAAGGCTTGAAGGGCAGGACTAGATTCTGCACACCCCAGGACTTCCTATGCAGGACTGGGTTCCATAAGCCCCCAAAATGCTTGACTGGCTTTCCCTGCTTACAAAGAGGCACCCCAGGGAATCTTGGGAGGCAAAATCCGTGAATAAGGCACTGCATTCATGAATGGCATCTGCGTTCATGAACACAGTGCCCCCAGTGGCTGGTGGGGGGAGGCATGGCTGTGCTGGCGATGGCGGGAGCCTGGCGGCGGCAAGTGCAAAGCTCCTAAGAAGCTCTTCAAGTGTATTTAAGATGTAGGTTCAGCATTCACGAATATTTGAAACCGTGAATAGCGACAGTTTCCTGTACCAACTTTGTCACAGCCACAAATTTTGAGCATTTGTGGTGCAACAGGAGTCATGAATGTCTGTTTGCTTGGCCTTTGTGGTGCCATAATTCTTTTTATAGCAGCACAGTAGCCATGAAAGATGACATCTATTTCTACTCTTTAAGAAACTATAATTTACCTGTGATAAGTGTATTTGAAACCTGGAAAACAGCAATGCTTTCCTGAATGTTAGTGTTTCTTGGTTAAAATGGACTATTTATAATCAATAAAATACTATGTGTATTTTTCTCTACTAGGAATGCCAGATTTTTCTGAATTTAAATAGAAAGCATGTACATGTTTTTATTATAAAGTGTATTTCCCATATTGCAATGCCTAATTGCAGTGGTGGCTATATTGCTATTGTGTATGAGAGGTTTATTTTTTCAATCTGAGATTAACATTTTTTTGAACAATCTTTGTATGATTTTATACCTCCTTAAAATATAGATTTTTAAAAATGTATTTATCCTCTGCAGAAGTTTCTGTAGTTTATCGTGAGGCTAGATGGACTTTTCAGCCAGTAGAAGATCTTCTGCTGGTAGGAAAAATATCTTGGATATAATCCAGGGCTCCAATCCTATACGCATTTGTACATGTAATTTAAATATGTGAGTAATCCCACTGACTTCAGTGGAATTAGTCTTGTGCCTAAAATTAAGCATATTTAAATCTCTTCTGCATTGGGACCAAATTTGTAAAATATATGCAAGCCAGATCAGTTTGATGTCTCCATATTTTACGTTTACATATTTTAGGAGCCTAGTTTCCAGAGATACTAATTTGGAATATCTCTCCTTGGATATTGTTCCAAATGCATTCAAAGATGTGTACAAATTAACATTTCCCCAAGTAATTTAACAACTGAGTTTGTTAACACAATTCATTAACATTATATTAAAACCATTGCTCTTAATATTACTTCTAAGTAATAATAAGAGAAGTGGTTTTAATCTGAAAACCGGTTATATAATCTGACATTGTTCTTTAAAGTATGTCCTCCTTTAGTACTATTGCTTTCATTTTTTCTTCCTTGCTCCTCCTAAGGCATGTCTATGTGAGCCCTGGAGACATTTACTGCATAGTTGACTAATTAACTGCACAGTAAACATCTCAGCATCTACACGTGCACCCCTATTAGGCTGCAGTAAACCAATTTACTCTGAAGCAGAATAGTACTTGTACTTACAAGTACTATCCTGTTGTAGAGTAAAAAACTCTGAAACAGTGCACGTGTAGACACTGGAGGGGCTGGCTGGGGCATAAGGGTGCTTCAATGAAGGGGCTGACTGCTGGCTAGGCCTGCCCTGAAGCTCCTTTGTGCCCCAGCCATCCCTCCAAAGTAGGCTGAGCCAGAGGCAGCAGTCCCAGACTGGCAGGCTGATCCCCAGGGTCCCCTGCCAGCCAGGGCTGCTCCAACCCAGCTCCACATGCTGTGCATGAATAAACTCTGGAACTCACTGCTCCAGAGTTAATTGCTCCCAGCTGCAAGTTCAAACAGCATGCCCAGGAGCAATTAACACCACAGCAATGAGCTCCAAAGCTTATTCATGCGCAATAATAGCACATGTATACACAGCTCTGTATGGGTTAAATCTAATTTGCTGATGACTTAAAATTAGATTTAGATGCGTCAGTGCTAATCTTAAATCTCAGGCAAATCTACCCCGACTTTGACTTTTATATATGGATATTCTAACACAGTCTTTCTTTTAGGCTCCTCCTACTTATTGGAGGCTTTATTTAGGTGCCCAGTTAAGTTATGGTGTCTTTGTGCTGTTTTGATAGTCTTGAAAATTCCAGTCAGTAAAATGTTCTTCCTGCAAGATTCTTCCATGTGAATAAATCTGTGTTTCATGATACATTAATCAGAGTTTTCCAATGAAATTAACTTGAAATCAGTGTGGGTCATATACTGATACAAGGCATTTCACTCAAGAGATAGAAATTTCTATTGCTGTATATACAGACATTCGATTCAGAAGAGATTAGGAAGTAAATATAATTTAATCACAGCTTTAGATTTTCCCCTTAAAGGCTCTTTCCACTGTACTACAACGATTCCTATTGCCAAAAGTATTTACCACTTTTTTAAAAAGGTACCTCCACAAACATTATGTATTTTCACAGAATTCTTGTCACTAATATGGCAAGTTATTTAGCCAAGAGCGCTGAAAGAAAACTGTGTTTTGTAAACTGCTTATAACTTTTATTTTAAACTACTAGTTACAGGGACATTCCTATACAACTTTCCCATATATTTTTGTTGAATTGTATTTTAACTCCTTTTCCTCTAGAATCTTTGGGGAAAATGCTCCTTTTCATCTCCTAGTTTAGCTTTCCTTCCATCCTGAAAGGAGGCCCAGAAGCCTTTCAAAGCCATTTTGCCCCAGATGGTAACAAGTCAGATAATAAAACACCTTCAAAAGAATAAATTAAAACACATAAATAAAAATCATACTGAAATTAGCAATGTGCAGCTGCACTTCAAAATTCCAACATGCTGCTAATCATATCATTTTACCTTCTTATTAGTAACATGCTCTGTGTTTTATAAAATTAATTTCATAGCAAAGTATACTGACAGTGGGTCAGTATACTTTGTGGTGTATACAGTATACAGTGGTGTCTCTTGATACTGGGGGGGCACCAGTGGCCGATTGCTGACCGGAGGGAGCGGGGAATCCCCCAGTGACCAATCACCACCGCCGGCATAAGTGCCAGCAGCAAAATCTGGAAGTGTCGCCAGCAGTTCTCTCGGCGCCCCCACAATCTCAGGGGGGGCACTGGCCATTGCCCCCCACTCTCCGGCTGGTGAGGGCCAATCTCGGGGGGGGCACGTGCCCCCCTATACCCACCCTATGCTTTGTCTATGCATAGCAGTTAATGGAGATGAAGGGAAAGGAATGTAGGAAAGCATAAAGCTTGAGCAACAAAGTAAAATACAATGTCTTTTCTAACCACAGCAAATACACTGGGCCAAGCTGCACAGGATGCAGTGAATCAAGCTACCAACGCAAGTCAAAAAGGTATGAGAATGTCTTTTCAATATGAGCAATACTGAGAATAAAAGGAAAACAAGGAAAGGACATAAGCATTTAATGAAAACTAGTACAATGAACTTAAGGTCAGGTTCTAATGTTCTTCCTTCATTTCTATTTGGTACTTTCTTAGGCAAGGCTCCCACTAATTTAGTGAGAGGCAAGAATTTCAGTATTCGCTCCTTAGTGACTGTATACAGTAAAAGCTTTGTTATCCAGCATTCATGGGGGATGGGGGGTGCCGGATAACAAAATATGCCGGTTAACTGAGAGGCCCGAACAGGCGTCTTTGCCTGTTCGGGCTGCTGCCTCTCCCACTGCATCCAGGGCATTGCCGCCCCTCCCTCCACATCACCACCCCTCCTGCGGGCCCCAAGGGACAGGGAGGCAGGCCCCACACATGCTGCTTTGCCCCAGACCATGGGGGCTTGGCGAAACCGGAAATGCCATGGTGGGTACTTCCAATTTCAGTTTTACCTTACAAGCCGGCATGCCAGTTAATAGAGCATGCCAGCTTGTAAGGTGCCAGATAACACATCTTTTACTGTATATATGTTTGCTAGTAGAACAAGTCAGATCAAGTGACCCTTTTTTCATGGCTTACACATTTCATATTGTGCCCAGGTTTCATCACCGATCACAGTGATACAATCCAAATGTTGCCCCTTCTTTCTTAGAGAGTAAGCAAGCAGGTAAAGCATCTTGATTTCTCCAGCTCTGAGGGCAGGAGTCCATAATAATGCTAACCCTGGCTTCATCACACGGAGCTCAAGGTGTCTGCTAATGTTGTTAATTATTAAATGGCAGTAGAACTATTGTGAAGAGTAGAAGTAATTTCTTTCTGGTGACAAGAACTGTCAACCTTGACAAAGAAAGAAGTAAAAACCTCACTGAATGTTAAATAGATTGTATGAATAAAGGAAGAATTAGAATTGTCAGGGTATAAAAGGTCAACTGAAAATCTCAAGCTAATAGGTCTCTTGAGCAGGCAAATTCCCACTGGGGGTTGGGACAACATAGAGAGAATGTGGCAAAACTATCAAAATATGACCACCAGTGGGACAGCAGCAATGTTAGTAAAAGGAGGAAAGAAAAAGACACCCCTCTTACTGCTGCTGTTAAATCTCTGCTTGCCAAAACACCTCCCCCCCGCCACTCACTGCTTACACTGTACTTCACTTAATGGCAGGAAGCCAGCTGTTTTGTTCCTGCAACTTCTCACAGCATAAGCTCATTGCATGCTGTAGGTGGTAATTCACTACACATACACTTGCTGGGTAAGAGGAAGAAGCTTACTGTACTTATCAGCGCCATTACCCTCTCCATCAGCACCTAACATACACCCATCAGCCATCACAATCAGCTACCAGACACTGCCACACTATTCATCCCACCAACCTACACCATAGCTAACATCCAATCCTAGAACCCATAAGCACCCTGAAGGCACCTCCACCCAACAGTTCCTAGCCTCTCTCTCTCTCTCTCATCACCAGGGCCCAGTTTAAACTGCAGGCCCAGCTCACAGTTCCTTGCAGCAGCTCCTTTAATTTTGGAGTTCCCTCCATGCATCCCCCTCCCCCACCACCGCTGCTTGGCAGAGGGGCCCCATTCACCCTGCTGCTCGCCATTTGTTCCTGAGGGCTGCGAGGCAAAAACCATGCTTTAAAATATGCCACGGTTTTTGCCTCCCATTCGGTCAGCAGCAAGCAGAGGCAAAAACTGTAGCATGTTTAAAACCACAGTCTTCACCTTCCGGCCATCAGGAGCGAGCAGCAAGTGGTGTGGCTGACTGGGCCCCTCTGTCAATAAGTGATAGGGGGGCACATGTGGAACTACAGGATTAAAGGAGATGCCACGCCATGAGCTGGGCCTGCAATTTGAACCAAGCTCTACTCATCACTCACCAGCATCACTTCTAAACACGAACAAGTACCAGAGAGAAGCCTTTTTTCATTAATATAAGCTGCTGGTGCATGGTGTGAAGTAGTAAACATGAGCACAAGGATATACTGAATAATATATAGTTAGGCATAACAAACATGGGGATACAGTCTTTCACCTTCCCTTTCCATAGTAACTATTTGTGTGTACTTGGATGTATAGACGCAGCATTAATGTGAGCATTTATGTGAGCTTCTTTCCTTTTTCAGCAATGGATCACGTTTGCAAGACAGCTCAAGATGGTGCTGAGAAAGCAACTGCTCAAGCAACTGAAGCAATGTCTGCCTTTGGAAAAAAATGTTCATTTAAGAAATGATGTAATATAAGCAAAAGATATCAGCTATTGTAAAACCTATGTTTGCTCTACTGTTCAAAGTTTGTGTTGAAAAATGAAAATTATTTGAGATTATGGATAATTTAGACTGTTTAAACTTAATTAAAAAGCATCATGCAGAATGCCCCACTCTAACATTTAAAAATAATCCTGTGTATTATATTCATAATCTCTTATTCAATAGGGATCATTAAAGTTCTAATATGACTTAAGGATTTGTCTCCTTCTTATGGCAGTGTAAAACTTGTTACTTTGTAAATTGAATAAAAATAGTAATACTTATATAACTGATGAAACTACTAATATTTGTGTCAATACATAGGACAGCAAAACAGCCCCACTATGAAATTCATCTTCATTCCCCAGCCAAAAATAAACTTTTGTTACATTTAAAGTCAACTGTTCATTTATTCTAATATTTTTCATATAATGGAATAAAGCAAGGAAAAAATACATGATTTCTTTTCCAACATTTTCTGTATGCACAGAAATTAATTATGCAAAGCACCAAGCATGACCAACTTGTAGCATGCAAGCCACAAATGGCATGGGCAGCCTCTGTGTTTGGCTCTTGGTAGACTGGGGAGCGGACAGGAGGCAGAAAACAGAGCAGCCAATCAGGCTGGGGAAGGGGATTGGAGTGGTACACCTGCCAAAAAGGTTAGCCCCCAATGCTTTACACACCAAACGATCTCCAGGTATTTCACAAATATCTCTGACCATAGCCCAAAGTCCACTGAGGCCAATAACCCCTGTGTGAAATAGCCAACTACTGAGTCCATTCTACTGTTAGATAAATTAAGACACAAGGGACCTGCCCCCAAGGGAGTGAGTGGTGCTGCCTGGGTTGCGCCAGCCAATCACTGAGCCTGGCACCACCCGCAGGGGATGGGGCCCTGTCTGCTGCAAGTGGTGCTTCTGTGCACTGAGCCCAACCATGCCAGCTGATCCTGGTGCCACTCGCAGGAGATGGGACATGGTAGCACCACTCACTGAGGATGGGGTTGGACTTGGTGCTTGGCTGGCATGGCCCAGGCAGCACTGCTAGCAGGGGATGGGGGCATGCCAGCCGAGCACCAAACCCATCCCTGTCCCCGTCCCTGTCCCCTGTGAGTG
The DNA here is from genome assembly GCF_000455745.1 of Alligator sinensis. Classification (NCBI taxonomy): domain Eukaryota; kingdom Metazoa; phylum Chordata; order Crocodylia; family Alligatoridae; genus Alligator; species Alligator sinensis. The sequence continues at coordinate 1,232,944 of NW_005842383.1, read as the reverse complement.
GTGATGGGCTTGGCGCTGAGCTGACATGCCCTCATCCCCTGCGAGCGGTGCTTACTGGGCTGCTCCAGCTGAGCACCTGAGCTCAGTGCTGCTCACAGGCTATGGGGCTGGGCTCAGCACTCAGCAGTGCTGCCCGCAGGGGATGTGTTAGTGCCAGCCAAGCCCGTCCCTGTCCCCTGCGAGCGGTACTGTAGAACGTGTCCCCCCTCCCAGGTGCCTGACCCACAGTGAGGGCATGCAGGGGCTGGTATAAGTCAACCCCATATTTCTGATCCAAAAAATTAGGTCAACTTACACACCAGATCTATGAAATTTCTAACTTTTTGGATCAGAAAAATGGGGTCGACTTATACACTGTGTCAACCTATACATCATGAAATACAGTAATTCACTCTGCCGTAGGAGAGTACTGTCTGACACAAGTACTATCCTATGGCACACTTATTTACCCCACGGCAACGCATGTGTGGACAGTGACTGGGGCTGGTTGGGGCCTGAGGATGCTACAGTGCAGGGGCTGCCTGTTGGCTAGCCTCACACTATAGCAACCTCATGTCCCAGCCAGTCCCTCCATAGCATGTTGAACCAGGTCAAAGCAGCTTCAGGTTGGCAGATTGACCTCTGGGGCCACCTATCAGCCAGGGCTACGCCTCCCCAGCTAAACATGCTGTGCCCAGGAGCAATAAACCCTGGCATGAACAGTGCTGGAGTTTATTCGGGTGCATTAATTACGCATGTAGATTTGCCCAATGAAAGCAGAGTTAGACTCCTTATCTTGAGATGAATGTACAATAACAACTTTGAAAATATGTATGAACAATCAGTTCCAGTGACACAATGTCAGAAAGACTTAAAACCCTCCTGCCTTCACCCTCTTCTAATTTCTAAGGAACTTCCTCCAGAAAAGCCTGACTAAACATGCTTAAAGTTAACTATGCTTGCTTTTTCAGACCATGATGGAAGTGAATTTGAGAGCCTTGGGCTCCCCTCCAAGCTAACCTTGTCAAGCTAACAGTCAAGACCATTTGTACCCAAGGTACAAATGGTCTTGACTGCAGCTAAGTTCCTGACAGCTAGGAACTGTCAGCTTCAGAATCTCATTCATTCTCAAAAATTGATCAGGACGGTGCAGAAGAAAGCAGCATTCCCAGCTGCACAAATCAAAAGCTTAAAGAACCTTACAAACCAAAACTATTACCCTGAACTGAACTTAGAAAAATAATGAAAACTAGTAGAGTCTGTGGAGCACAAGAGTAATATGCTGTCAGCATGAAATTTTGTGGACATCTGCATTATGCATGAACTGAAGTTTTTGAGTAGTGTTCAAGGGCAACCCTGAGTACAGTCCTTGGCAGTAATCCCATGTGGAAGTTACATAGGTACTGTTGTCTGGGACAGTGTTGATTGCCAAGAGAAAAAAAAGAATTATCTTATTTGATACACAGTGCTGGTTGCTGGACAAATAGATATGGTCTGGAATCAAACAGGATCCCTAACTAGTATCCTTTAAAATAAAAAGGTAATGACACTCCTAATCAGAGGGACTACACAAGCACTCTTACCTTTCTGTGGCGTGTTTCTTTCAACACACTATCCAGATTCAATTAGGCAGCTCTCAATCAAACTCTAGCTGTGACTACAGGAAAAGCTGAGGACCTTTGTACACACCACAAAATTGGCCTTTAAAGCAGCTTAAATGCCCTTTTGCACTGCTTTAATGGTGTTGCTGTTTAGATTGTCAGCGGCATATTGCACTTTAATGGCACTGCTGTTTACACTGTCGGCAGCGTATTGTGCTTTAAACTACATCTAAAAACCCACCGCTTCAATTTAGGAAGAATTAAACCAAAGTAAATTCCCATGGCATATACAAGCAGCCTGAGTGACCAAAGCAGTTGGGTGTGATGAAACAACATATAGCTGTTGGCTTGTCAAACCAGATGCTTTGCAGTCTCCCCCAGGAACACATATTGATTAGGATGCATGATTAAATGAGTCTGTCATACAGGCTATATGTCTATTAGTAGTTATTAACAGAATCTCAGGAGAGCCACTCACCACTGAAACCTGTGGGAAGCTGTTGTCTTCAGTCTATATGAGGACTACATCCACTAAAGAGGCCTGCATAGGGAACCTGTGTATAATACATGGTCTATGAATAAAGAAAGAGTGAAATACCTTGCACAGAGCAAGCTGCTGCAATGTCTCCTGTCACTTCAAGCTTCAAAGCCCAAATATTTACCCAAGGACAAGTACATAGAGAAACCACTACACTGCTGTACTCTCGGTTACTGGGTAACACTCACTAATGCTTAATTATTTAGCACTTTCTATGGTTACTTCCCTGATGTTAAAAGCTCCATAGAATTCAGGCTCTTTCACAGTTCTTATGCCTTCCCTACTAGAGCCAGGAATGGTTCTATGTTCCAGTACTTATTCCCATAGAATTACCAACATGCACATGATTTCTGGAGTTACATTTGCAAAGGTTAAAACAGATGTATTCCATTGTGGTAAAGCTAATAATCTTAAAAAGTCCTATTCTGTTCTCATTAAAGACACAGCTTTCCTGTTCACTGTACAGTTTTGCATTTTTTTTAGCTGATTCCTGTCTAGATGACTATTCTCAGTCATCCAGTTCTCCCCATGTACCATATAGGAAGACTATTTAACTCAGGGCTGTGGATTCAACTACACAGTAAGATGCTTACAAATTAGGTTCAGTTATGACTTGGTAGTATCAGAATTTACCTTACAGAAGCCTTCCCCTACAGCCTGCATCAGAAACTCTATTGTAAAATCAGACCCATTACGTCAAGATAAAGAATATCGGAAGCGAGTTTTGTGAACCTATTTTAGTATTTTAGCCCACAATATTGTCTAATTAGTACTCCCAAATGGATTATATTGGTAAGACATTATTAAGAGTTACACAGGGTGCCGCTTTTTATGTAAACTTATATTTTACAGTTATTTTTAAATTGCATTGCCCACTCCAGTCACAGTAATGTTTTTTCTTGTAATTTCTGCTTTCAGCCACAGCATGGAACAAAACTCCATCAAATAAATATAATATTTCTTAAGCATCTGTGGGATTGGCAACTGACACACAAGTTTTTCCATCATTTGTAATTTTGATCACAAAGCCCAGTGTTTATGATACTGCTCACCTGGGTAAGCTGTAGTTTACACCTGAAGTAACATCTGCTGAGACTAAAGTTTACGTGGCTCAAACAAGGAGAAACATCTAAAAAAATCTGTGTTGCCCATTCCTTCAATTTTCTCCTAAATCTCATTATATTTAGTATTTTTCTTAAAGTCTCACTTTCTAGAATCATGTGAATATATGAGGAACTTCACTTTCATTAAAGAGTAAATATTTAGACCCTGTGTTTATAGATGTGAGTTTTTAAGTATGAACTTAATTAATCAAAAGGCGGGGGGAGGGTGGTACTTATAGACTAACTTGCTCAGAGAGGCATGAACTTTCATAGGCTACATCTTATTTCAGCAGATGTTACTTAATCAAAATATCAAGAGCCAAATAAATGTATTATTTTAAGGCAAATCCTATTTTGCAGGCCTACTAGCGGGTCTAAATTGTTATAAATATCAATAGTTTATTATGTGGTTGAATGATGTTGCATCCTATTTTGTAATAGGAGATAATACGTTGGAAAGGAAATTAATATATTTGAAAGGAGTCAGTATGCCTGAGCAAACCTATAGCCAAACTGACTAATTGCCATTAGACCCCATGCCTATATAGTTGACAGCTCAACTATGCTGAACTGTATATAGTCAGGGAATAGATGGAAAAGCTACAAGAAACCTCTCTCTTTGTGCTCTCACTAAGCTAGTTTTGTTGCCAACACTCAAAGTGATGGAACAGAAAAGAGAGGGCACTGTGACACCATCCATCCTCAAAGGTCAGAAACCCTAAGCAAGAGAAAGTGTGCACTACACACTCTCAAGCACTGGCACAGGGAACAAGCTCACTGGCCTTCCACGAAGCATTGTGTCTGCCTAAAATAAACAGGTCGCTCACAGTTTCCATTGGGAGAGCATTCCTCCTTGCCACTCTTGATGCAGACTGCAATTTGAAAGGCAAGACTACTCTCAAAAAATGACCCTTTCTTATTCAGCAGCTTGACTTACTCTTCATACTCAGAGTCAAAGCCCTGTTGTTTGAACTTTTGCTCAATTACTATTACTATTTTTTGGTTGCATGTGGCAGGTTCAGCACTACTCACAGTGCCTCAGTTTCCCTCTATGGCCATTTGTACATACCACAAAATTGGCCTTTAAAGTGGTTTAATGCCCTTTTGCACTGCTTTAATGGTACAGCTGTTTACACACGTCAGCAGCGTAATGAGCTTTAATGGCATGGCTGTTTAGACATGTCAGCGGTATATTGCACATTAAATGACTTTGAGATGCAGCAAAATAAAACATGTCCGAGGTGTTTTAGTTTTCTACCTTACAGCCATGGAAGAAAGCACTGGGTCCCCTGCAACTCAGGGGCTGTGCAGGCAGCCCATGCAGGCAGCCTGACGGCAGCCCATGCAGGCAGGCTCCACTGAAGAAAAAAAGAAGTGTCAAACCTGATTTTTTTTTTTTCTTCCTGGAGCCTGCCTGCCTGCCTGAGCTGTGCAGGGGCCCCGTTGCTTCCCTCTGCAGCTGCAGTGCCCCCCAGGATCATCTGGGCCAGATGCCTGCAGGTGGGTGCTGCCTGCCGTGAAGGGAAGCAGCAGCACCCGCCACAGCTCAGGGGCTGCTCAGCCCACCAGCAGCTTGCCCTCCCCTTCCCACCATCAGAAAGGCAGGTAAGGATCAGGCCCAAACCTTGTAAACCCCCGTGGCATGTACACATCGCCCAAAATTGGAGTGGTATTTTTAAAAACCTACTGCTTCAATTTAGGGCAATTAAACCGAAGTAAACCCCCATGGCATGTACCCATAATTCTCCCAGTAACTTATTCACATGCTTAAGTACTTAAAGTTACATTCCCATTTTTTTGAGTCTAGCATCTTTAACCAGTACAGTTTCTCTTAGCCTGCCAGGCCCAACCCTTCCAATTCACCTCTTGTTGTAGGGCTTCAGGTTCCCAGTCCCCCTTGTTTCAGGGCAGGGAGCCACACACCCCAAAGTGAACCGCAGACCTTTTCCTCCTCCCCAAGATACCATGCCATTCTAGTATTCCCCTGTATTTTGCAAACAATATCCTGCTTGTCCTTGCCCAGGTTACCCCTAGACCTGCCCTCATGTCAATGTGCTGCCTATCTCTGTCTGCCACTCATATAAGGCTCCTTCATAGTAATTTCCCCCTGGCCTGTCCTTAGGGTGTCCCCAGGTCTCTTCTGGACCCACTAGATTTTCCTATCCCCTAGTGGCTCAGGTATTCCCCACACACCTCAGGTTGCACCATGCTCTCCTCTAGGTACCCTCTTATAACCTCCCCACCAAGGAACTTCTTCATCTCTCACAAGCTTCCATTTCCCCTGACCCCCCAAGGCCCATGTCCCCACTGCCCTTCAATGCCTGTCTGCTTAGAAAGGAAGAAGCTGCTGCTGCTGCTATTAGACAGGATGTGGGAGACTGACGGTTGTATTTCCTTTCCAGCCCCACACTTGCCTTGTCTTCTTCAAGCCTTTGAGCAAAGATGGGAGGACAGAGGAAGGATAGAGAAGGCAATGAATTAGCTGCAGAGCCAGGGGCCTGTACAGCACCGTCCCACTCAGTTTGGAGCATGCCCTGGCCATCCTGGCAAGGACACCCTGCTTGCAATTACAATATAAGCAAGCCCCACAAAGCTCACCTTAAATATTCATCAACAAATGCCCCCCGTCACTGGAAAGGCATTTCCAGGCCCACAGAGGAGGAAGAATGGGGAAGGGAGACACCAACCCCCTCACAATGCTGCTCTTCAACAGCACAGTGCTCCGTAGACCCTCAACTCTGTACAGGTGTGCCTTCCTCTGCAGTGAGGAATTCAAATGCGGAGTGTACAGATGCTGTGTCCACAACTACACACAGATGTCACCAGGAGCTAAAGTGGCAGATGGGCATTTTGACAGGACAATGGGAAGAGGCTGGTGCCATTCTGCATAATCTTAGGTTGCCCAAACTGAGAGGTGAGGATACAGTAGTATTGCCAAGTCTGACCTGTATTGTCATGTCTCTAGCAATTTTAGGGTTGAATTCTGCCAAGGCTACCTAATTTTGCCAGTGACTTAAAAGCAGCAGGTTTATAACATGTACTTGCTCTGTACCTGCTATCTGTTGCTTTCTCACAATAATCTACTTTACGATAAAGTGCAAACTCCATGTACGATGTCCAATGAAATCAAGTAAGAGTATTTAAAGTATTAGTTAAATCATCACTGAATCAGGTCTTCAGCTGAATGTCAGGACCCGGAACCGGGCAGCCCCAAGGGTAGGGGACCAATCAGGCTTTGAGGCAGAACTAATTTTTGAACCCTGGACCCCTGACTGCTAGCGGCAGATGGAGGGCAGAGCGAGCTCAACATCAGGGAGCATCTCTCTGATATCAAGCTCACTGTATCCCAGACATAGGGTGCTTGCAATAGCTGATATAATACAGACAACTCCAATTACTCCCATGCTTTCCTTTTTATCCCATTTTTGTGGGGAAAAGTAAGACATTGTATTTGTTCACGTGACCCTAGTTACTTTTCTTTTGTTTTAAAGCTATTGATGAGGCCTGCAAAGCTGCTCAAGAAGCTGATGACAAGGCCATCGAAAGTGTGACAAGCCAAGCATCTGCCTGAAGCAAAAACTTTGGAATGTGAAGATAAAATAAGAAAGCTTCACATAAAAGTCACATCAATTTGCATCTCTCACAAGCTGCACAATGTAGCTACCCACTGTGCAGTCAAATAGAGGACGGTTGGACAGTAGCTCAGTGATTCTCAACCAGGGTGACACAGCACCCTAGGGTGCTGATATCCTTTTACAGGTGCCATGGAGGGCCAACACCTATATGTGATTCATGAAAGAAAACAGGTTTCAAATAGGAATCCAAAGTGTCAAAAATATTCTGACCCATTGTGGTCTGAGTCTTTTGCAACAGAATAATTGCTCTATTTTTCTGTAGTCAGAAAAAAACAAGTCAAGATAAGAAAAATGTATCAGTCCTATCCTTTTCGTAACTTCTATTATGTTTCTCGCTATATATAAAGTTTTTATTACGGACATTTAAAAAAAAAAAAAATACCCACTGATATTCTACCAATATTTGCACTGGAATGCTTCTATGAGAAATGTGATCTTACACTCCCATAAAGATACATTCAGAGACTACTACCCCACAAGCATAGAAAAAGATGGGTTGATAAAGTCCCAGAGTTCAAATGCTTCACACCAGGGGTGTCAAAATATGGCCCATGGGCTGAATCTAGCCTGCTGCAGAATACAGGGACATTTGGCCCAACTGGCCATGGCGTTGCTCACTGCACATCAGATCTTTGCCACTGCTGGATCGCTCCTACTGCCACAAGACTCCTTTGCTGACTCTCTGGTAGCCATGGCTGCTACCCCCATGCCCCGGCTGCATTTGGTTCATGAGGAGTCCCACAACCCAGATAAAGCAACAGGGTCCCAGGTGAATTTGATACATCTGCTTCAAACTATTAGAAAAAAAAGTAATTCTATGACATTTGTGGTGATTTTGTATCTAACCAGCTGTTACACCTTTTTATATACATAAATAATTGTTTGATTGTTCAGTAGGTAGGATGCTAATCTAAGACTTGAGAGAGGGGTTTAATTCCTTGTTCTTTCTCAGGTTGTCTGAGAGACCCAGGGTATATCAAGATTCTCAAAATGCTTTATTTCTGTTTTATAATGCAACATATGGACCTACATTATTTTAAATATGACCTACATTCTTTTAAATATCTTAGTCATTAGTCTCTCTATACCTCAGCTTTCATCTCTAAATGGGAATAGTGCCTCCTTAACATTGCTGGGATTTCACAAGGATAAAGGGAAAAAATTAAAATGACAATGCAGTCTCAGAAAGAGACACCCAAGCTAGTTTACTAATTGGAAGCAGTATAGCCACGTTAGTGCAACTGTTCTGGCTGTACTTATTAACTCAATTTGGAAGAAAGGTATAGTGCCAGGGCAAAATGCTATGTTAACCTACATATTCCTTCCAGTATTCAAACCAGCTTCTTCAAAGTTAACTTTGGTATCTCCACTCATTATGTATGTACAATTCTAATTGGGACTCTGTACTCCAGTATTCTTGAATAAAATTTAAGAGGTTTGAAGTGGCAAATTTACAAATCTAGGTTAAATCTTGGTGCTTGGAGGTCATGTCACAGTGGACAGTTGCCCCTGTTAACAGTCCTAAGACACAGGGCAATGACTGAAAGCATTATCAACCTATAACACTACACCACCTTCATATACTATTTGTTTACATATTAATTCTACAATAGAGAGGAATATCTATAACTATGATTTTGGTTTTTTTGTCAATTAACCTAAACACTGCATGACAGAATTGATTAACTCTTGTTCAGACAGAAACACACATTGCTATAAACACTTTTGTAAAAGACATACTATTTTAACTTGAATCCAAGATGACCCTAAATTTAAGATTACTCCCCAATAATTTACATTTTCATTATATAAAATCTTAGATTTGTTATAATTTTCCATGTATAGAATCGCATTATTGGAGAGTCGCCTTTAATTCATCCCACCCACTGCTGCAGGAGGTAGGCACTGAGGAAGTCAAGCAGCTTGCTCCTTGCTTGTACCTGCCTCCTTGCCACCTCTACCTCCTGCCTGTCCCCTCTCCCAGTTTTGGCCTCCTCTTGCCCTCCTCCTCTCTTCCCTCAAGTCTCTGCTCCCTGCTTCCTCCCCAGCTTCTGTAACCCCTGTTCTAGCCTGGGGTACTGTGCCCAGCCCCCATAACAGCCATGTGGGCTATGTGATGCTGCTACAGGGCCAGGGCCATGCTCAGTGTCCCAGGCGGCAGCATGTATGGAGCCTGCCAGCACAGAGCAAACCTAGTTGAGTACGGTGGGTAGGAGAGGAGAAGAGGGTCAGGAGGGGGAGCAGAGACTGTGGCAGGGATGGGGTGGGAGCTGGAGAGAAGAGGCTGCAGGGGGAGATGACAGGGTACAGAGACAGCAAGGGCAGGCAGCAGCTGCAGCTATGGCCCCAACCTCAGGTAGGGGCTAGAGCCTGAGCCACAGCAGCCACCTGCCCCATTCATACTCTATTGTAAGATGAGGGGTTCCCCCCAAATTAAATGGGGGGGAAAACCTCGTCTTAGAATAGAGTAAATACAGCATGTGATTTCTAACATAAAATAAATCTATTTTTACAAAAGAGTGTCTATAGTAATGCTTGTTAGTACTGTAACCAGGGGTAGGTATGAAGGCTACCAGTTCTAGGCAATGATTATGAAGGGGTGCCAGAATCCCTCTGGGAGTCTCTACCACAGCAGAGAAAGTCCTGCACTGCCTGGCTTTAGAAGCCAGGAAGCACAGCCTCAGCCCCAGCAGCATATCTGGGGGACAGGGACTGAGTAGGAATAAACCTGGGCATGCAAGTCAATCCATACAACTATCAAGTAGAGCAACCTATTGCTCTCAATAAGTCTACAAACATTTAAGAGGTCTTTCCCCCACTACCCCTCCACTACATGCATGTAATTTTGGCACCAGAAACCCCAAGTCTCTTCACTCTTCTTACCCATTTGTTTTTTCACAGCCATGATAACTAAATAGAATAATTGAAGTTAAAAAAAAATTGACCTGTTCCCAAGAAAACAGTTGCTATGGTTAAACTTTCTATTAGTAACATCGCAACCTAGTTTGAGCAGCAGTTGATACCACTTAAAATTTGTCAGGAAAAGGCAACATTAAATAAGGTCTCATTCCATGTAGTGGAATCTTCCATACAAAGTTATACTAAACAGTAACTTTTCAAAAGTTCTAATTTTTGTTCTGTGGGATAATGTCTAGCCGTTATCTGCAACAGTTTCTTAATTTTACAGTACACCTTAATAAAAATAAGAATTCTCCAAGCTCTCTCATTTTTAAGATAAGCTAGTATAAAATACAAGTCAAGTCATGTTCGCAAGTACTTTTCTCTTACTGCATTTCTTGGGTGTCTGCATTTCTTGTCTGACCCAAGTGGGTCAGAATGTTATACAACCTCCCTAGACAGGATAAAGTAAACACTGCTGGTGTTTACTGATAAAAACTTTATTAAAAAAAAAAAACAACCAAAAACACTAGACTTGGAAAATAAAGAGTTAACGTTAAAAGTTAATTGTTTTATAAACAGGCAAGTTTTTGGGAAGGGGCAGAGGATTAGTCTTTTAATTTAGCACTACTTGGCCTCTTGAAGGCTCAGATCAAGCGTAGTGTACATGGAACTGTTCCTTCAAGCTGTGGCAGGCAGCCCCGGCAGGCTTGACCTGTACGGCCAGAAGTTGAGTGTCCTGGCCTATGCCGATGACCTTGTTCTCCTCGCCCCCGACGCTACCAGCTGCAGCAGATGCTGGACGTGACATCTGAGGCGGCCAGATGGATGGGCATGTGTTTCAACGTCGCCAAGTGCGCCTCCCTGCACATCAACAGCAGGCAGAAGAGCCATGTCCAGGACTCCACCCTCATGATTCAGGGCCAGGCAATGAGGCACCTATGCGATGGCAAGGCCTACTGCTACCTGGGGGTGCCCACTGGCCAACAGGCCAAGCAGACGTCGGAAGAGACCATCAACAGGATCGTGCAGGACGCCTGCAAGCTGGACTTGTCCCTGCTGGCCCCCTGGCAGAAGATAGATGCGGTGAACACCTTCCTCATCCCCTGAACCACGTTCATCCTCAGAGGCTTGGCGGTCCTCAAGACCCCCCTCAACAAGGTGGACGCTGAGATCCAGCAGCTGCTGAAGAAGTGGCTGCACCTGCCGCTGAGGGCCAGAAACGAGATCCTACACATCCCCTATCAGCATGGACATGCCAACTTCCCCTGCAAAGGAGACCTCTGAGACATTGTGGTGGTCACCCATGCCTTCTGCCTCCTGACCTGCCCAGACCTCATGGTAAGTATCATCACCACCAGTGCCCGAGACCACCCGCAAGAGGATCCCGAGACAGCCGACCAGACGCGACTTGGCCACCTTCCTCAACAGCTCACTGGAGGGCGAGTTTGGCAGAGACGGCGGGGACTTTGCCTCGTCAAGCCCGCATCGCCATGTACCACCTTGGGAAGCGCATTGGCTGTGCCTGGACCTGGACCGAAGAGCGCTGGGAGTCTCCCTGCAACCAGCCCCGCACGCCAACCGCGTCACTGTGATGCCCAGCATGAGGACCTTCTGGAGCGGTTCCTGAAGGACGCCGTCCAAAACAAGTACACCAGCGACCTGAGGGCCAAACCCAACCAGGGCAAGGTCTTTGACATCACCTCGAAGTGGGACTCCAGCAACCCAGTGGGAGCTTCGCGAGCTTCGTGGACTTGCAAATCCTCCACCGCACCTGCCTCAACTGCCTGCCTCTGAACAGGGCTGTCCGCTTTGGACACCAGGACAAGAGGTACCGACGATGCGGCTACGTGGTAGAGACCCTCCCCCATGTGCTTTGCAGCTGCAGGCCACACACCAGAGTCTAGCAGCTCTGCCACAACGCTGTCTAGGACCACCTGGTGAGGGCCATTCTGGCCGCAGTGGGGGAGATCTCTGTGAACCGCACTGTCCCGGGCTGCGAGAGCCAGATATGCCCTGACATCATGATCACCAACGAAGAGGCCAAGAAGGTCATGATCGTAGACGTGACCATCCCCTTCAAGAACCAGCACCAAGCCTTCACCAACGCCCGGGCTCGCAAGCAGAAGTATGCCCTGTTGGACGACATCCTGAGGGGCCGCAGCTACGACATGATGGTCGATGCGCTCATCGTGGGGACGCGTGGAGCCTAGGACCCCAGCAACAAGGGTGTCCAGTGTGCCTGCCACATCTCCCGCCGCTATGCCAAACTGATGTGCTACCTCATGGTGTCTGACACGATCTGCTGGTCCTGCAACATCTACATGGAGCACATCACGGGCCACCGCCAATACTCTGACCCCACCAGATGGATCACCGCCAGACCGGACCCAGCCTGAATCCCCCTCTGCACCTGATGGACTTCACTTTGAGAGGAATCTTCAGCAACGGACCACCCCACTCCACCCAAAGAGGACCCCCACGATGAGACTCTATATGGACGGAGACACGTAGGGGAGGCAGTCGGGAAGGCCAAGGCGGAAATGGAGCTGGGACTAGCGACCCAGATCAAGGACAAAAATAAGTCCTTTTTCAAATACATAGTGGGGCAAAAGAAGGTGCCAGGTAATGTGGGGCCTCTGTAGGACACACTAGGAAATCTGGTCATCTCACCTGACGGTGAAGCTGACATATTCACAATTTCTTTGCCTCCATATTTCTGAGGAGGGACCTGGATATCTCCCCCACTGGCCCCGCCGAGGGCCCTGTGGGTGGCACACCCAGGCCTAGGGTTAATGAGGACTTTGTAAGGGAACTTCTGGAGGGACTAGATGTATTTAAATCCGCAGGTCCTGATGATCTACACCCCAGAGTGCTGAAGGAACTAGCAGGGGTCATTGCGGGACCTCTGGCACAGCTCTAGAGCTCGGATTAGCGTCCAGGATTAAGGATAACAAAAAGTCCTTTTTCAAATATATTGGGAGGATGAAGAAGGCGCCGGGTAATGTGGGGCCCCTGCAGGATATGCGGGGCAATCTGGTGGTTGCGTCAGAGGATAAAGCGGACCTCTTTAACCAATTCTTCACCTCCGTTTTCTTGTGCAGGGACCGGGACTTCCCTGCTGTGATAGAAGCCGGACGCGAGGGGATCGCCTTCAGACCTCAGGTTGGGGAGGACCGGGTTAGAGAGCTTCTGGAGGGGCTGGACGCGTTCAAGTCAGCGGGTCCGGATGCTCTCCACCCCAGGGTGCTGAGGGAGCTGGCTGGGGTTATTGCAGGGCCCCTGGCACGGCTCTACGAGCGATCGTGGTGCTTGGGCCAGGTGCCAGACGATTGGAAGGTAGCTAATGTGGTCCCCATCTTCAAAAAAGGGAAAAGGGAGGACCCGGGCAATTATAGGCCCGTCAGTCTTACCTCAATCCTGGGGAAGCTCTTTGAGAAGATCATCAAGGAGCACATTTGTGATGGGCCGGCATCCGAGATGATGCTCAGGGGCAATCAGCATGGATTTATTAGGGGGAGATCATGTCAGACCAACCTGATTGCCTTTTATGATCAGGTCACAAAGGCCATGGATGCAGGTGTCGCGGTGGATGTAGTCTTTCTGGACTTCAGCAAGGCCTTTGACACCGTCTCTCACCCCATCCTAATTAATAAACTAGGCGACTGTGGCATAGATGCCTACACGGTCAGATGGATTGCAGATTGGCTGAAGGGTCGCACTCAGAGGGTGGTGGTGGATGGATCATATTCGACTTGGGGGGAGGTGGGTAGTGGAGTCCCCCAGGGCTCGGTCCTGGGGCCTGCGCTGTTCAATTTCTTCATCAGCGATCTTGATGTTGGGGTGGAGAGCAACCTGTTTAAATTCGCTGATGACACCAAAATTTGGGGGGAGGTGAGCACGCTAGCAGGGAGAGAGAGATTGCAGAAGGATCTGGATAGGTTACAGGGGTGGGCAGACAGGAACAGGATGCGTTTCAATACGGACAAGTGCAGGGTGCTGCACTTGGGTAGTAGGAACCAGCAGCACACTTATACGATGGGGAGCTCCCTACTTGAGAGCACGGAGGCGGAAAGGGATCTTGGTGTCATTATTGACTCCAAGATGAACATGGGCCGACAATGCGAGGTCATGGTTGGCAGGGCTAACCGGACCTTGTCGTGCATCCACAGGTGCATCTCGAGTAGAGCCAGGGAGGTGATCCTCCCCCTCTATGCGACGCTGGTCAGGCCGCAGCTGGAGTATTGTGTCCAGTTCTGTGCGCCCCATTTCAGGAGGGATGTGGACAACATGGAGAGGGTCCAGAGGAGGGCCACCCGCATGATCCGGGGACAACAGGGCAGACCCTACAGTGAGAGACTGCGGGACTTGAACCTATTCAGCCTCCACAAGAGAAGGCTGAGGGGGGACCTGGTGACCGTCTATAAACTCACTAGGGGGAACCAGAAGGGTTTGGGGGAGACGCTGTTTCCCCTAGCCCCTGCTGGCATAACAAGGAATAATGGGCACAAGTTGATGGAGAGGAGGTACAGATTGGACATCCGAAAAAACTACTTCACAGTCAGGGCGGCTAGGAGCTGGAACCAACTTCCAAGGGAGGTGGTGCTGGCCCCTACCCTGGGGATCTTTAAGAAGAGGCTGGATACTTACCTGGCTGGACTCATTTGAGTCCCGTTTTTGTTTTTAGGGTGAGTGGTTTTGTTTGTTTGTTTGTTTGTTTGTTTTTGGGTTGTTCTCCCGCCCTGGCGGGGGGTCGGGCTAGAAGATCTATTAGGTCCCTTCCGACCCTGAAACTATGAAACTATGGAGAGGGTCCAAAGGAGGGCCCACCCGCATGATCAGGGGGCAGCAGGGCAGGCCCTACGAGGAGAGGCTGAGGGACCTGAACCTGTTCAGCCTCCAAAAGAGAAGGCTAAGAGGGGATCTAGTGACAGTCTACAAACTAGTCAAGGGGGACCAGCAGGCATTGGGAGAGTCCCTGTTCCCCCAAGCACTCCCGTGAGTTACAAGAAACAACGGACACAAGGAAGCGGAGGGCAGTTTCAGACTAGACATTAGGAGGCGCTATTTCACTGTCAGGGCAGCTAGGTCCTAGAACCAACTTCCAAAAGAAGTGGTGCTGGCTCCTACCCTGGGGGTCTTTAAAAAAAGGCTGGACAAACATCTGGCCGGGGTCGTTTGACCCCAGTACTCTTTCCTGCCACGGCAGGGGATCAGACTAGATGATCTCCTCAGGTCCCTTCTGACCCTACCAACTATGAAACCTTCTTCAACCTACTTCCTCCACCACTGTGGACCATTGTACGGGTTTGTGTGTATCCATCTTCTTTTTCTCTCAGCGTCGCAAACCCCCTCCTTTCCTTTCCCCCACGCCCAGGCTTAGTTGGCTAACATGTATTTTCTGTAACCTAGTTGTGCTCCGCTCCTCACCCCCATCCCTCTAATGTTAGTCCCTCACTTTGGCGATTTGTATTTCCCTACTGGCTTTGTCATCTTTTTTGGACTCACAATCCTAAACATCTACTAATAAAACTCAATCTACTCTGATCAGTCCCTTTGAATCACTGAAAAGAAATAGCATCTTTAATTTTTTAGCAACTGCTACAAGGCAAAGCTATTAGCATGTAAAATAACTCTGGAAAACAGTAACATACCAGCATAGTAGGTTTGCAAAGGTCAATTTTTTAATAACTGCTCTTCTCACCACGTTATGTCATGCAGTTACAAAGTAGTTAGAAAAAAAGCATGAGTTTCTGGAAGGGACTAGTTTGTTTCTTTAAAAAAAAACATTCATATTCATGACATAAATAACATCTGGCACTTTGATGGGACTCCACTGGACAAAGGCCTTGACAAAAACCTCAAAAAACTAAGTTTGATCCAATACTGTTTTAAGGTTCACTTAGTTGTACTTGAGTGTTCAGAATATGCAAGACCTCCAAATGAAGAGAAAAAGAAGATCACAAGTCAGGGTGTATTAAGACACCAGCTAAACTTTATAGCAGCAGTCTTGCTCTTTTGTAGTAGTTGGGCCACCTGTTTCTGGGTTACAATCCACTTAAGTTGTTCACAGAGGCCATATAACTAATGTTTAGAAAGCCTCTCAAGATGAGAACACTGAAAAGAATTTGAAAAGGTTTAAAGTTCTTTGGACTACATGTTTATGATTATACTTATCATATTCAGTAATTCTCAAAAAACCCCTAGCAACTGAAAGGTTAGGTAAAGTGACTTAATTAAAACATTATCAGAACAGAGTTGGCCTGATGTCCGCACACAATTATACTACTTCAGCTTATAAAAATACCAGCTCCTGTCACTTATCTCTATATTATGGTGCTTGAGTCAAGTTCAGGCTGAGCAAGCAATTGAAAGCAGTCCTATAAGAGCAGCACAGTTTATAAAAAAGAAAACAAACATTGCCAAAAGAGAAACAGGTTTGAAGCTATGCTACAAGTAAAAATTAGAGACTCCTATTAAAGTTACTCCCTGCAGGAGGCCTATTCTGCCTTAAACAATGCCACAGCATTATTTATATAAGGCCTTATAAAAGTGCCAAAGCCAAAATTATATCATTAAACAAAAGTGCACAAAGTAGTAGTGAGCCAATTGCTCATCTAGTACAGGATGTGATAGGTGGCCCATGCACCAAGACCACTAATCTGTACATTAAATGTACCTTTTTGTTTTCAAGGTGAAATACCCAGAATGGCCCCCACAAGTGCAGATGAAGTGGTTATCTTTTGATACATATTTGTATACACCCTAATTCATGGATTTTTCTTTATTAAAAACTAGATTGGACTGAAACTAATTGAGAATCCACTCTAATTTCAGAGGAAAGGGGGAACAGTTATGGTTACATGTAAACTTGTGATAAGCTTTTTCAAGAAGAGGGTACATAACGGCAGGAGAACAAGGTATCAATAAAGGGTAGGTAATAACCCATTTATGTAAAGGTCAGACCAGCCTCATTGTACACCCTGAAAACTTTTTCAATTGCATTGACGTAAGCAGCTGTTCTCAGGTCCAGACCCAGGTTGTACTTCATGGCAGTGCGCATGATTTGCTAAAGTGAAATGGAACAAAAAAAATAAAAGTCAAATAAGATTTATTGAAAAGCCTTTCTATGTACACCACTTCAGAAGATTTTATTTAAGGCGGGGGTGACAAGGAATTTAGATTAAAAGCTCTGCTGTTAAGGCCCGTCTTCCCTAGATTTCAAGTTGCCTCCTTTTTGAGGTCTAAGACACCATACCCCATCAAATGAGGATGGGGACTGAACTTCACAAAAAACCAAGGATGTCCCAGTGGTATTTCATAGATTTCATAGACATTAGGGCTGGAAGGGACCTCGGAAGATCATCGAGTCCAGCCCCCTGCCCAAAGGGCAGGAAGTCAGCTGGGGTGATAGGATGCCAGCAAGATAAGCATCCAGTTTGCTCCTGAAGATATTCAATGTAGGCGCTTGAACCACCTCCGGTGACAGGCTGTTCCAGACCTTGGGCAGTATGTCCCTTCAATTGAAAATATTGGAAAAAAGGGGTGCAAATCTATTACCCATACACATGACATTAACACAATTTTGCAAATACTTCTACTGCAACAGATTATTCTAGACCACCAAAAAAGGACAAGCGAGTAACTTCTATAATACCCAAAATTTTTGGCTAAAATTTGTCCATACTCCCATCAATCCACCTATGGTAACCACCGTTTATGTCAAGAGACATCTACACCTAAGCCCAAGTAAAGCTAGTACACAATGGTTTGTAATAGTATCTTGCTATTATGGCAGTTAAGGTTCCTTCCTCTTTCTGTAGATCACCTATCAGTACAGTACTTACCCTGGCAGAACGCTCCATGGTGTAGGCCAATCCAGAGTGAACAATGTCTTTCTCAGATGCACCCTGCAATGGGAGAATGAAATCAGAGCTCAAACTGAAAGAAATACACAATGATTAACTGCCTCTGGTACATCAAAATGCAATCTACTATGGCTAGGTTCCTGAAATTGGTTGACTTCTTATGTAGAATTCTTCTAATGCCCTATAGAAGAGACACTTAACTTATGCAGCGTTTAAATAATCATTGGGTGAACTATCAAACACTTTGTGCACTAGCTTACAACGTATGAAATGTGGAAAAGTTCTGATGAAAATGGAAAATGTGTGTCATGCCTCCAATGAACAAGGTTTACAAAACTGGCACTCTGTTCTCGGTTTCTACAGAATAATGGGGATTGGAGAAATACTATTTGAATTTAATATATGAATTTAAAAAGAATGTCTTGAAGCTCTAGAACCTTTCTTACTCTAAGCACTTTTTAAAAAGTATTGCTAGTATAAAAAATATTCTGGTCTGTTTCACTGGTGTAGATCAAATTGATCAATGATGCAGATAAAATTATTCAGAATTTGTACAAATGCAAACAATGTTTTTAAAACTAGGGATGAAGTCATTTCATCATGCAAAATTCAGGAATCCTGAATTACAATGGTTAATGTAAATCTCAATCTTCAATATCCTATTTACAAGGTAGCTCCAATTTGCTATTAAATGAAGACTATATATTTTTTCCAAATGGTAGGTTATTTCTCAAATAGAAAAAATAGACTAGATTAGATGCAGAAATTACTGCGTAAGTCTCTAATGGCTTATTATGAAGGCAGGCAGCATAAGGCTGCTGCAATGGTTCACTTTGGCCTTGTAATAAAGAATCGATAACTAGTCTGATAATTCAAAGATTATTTTCACTTTCCTTGGAGAATTCCTCAGCCTTCAAGTCTATACTAAGTGGGAGAACATTATCTTTTCATCCCCTCATGCCAGAAAACCTTATTTAAATGCAATATTCATACATGTATAGTCATATATCTAGCTAAGTAAGGGAGGATACTATTTATAGCCACTGAGTAGGGCTGTGCAAAGCTTCGGGTGCTGATTCGATTCGGAGATTCAGCCCGATTTGGCGGCCAAATCTCTGAATCAAATCAGGAGACCAATAAAAAGGTCCGAATCAATTTGAAGCTCTCCGAATCGATTCAGAAAAGATTCAGAGAGCTTCGTAGATTCAGGCAGTCCCTACTCGCTGCCGCAGAGTGCTGGACCTGGACTCTGTGCCAGTAAGTAGAGGGTTGGAGGGGTGGGGAGGGGTAGGATGGACACCGACCATGGGGGGGACCCCCACCAGGCCCCATCCCCTGCCTGCTCCCCCAGCTCCCTTAGCTCCCTCCAGCCCCCACCTGCTCTCTCAGTGCCCCCCCCCATGGCTGCCCCACCCAGCCCCAGCTCCTGTTTCTAAAACAAAAAAAGAGCCCCCACTCACCAGCAGCTGCAGCGGTCATCAGGGCTTCTGGGGGCTCACAGCAGAGCCCCCCACGCAGTGCGGGGTAGTGGGGGGCAGCAGGGATTGCCACCCACCTGGCAGGAGCTGGTGAGTGTTGGGCTTTTTTCCCCCCTGAAGAGCCAGGAGGCTGGGGCTGGGCAGAGCAGCCACTGACAGGGCTGGGAGAGCGGGTGGGGGATGGGAGCTTGTAGTAGAGCCCCCCATGTAGCATGGGGCCATAGAGGGCAGCGGAGATCGCCCCCCCTGCAACCTGGCAGCAATTGGTGAGTGGGAGTTTAAAAAAAAAAAAAAAAGAGCCAGAATGCTGGGGCTAGGAGAGAGGGCAAGGGCACACAGCATGGGGCAGTGGGGCTCCCCCCCTGCCCGGAAGCAGCTGGAGAGTGCCGGGCTTTTTATTTTTTTATTTTTTTAATTTTTTTTTAAGTGCCAGGATGCTGGGGCTGCAGGTGGAGGGCAGCCATTGACGGGGCTAGGAGAGCAGGCAGGGGATGAGGGCTGTTTGAGTCGAAGATTCAGCAGCAGCTAAATCTTCAAATCAGATTTGGCTGAATCGATTCAGTAATTCGAATCTCTGTCCTAAATTGAATCACTGTCCCCCAAATCAGCCAAATCCAAAGCAAATACTAGCCACTTCATACAGGCCTGCCACTGAGTTGGGTTTTCACTTGGCATAAATGGCAATTTCAAGTTGACTCAACTTTTTTTTTTTTAGATTTATTGCATGCTTGTTTGCCTCTCCCAGGACTGCCCCACAGACCCTCCTCTGCACCTCCTTTCTGTCTTTCATATTCTAATAGTTTTCTCTTACTGATACACTGGTTATGTACATCCTCGCAGCATGTGAGAAAGTGAGTTTCAGCCTACAAAAGCTTGTGACATACCCCCCCCCTTTGGTTAGTTTATAAAGTGGTAATCTTTTTTTTTGGGTCACTAATGAATTAGTAATATGGGCAACCCCAAAAACATGCTGAATATCTTCACTTATATATGGTGTCATTGCAAAAAGACCACCTGGGATTTAAACTTGCTACCTCTAATCTGAACAGCGACTAGTACTACGAAGCAGCTGAACGATTAACAGTGCAAACACCAAGTGAATTCTATGTACACATTAAAATGTCAGCTTTCAAAGAATATTGGAATGTGAAACATTATGAAGTCATATACAAAGAGACCAATTACAAAATTAGCCGTGTTACTGGGCAAACCCTTGATAGCAATCGCATCCGCCCAACAGAAGAGATTTTATCTACAATTACAATACTGGATTGCAAACTGAAGTAACGGTCAAAACATTGCAAAGCAGTCACTTACTGATATTCTATCTTGGAATTCTGCTGTAGGCACAACTGGAATAGTTCCTCCATGTTTCCCAAACTTTCTTTCTAAACTTTCTTGAACAGACACTGGAAAAGAAAAGGAAACAATGGCAAGTGAATTTTCAGTTGCTGGTATACTTTTTTGAATCAGCATTTCGTACGTGGAAAGACCATGTGCATGCTGCTTCACAAAAGTAAAATAAAAGATACTATATTTCAGGATATGGTTACTAAAAATAAAACAAAGCATCATAATTTTGCATTTACATCACCAGTTTCCTAGTCAACTCTGCCTAGCCCACTGCAAATAATGCCAAGAAGGGGGTGTGAAGAAAAACAAACTCTCAGCTACTTTAGTAGGTCCCCAATAAGGAGCAAAGCAACATAAAGAGGTTGCGTTTAAAAATGTTCTTATCTTAATCACCAACTCTGTTCTATCCTGAGAGACTGAGGCAATCTTCAGTGCTACTTAGTGTTTTTTGACAAGTCTTATTTAAGCCTGGCGTGAAATAGAACAGTTCTACTCCAATACGCTTATGCTTTTCACATAATCAGCATTTAGGTCAGGAAACCAAAAAACCAATACAGTGGCCCTCAGTAGAGCTCTTGGGCTACTAGCCACATTTTAAGAATGCCTGTATCAGGTTATGTTAATGTACTTTACAGATATCCTACTTGGCTGTATTTGCAGAAGGGCACATAGCTACTCAGGGACAAAAGAAGTGCACTTCCAAGTTGTAACTTGTCACCTCGTCATACCTAATATACAGTTGAAGGAATTTTTTAAAATGAAGAGTATTTTACTTCTTATGAAACTGGAAGTGAATTGCTTCTTTACTTTTTATTCCATCCAGGAAGAGCACACACTGACTGCTGAAACTTCCTTAGCCTGACGAAGGGTTTTTGAACCCGAAAGCTTGCTTAATAACTATTCTCCAACTATTTGGGTTGGTCTAATAAAAGATATCAAATTCACCCAAGGAACCTTGGTGCTTTTAAGGCATTTTAACAAAACACTTAGGATCTATTTGTTAAGCCATTGCTAAGTTTCTACATTCTTTCTTCAAGTATTACCAGATTCATTAGTGAATTACTAATATATTTCCTGTGCACTTCACATTTTCCCCACCATCCAGCAAACAGAAAGAACAGTTATACTGAATGTAGATTGTTTTCACATCTGGCTTCTACAACAGCCTTTCACAAAGAAAGACATCAAACACATCTACAATTTACTTCCTACTTTATTAGAGTTTCTTACTAAGTAAATGTATCTGTTGAGCTAGTGAAATAACACTTACTAAGCAAATGGTAGTTCGAATCCCTTTCATACTTAAAAGTCAAACGTCCATAACTGACATGGTTCAAATTTTTCAGCCACTCAAAGTAGGACACTGTTACACCACCAGCATTTAAGTAAAGATCCTGCACAAAAACATAAACTTCTTGAATGATAAACATAAGATACCATAATGTCAACTTAAAATGTAAATTAAAATGTACAAAACATAGGAAGCATGGCTGAGTGTAATGGACGGTACAGAAATTCAATCATGAATTTGCCCATGAATTATAAGTTTTACTTGGTTTCTTTTTGTAAATGTATTGTTTGCTTGTTTGCCTCTCCCAGGACTGCCCCCCAGACCCTCTTCTCTGCCCCCCTTCTGCTTTCATATTCTAATATTTCTCTCTTACTTATACACTGGTTTATGTACATCCTCACAGCATATGATGAAGTGAGTTTCAGCCTACAAAAGCTTGTGATGGACCCCCCACCCCACACACAAACACTTTGGTTACTCTATAAAGTGTTAATCTACCCTCCCTTCTACTTGACTTCAGACTAACACAGTTAAGTCTCAATTTTCATATACAGGTGCTGAACTCAACCTGATTTTCAGAGATGCAGAGCCCCAAAAGTTCCTACTGACTTCAATCAGGTGATCTTTGATGTCTAAAATTAGGCGAATGAGCCTGAAAAATTTGACTGCTGAATTTAGACTCCTCCTCCCTACTTCATTTCACTGGACTGGATACTAGAATGTCATGTAAGATGAGCAATTATAAATCTCTGACAAATATTTACAGATCATTTCCTTCTTGAAAACTGTTAGTTCGATGCAATAGATATATTTAAGTAATGGGGTTGTAATGAAATCTGGATTTTGTGGATAGCAGCCTCGCAAATCTTAAGCGAAGTTACAATACCTTTTAAAAAGATGAGAAGAACAGAAAGGAGAACACTGTAGAAATATCTTTTGCATGAAAATATTCAGAATTATTTTTGCAGTTATTCTTTTATTAAAGCCTGTTTATGGCTGCTCCTATGATCCAGAAGAATGATTTTGCTTACGTTATTTTTCATTAACATTTACAAACAACTTACAGGAATGACCATTATATTCCTCTCCAAGAAGACTTTATCAGCTGCAGGGGTTGTAGGTCCGTTGGCACCTTCAGCAATTATCTGGGAAAAGAACCACAACACAATAACTGCTTACATAGAGGGCAAATGTTCACAGAGAGCTAGAGCCAATATGAAAACAAATCATTCTCTACATTTATAAGCAGGGATCTGGGTTTTCCATTTTCCATGGGAAGATGGAAAAAAAATGCAGATTCCCTTTACCTGAGAAAAATGTTGATTTTTCATTTCAACAGAGAAACACATGGATTTTGTACTTTTGCAAACAGCTCTCTGCAGGCTGGCAGAGTTCTAGTCTGCAAAGGGCTGGGAGAGAGCAAGAGGAGGATGGTTAGGCAGGGGGTGCCATTTGCATGTATATGCACAGGGCCGCCAGACAGCCTGGAGAGCAGGTCCCACAGGTATGTCTGGCCAGGGGGTGGGGGGCAGGCTGTCCATCACAGCATGCAGTCCCAGGAGTGGGGGGGAAACCTGCCCCCCCCCCAAGCTGTATGTGCGGGGCAGGGGCAGAGGCAGGTGCAAGCTGCCCGCTTTGGGTGCAGGCTCCCTGTCCTGCTGCCCTCCCCAAGAGTCTTCGCAGCCCAGCATGTGGGATCGGGTGCAGCAGGGCAGAGTGAGACCTTGCGCGGAAACTCCTTGCCACTGTGAGCCTTATGCTGCCTTGGCCGGGGGAAACTAAGTCCCCTGCCCAGGGGGAGGGCAGCCAACATCCACCCCCCCACCCCCCCCCACAACGACAGGCTCTGCTCTAGCCTGTCAAAGGGTGGGTGCTGCCTGAGGGGGAGGGGTGGGGAGAGAAGCTGGGCTGTGCACTCTGCTATGCTGCAATGGTTGCCACTTCCTGCGAGCGGCAGTCAGGGCTTAGGCGCTGCTGCAGGGGGCTGCAGACCCAGGTCCCTGGAGCCATAGCCCTAGTAGCTGGGGCACCCCTCTGGCAGGGCTGGGGTAAGTGGGGGCGGGGGAGTCAAGGGCACCAGCAGGGCCAGGGGGGTCTGTGACTTGGGAGTGAGGGGTCTAGACCTGCATTCTCTGAGCTAAGGGGGCAAGGGGAGCTCTGATTTTGCATGATAAAAAACCCAAAATCAAATACCAAAATGTATAGTTATTTAGAATGTATTTTATTATGGTGATTGAGGAACTGGTAGCCTTCCAAACTGCTTTAAAGTTATAAATATATCAATAAAATATTGTGTTCAATTGATACATACATACACACACTAATAGAGAGAGCGAGAGAGCTTAGTCCTTCTGGCCCTAATGCTCTTGGGGGGTGT
Source organism: Alligator sinensis (assembly GCF_000455745.1). Lineage (NCBI taxonomy): Eukaryota > Metazoa > Chordata > Crocodylia > Alligatoridae > Alligator > Alligator sinensis. The sequence goes on along the minus strand of NW_005842383.1, from coordinate 1,208,823 downwards.
GGCTCCCAGCAGGGCATGGCTCCAGCTAGTGCTGCATCAAGAATGACAGGCGGGGCCAGGCAGACAGAGCCGGGGGGAGCAGAGGAGGGTGTGCATGGCACGCACCTGCATGTGAAGCGGCCGCAGATGCGGCCGCGACCGCATGCAGGCTTCCCCCCACACTGCTCTTGGGAGGCAGCAGCACAGGGTGGTGGGTGGCTGCACTCCATCCCTGCCTGTGCCCAACCCCCCGCCACTGTCATTCTTGACAGGCAATTCACTAGTGTATATATATAGTTGCGTTTCATTTTAATGACAAATTTTGGATTTTTATCAGAGAATTTGAAATTTTTATCAGAGAAAACCAGGAGCCCCATTTATAAGTTACATATTTAAATTCCAGATTTAATTGATCATCTTACTTTTGCTTTGACCTTGTGAGCATTGGCTTTAGTCAACTGTTTCTCACTGGCAGCAGGGATGAGAATGTCACAGTCTGCTTCCAAGATGCTGCCTTCAAGTGGTTGTGCTTTCGGGAAGCCAATGATTGTTCCATGTTGCTATTTGAGGAGGAAAGGAAAAAAAGGGGTTATTTTCACCCTCACTGTTTATTGCCTAATATAAAATCCTGACTTCTGCCACTGTATCACGATAAAACGTTTCAGCTTTGAGAAGCATGCACCCTGAAGTGGGTCTCTGAAACACTACTCTAATGTGAAAAACACAACACAATTCCCTCACATTAATGATAAAACAAATGCTTGATTACCTTCACACTAGTAACAAATAAAAATCTAAAACAATCACCGTTCCTGATCCTCGTTTGATAGGTAACTTTAAAATATTACTGCTGACAGCATAACCTGTAAATATTTCGTATCACCATCAGCCTCCAATCATCTCCTGATTTGGCAAAGGAACATTTAAACCATACCTACTCTCTCTCAAGTCTTACCAATTTGAAATCTTCTAGTTCCTTTGGGTCTAGGCCATCAGGATTCCAGATAGCTCCCTCATGCTCTCCAACAGCAACACATTTAGCTCCAAAACGATGCAAATACCTCATAGAATGTAATCCCACGTTACCAAATCCCTGGAAGAATAGACATGGGAAAGGACAATGAAAATATTTAAATAACTTAACTTTTTGCCTTGTTTCTGCTTTTCACCTTTCTATGTCATATGCTGGCATGAAGACATATGGTATCAGTAGGGGCAGAGGGAATTCTGTACACTTTTAACCAGAATACCCTGAGGCCCTACATATTACTATTCAAGTCCTACTTAAAAGACTGGTGACTGAACTGACTTGCATGTCATGCCTATATATATTTTTTTTGTTTGTTTGTTTTGTTTTTTGTTTTGTTAAAAGTGACATGCTTAAGTAGCTGGCCAAAGGTCACAAAAGACCATGACAGAGCTTAGAATAAGATAAAGCTGAAGCTCTTGCTTTTGGGTAGTAGTTCCCCTTTTCCTCAGAATCAAGCTTTGATACAAAAAAATGAAGCTTTTTATGTAATGAGTTTGTCTTCAAGTGCTCTGCCCTCATTCTTTCGCCATTAGTCTCCAGCTATCTGCCAAGTTTTCAGTTTACTTGTTCAATTTGAAGCTCTATGTTTAGGACTGAGCCAACATTCCAAAGGGCAGGGATGATAGTGTTCTATTGTTTTTCTAAGCAGGCTACAGGATGTTTGCCTCAAATCACTGGTTAACTAGCAAAGCTCAGTAAGGTCATAATTAGGTAGTGCTGTGGACTTGCTGCAAAATGTAGTAATCACCCTTTTACCATTTCTTATAATAAACACATTGGAAAACAGTTCCAAATGAAGCAGGCAGGCCTAGTTTCCAGATTCTGTATCTTAATAGCTCACTAATTGCATATTCATCCAATCCTGTGATTGGAACAGAAGAAATTGAAAAAAAAACAAACTTGAAAAGAACATTATGCATGTGAAGGGGTATTAGAAAATACTTCTCAGTGTAATCCACTTATTGGCAATAATCAGGCTTCTCCTAACAATTTAAAATGTAAATTGGAATTTCAGGCCTCCTAAAATATTATGAAAGCCAAAAACTTCACATCATAACTGAAAATATAGGTCACCATTTGGCCCTTTCTTTCTGAATTCCATAAAATCAGATCAGATTATCTACTCAACTTCCTGGCCCATCCCTCCCTCTTGCAAGTGTTTCAGGCATGCATAAGAATGATAACACAGAGTGGGATTTAGGCAGAATTGTGGAATACATGCAATATCTTAATTTAAAAATGTCTTGGCACTCAAATATAGTGCCTGCAAAACCGGAATACAACACTATGTTTAGAAAAGAATTAGAAAAGGATGGTGTTTTTAAGTGTGCAATTGAAAAGACCAGTTTATTTAGAACAGCTCAGACTAAAGGATGCCTGCTTGTCTGAGTAGCACCCTGAAGTTCAATGAGTGCTAAAGTTAATCCTTGACGTTATAAAACCTTAACAGGTCCACTACTCTAGCAATTTTAAAAGCAATGACATTCTCAACTTTTGTCAAAGTTACTATATATCTCGATAAGTTACCTGAACAGCAAATGTCTTATCCCCAAACCCTGGAGTCATTCCCAAAATGCTCATGTATGATGCTTCATTGATAAAATTTTCAATTCCATGAAAGAGACCACGGCCAGTGGCAGAGATGCGCCCATGGATACCACCTTGGCTGATGGGTTTACCAGTGACACAAGCATGAGCATTAATATCCTGCAAGACAGTGAAGAATTCTATGAACTGTATGCATTTCTCTCAGACTGGGATCAGTCATGAACAGCTGAAGTAAAATGTGTTATGCAAGTTTCAGAAGTATTTTTTCCCCTGATACATTTAACATTCAAAGCTTTTCCTGAGAGCTGTAATAGAGATGTGGAACTGTCATGGCCCTTCTTCAGCTTCCAACAAAAATACTACACAGTGGTGTATGGCAGGTTAGTACCATAAGGACAGTATTTGAAATAAAGAATAACTTTATAAACTGTTGTAACTAGCAAATCTAGTTACACCAATTGATTCTGATTTTATTTTATGATATGTTTAGCTCACATGAAGATAGGAAGCATGAAGGGCCCTATTAACACATTGCTTGGTGACAAGAAAGCAATGGGTGGGTGAGCTTTCAAGTGAATAATAATATTGTGATAGTCACTGCGGATATTGACAATTTAATCCCTTAAAAATATTAGACATATCTTTATATCTTAAACTATTTAATCACCTTTAAACTATCATACAACAGGAAACAATAATATAGTATTTTTAAAAGCAGACCCTATGAACAACTTTGAAACTTTACACTCTTGATTGAGGTGATGCCATCACAGGCAATAGACTCAAGTCAAAATATTGACAGCATATGGCACAAACCACACTTTCGTGTTTGCTGAACAGTGGTTTGACCCTTTAGTGCAGTCATATGGAGAAAAGGTAGATAAGAGGCTGCTATTTTCATCTAGAAGAGTTCAACTGCATCAAATCTGGGTTTTGTTTTTTCAAACACAATCATGTCTACTAAAATACATATATTTCTACCCAGTTACCTAACATATACTATATAACCAAAGTAAAACTTCCCATTTAAAACCTGACGAAGAGAAGACAGCCTCTCCTTTCCAGTAGTGTTATCTTGCCAATTAGAATTTCCAGTCCAAAATTATCTACATTTCTTATAGAAAGCAGTCTGCTCCCTCTTGTGGTTTCCCAGCTGCAAATCACTTGTCACTTACAAGAAGCACTACAACAATCTTGGACAATCCATCTGAGATATTACAAAGTTTTCATTCAGTCACATTTTAAAAACCCTGAACTAGTCACTATGTACCCAAACAAAAGGAAAGACCTGTTTATAAATACTGTGTTTGTGAACACAGCTTCCTGTCACGAGAAATGCTAGTTAAAGGAGACAAGATTTTAGACTGGGGTTTGAGGATGGGGAGAGGGGGGCAAAAGAGATGCATCAGATCTTTTCTCCAAATTTATCAGTCAATAAGTTCAGTGTTAGCACTTAATTAAGCAATCCAGAAAGTTAAGGAAGATTTTCTGGAAAAGTTGGATATGGTAGCTATTAAAGAATTGATTGGTCTGGTAGGAAAGGGAGGAGCAATGGAGAGACACTACTATTCTTAAAGCCACACATTCAAATAACAATTTAATTTAAATCTTGGCTTCAACATTTTTAGAGATTCCTGACACAGAATGATGCTTGTGCTTAAGCAAAAAATATTTTATTAGAAACCTCAGAGAAAGAAAAATATTTAGCATTCTAACACTAACCCATAAATCACCGTTAATTTTCTAAGATTCCTATCTTAGTATTTGTAATCTTTGAATTTGCTGGACGTGGCACATATTCAAAACAACTTTATTTAGTTTTCTGGCTTACTCCTTAACCCTACTCTCTACTCTACCATGCAATTCTTATTCCTCTGCTCCTCCTGTCCTTGTAGCTCCTTCCTGCAGATTTTACTTTCTTTTATCCTAAACACTTCAATGGGGAAATCCCATTGCCCTTCTAACTGTTGTTTAAACTCTCCCCCTCCATTTCAGTTTAAGCTCTCTGAATATACTTGGGGGCACCACAATCTTAATTATTTTAGTTCCTTCAGGGATCCTGTCCAAGTTGCAGCTTTACTCATGCACCCAAAAGTCTGGAATGGGTCATACACTGTTTTCAATCTTTTTACTGTCTATGAAAGTTAATTAAAGTTTTGACTTCAATAGTCCTGATCTAGTTTTTCTCCTGCTTTTCCAGGAGTTCATTCTGCATGGGTCCAGTGGCTCTTCAATCATCTTTTTGTTGGTTTTCTCTTCCCTCTCAAATCTAGTCTCAGTAGTCCTTCCCTCAGACAGCTGCATTTATTTTGATTTAGATGATTCAATTCTACCCAACCTCTCATCCAAAAAGATTAATCAAATCCAAACAAAGCTACTTTAGCTCTGCAGGTCTAATTTAAAAAAAAAAGAAAATATGCTGCCATATTACATAGCTCTAGGGGAAGAAGGTACCACTGTGCTGACTTAGAATTACATTTTGAAGTTATTGATTTCTGCTCTCAACTGTACATTCATTTTTACAAAAGTGTGCATGCAACACCTCTGCAGGGACTGGTACAAGTTGTATCTATGGAATGGGAAAAAGCCAAGAAAGCCAGGGGTCAACAACTGTCTAGGAGCAGTGTACCAAATTAACAGAATTATGTCTGAAGGTGGGCCACTAGTTCTGATCCAGCAGCCACTGCCGTAGCTTCCTCTCCACCACATTGCCATTAATGTCCCAGCCTCAAAGGCCAGAAATAGCCTACAGGCTACAGGCTCCCAGCCATACTCTAGACATTTTATTTTTTTCTATCAGTGTTTTTACCAGTTATCAGCCTGAACTAGTGGTTGAAACCAGCCCTTTTTTTATTGAAGATTATAAAGATGTTATTAAAGTCAAGCTGAATGCAGTACAAGTGCAGAAGGCTGCTCCTATACTTGCTTTCGTAACTTCTGTAAAAAATGACAGATTGTGTCCCTAAAGAGCTATTGGAAGTTACTGCAGAAACCAAAGGGGAAATTTTGTATACTCTGCATCCTCCCAGTGCCACTGGCACCCACTGAGAAGAGCACAGCGCAGCCCTGGCTGCAGCCCACCCTGCCCTGTGCAGATCTGGGGAGCACATGCCCCCCCATACTCTCCCAGGGTACAAGCAGTGGCGAGAGCCACCTCCCCCCGCCATAAGACAGCTCTGGCCCCCCTTCCACCTGCGCCTGCTCCCTCCCTCACCACAGGGGGCATTGACCAGCCCTCCAACACCCTTTCCCCTCCCCCTACACCAGATTTACCAGCTGCAGGGAACTCTCCACACTGCTGGCTCTGCTCCTCACTGCCTGAGTGCTGCACCGCGGCTGCATGCAGCACAGGCATTTATTGGCCAAATTATCAGCCCTATTGGGCCAATATCCAATACAGCCAGTTTTCTTTATATCAGTACGAATCTGATATTGGACCGATGTATCGGTGCACCTCTAATGATTAACCATTCATAAGTCTCAATTGACAACTCAATTTTAGAGAAATTATTTTAATATCATGTTCAAATGTGAAGGACACAGTGATTTAATTATTTATAATTATTTATAAAACTGCCTTATATAAAATATATGGTCTTTGAAGAGACAGAGTATTATAAAAATTGGAATGTTTAATAGTGTCTGCTGTAAGAAAATTATTAAGCCTAAAGGCTAACTCAAACTAGGTAAAAAGCAAAGTTCCTATTTAAAATCTTCTGAATTAGTCACTTTATCATGCTTTCTTATTGCTTGCAGTGTTGCTATTCTGCATTTTTACAAGTATATTCAAAGGCTTACTAAAGATTTAATTACAGATTTCACTTAAAACTTTGTTTTGCAGGTCTTTGTTTTTAAATGCCTTCGTGAAAATTCACATTTTCAAAAAAGAACACCGGTTCCCAACAGCTTAAGGCAGTTTAAATAGAATCACGCTACTTGCTTTATGATGCACAATATATAAAGTGTCAATAATGGCTATAGCTGCCATTTTCCTTTGAAATTGGTCATATTAGAGTAGACCACTTTGAACATCTGATGCTTAAAGAAGGTCATTAAGCTATTTTTTTTTTCAAACCATGACCTAAAAAAACCTCAAATCAATTACAGTGCTACAGTTTACATTCATAGATTTAAATGAATCAGATTAAATCATAGATTAAAATTAATCTAATTAAATAAACTTGGAAGATTAGGCAACGGTGACAAATCTCTAGCACAATGTTGGCTGGATTTAAGCAAATAATAAAGAAGCTTTTTCACACCTATGAATCTGCTCAAAACTTACATAGTGTCCTATAGTATTGGCATAGGTATCTGCAATCCAGGACATCTCCCTCTCCCCTGTGCTCATATCTGGAGCAGGTACATCAATACCAGGTCCTGTTGGCAACAGTAAAAACATCTCTCAAGAGTTGAGGACAAATTATCTTCAAATCTTCTACATCTCATCCCCATAGCCAGGAAGATCTACTTTCCTAAAATCCCATTTAAAGCAGCTATGTACACTTTTGGCTCAATATTCTATTTCACACAACATCTCATGCACCTATTTCAGAAAACTGCCAAAATCTCTTTAACTACTCAAATAACTAAAATAGTCACTCAGTTAAAACAGAGAGATAAAACAGTGTCTCAAACATGTATTTGTATTTTTGTTTCAACATTTGCATGTATATCACTGTCCATGTGACTGATTTATACTAGTAGTACATTCGCTTGTTCTACCTTTAGGAACTTGTCTATGTAATTTCATTTCTCTTTACTTCAATCTTGAAAATGTACATTTTCTTGCTTGAAAAATATTTGAGATTGGCTATTCTAAATACTGTTATCTAGTTTAACTAAATAACTTTTCCCTCCATTTGTTCCTTGTTCATCATACCAGAGTATGACATCACCTACTTACTTATACAGAGTATAGAGCACCTACTTAAGAATGACAGGTACAAAATAACACATCTCATGAAAGATATTCCTAAATGCACCTCCATAAATCAACTGTAACAGGTAAATTATATGTACTCTACCTAAGTAGCTGTTTTCTTAAAGCTAAGAAATTTAAATTAAAAAAAAAGTTTGGCAAGACACAACCACCCAGCCCAATTTCCAATTGCTCCATAATTATGTCAAATAAGTTTGTGAAACACAGCTTCTCCTACAATAAATCAGTAATAGAAGCATTTAAACTGTTAATGAATCAGGTACAAAAAAGCACAACAAACCATTCAGAATGTCAAAAATTATCTGTATACAAGCTTGACTCAAATCAGTGAACAGAGACAGCTGTCCCTATACAGAGTGAAAAATGGAAGATAAATGTATAAAGGGACATTTATAGGGATTACATTCCTGACCTCTTAAATAGAAAAGATCTTTATTAAATGCCTTATTCTTCACCTTGGTTCTTAGGAAATCAAAAGGTTTGGTCATGCAAAAGAACCCTAATAAACTTTTATTTAAAATGGCCAAGTATTCCAGAACAGTATCAGGTCTCCTCAAGTAAGAACTCCAAAGAGTGATATGAGAATAGCTCAGATATTCAAAGAATATGAATAAAATGGAACACCCATTAATAGGCACCTCTGCTTCTTTTGAAACTATCAGTGTGGTCCCTGTGATGTCCCTAAGTACTTATATCTTATGGACATAGTGGAGCAGAGTCCCTTAATCCCTGCTACTTAGTCAATAAGAAGTCAGCATAAGAAGGCTGCAATTTGATGTACACAGCTAGGGCCAGATGCGTTACAGTAAGCAGCTAGAAGAGAGCTTAGATAAGGGTTATAGAGCTGCCTATAACAACTGGTGAGTTGGCAAGCACCAGGCAAACAGAAGAGAGTTCCAAGAAGAAAAGGACAGAGCCAAATGCAGTTGGGCAAAAAAGGCTGCTCAGTTAATTCAAAAGTTTTTACTAGAAAAAACTGCATTACATACCAATAAATCCCTTCTTTGCTAACTCCATGGTAAATCTTCTTGTGATTTTTTCCAACTCATTGTCCTATAAATAAAATGAAACAAACATCACAGGTTATTAGAGTTCACCAAAGTCAGCCATAAATTTAATATTAAGTGCAATATATTGTTTCTACAAGAAAAAGTCTGTTTCATTGATTTATAGTTTTTATGCCATCTGCTTATTAATTGTCCTTTTTTGCAATTTCAGTGCTGTATCTAAATTGGTTTGAGGTAGTACCCAATTTTCTTTCTTCACATATTTCAACTCAAAAGGAAGTATACGTGAATCAGGACAGTGTTTGACCAAACTTAATTTCAATGTTTAAAGTAGAATAGTCCTATAAAAATAGTCATGTATAAGAATTGTGAGTCAACAGCAATATCTCTCCTGATTACAGCATAATTAACACAAGATTACAATTAATTCATGCAATTCCTTAAGTTTACATTGAAATTTAGTATATACAATACATGAAATTATATCAAATTATACATAACATTTGCTCTCATTTTTGGAAGCTTGGCTATAATTGGCTTTGATTTTAAAAAGTTTGCTAATAAAGCCATACTAAAGAAATACTATTATTTAGATTCATATCATAACATGTCCAGGGGGGCTCAGAACAGTTTACAATAAACCAGCAGAACAAAACAAAGCAGCAGATTCCCCAAATGACACCCCAAAAACTGAAAACTACCGAACTTCACTCACTTCCACTTCCCTGCCTATTATCCTTAAGAGCAAACCTTCTAGCCAAGTCCAACCCTCAGACTTGAAAACAATTGAAAACTATTTTGAAACCAATAAAAATTATCAAACTCCTTCTCTTAAGTGAAAACATATTCTCAAAGGTGATACTTAACCCTTCCTAAACAGCATCACCTGGAAAAATTTTAGGCTCCAAATTAGTAGCAATGACTTCACATTTCAGGAAAAGATTGAGCAATCTAAATAATCCATGTATTTGACTTTTTATATATACATTATACAGACCTTAAATACAAAATTGTTTTTGATCCAAACTTGGCCATCACATGCATGCAAATAAGCTTAATTTAATCTCTTCAGAGTGAGAAATGGATTTCTAAGCTATCAGTGCTGCTCCAGAGAACTATGAACTGGTTAGCCTAACCATTCCAGTAAACCAAGTGTACATATATAATTTAGACCTACTGTATAGTTTTTAGGATTGATCTTAACACCAGCTTTTGCTCCGCCAAATGGCACATCTGAAATAATGCAAAGGAAAATGATTTTACTTATCAAAGAAAGAAGAGAACTAACAACATCAGTAAGACTGTACAGAAAGTGTGTAAACAAAGATACAAATATACACATTTGAAAAGTATCAAATCTCTAAACAATATTACTTTTGAAGTTGAACCTTTGCTATATCTACAGCACAATTTCACAAATAAATTCACTAATGACTAGGCTTGGCAGGATTCGATTTTTCTCTGTAAATGTTGATACACACTAATTTTACCTCACTCACAGACTGACAAAAAATATTTCCATTGTTAATAATCAAAGTTTAGAGCAAAGAGACTTAAGAAAAATGATGGCTGATGAAGTGTATGATGATAGGGGAAGCAGTCCTACAGAACTTTGCTGACTAGTTTGGACTACAACTCCCAGAAACCCCAGGGGGACTGGGAACAAAAGAAGAGGAAGCAGCAAAGCAGAGGGGAGGGAGCTACAGGGGAGCGGAGCCAGGACTGATGCCACTCAGCTGGTGGAAATCATACAGTAGCTGTTTGTCATGACAGGTGGTTAAACTGCACTATAATAATATACTATTAATAAATCATCTGCCCCTAGTTTCATGCAATCCTGAAAAATTAAATCGTTAAAAACAGAAATACACGCTTAAAAATAAATATTGATATTATTTGTTGAAATGATTAAAAAAAAAAAAAAATCAAATTCTTCCAATCCTACTAATGTTAATGAATTCCTCTGTTCACAGGAAGGGAATATTTTCCAATCAGCTTGAAAAGGATCTTTAACTCAGGAAATCTAGCCTATTTCCTCTAGGTTCTGCTACAACATTTTTGTTCAAACAGGAACTTCCACCTCTTTCACATCCCCATTCACTCAATCCGTGAGCAGAGAGAGGTAGTCAGGCATGCCAATCTGAAGTTAGGCACAATGCAAGGTACAGTTTCACTCTATATACTAGTGGTTCTCAACCTTTTTAGACTCGAGGCACCCCTTGGAAAATGCCAGCTCTTCGTTTTCTCTCTCTTGTCACAACCCAAGAGTGTGATTTTTGTTGTGTGTGCGCTTTGGCACCACTGAATTATTTTCCCGCCAATTTGTAGCTTTCTTTGCAGTGTGCATTTCTTCTTTGCAGCACAGAAATGCACTTTGCAAAGAGTTCCCACCATTTGTATTATAATTCGAGCCCCATTATTGGCTTGCGTGAAATTATTCACACGTGGCGGCTAGTGATTGGCTTGCTAGCCATATAAAAAGCTTGAGTGGTTTCTGCCCAAGTTGGAGGACTCCACAAACACCAGGAGGAGGAGACTTCACGCTGTGTGAAGATCGCTAAGTGCTGCAGAGCCTATCGGACCCAGTGCATTTCAAGCAGGCAACAGGGGTCTGATCAGCCTCTAGCCTCTCCCCGTCGCCGTTCGCAATCCTCAACGTATCCCTTTTCCCTGCGTGCACAAGTTCCACGGAGCCTAGCAAACTTCGTGTGAGTCTATTCAGAGCAGCAGTTTCAAAAGCACTCCTGGATAGAACCGAGTTAGCCTGTGAAAAATGCCAGCTCTTAGTTTTCACTTTTTTTTTTTTTTTTTTTTTACTACAGAAACGTAATAGAACAATTCTTCTGCTACAAAGAACTCGAAACAAAAAGGTCAGAAAATGTTTTTAACACTATGGGTTCCTATTTGAAATCCCTGGATTTATGTGAATCATGTTTGCACATTTTAGCAGTATTAACATTGTGTAGCATCCCACAATACCCTTGAAAGGAACTCAAGGCACCCTGGTTGAGAATCACAGCTATGGGCTAAGCCCATAGATTAACCCAGTTATAAGATGCATCTAAATCCATGAAGTAGTTTCCATACAATAATGACATCTTAAAAAAAAGAAAAGAATATTTCACCGAATGATATACAGCAGGTAAGATGAATCTGGAGAACTGAGTATTATTCAAACATAAGTAGCTGTGATAGCGAAGGGCAACATGCTACCTACACATGTGTCAAACATCCGGCCCCACAAGCTATCAGGTAGCAGAGAGATGGTTTGTGGGGTTGCCCACAGGGCCAGAAATTTGGTGACTGGCTGAACTGTGGCTATGACTGCTCCAAGAACCGTAGCAATTAGCACTGCTGCTGCTCAACTCAACCCCAATTTTCCAAACCCTCAGGGAAGATAGCATGGTTTCTTTGACACCCCCTGTATTACTTATACTATGGTGTAAGTGATCAAAATGATCTGCGGCATGTCACAACCCAAAAGGTGTGATTTTTATTTGTGTGCGCTTCGGCACTGCTAAATTGTCCCCGCTAAATTGCAAGCTTCCTTGCACGGTGGAGTTTTCTGCTGCAAAAGAGAATCCTGGTGCAAGGTAGAATTTCCCGCCG
>NW_005842383.1:1182340-1196378 GCF_000455745.1 Alligator sinensis | reverse complement strand
CGGATTGGGCTAGAGTTCACGAGTCTAGAACTCTTGTCCGCCTCTTTCCTTTTTCTTCTCTGTAACTGCAACTGAAGCAAGCTTTCCAGCCTACACCACTGCCATCTCGGTGTAAGTAAACAATCTTTTAAACTACCGATACGCGTCCGTGCCTAATTCCAGAGCAAAAGCCATCCCTCTCCGCCCCCGCGTGCCCGGGCTGCTGGCCACAGCCTGCGTGCAGCGCGAAAAAGGGCTCGGGGCGCGCCCGGCCCGCACACGGCAGATTTTATACAAAGGAGAATAGTATCTCAGATGATACCAAATTATGGGGCAAAATTAACACACCAGAGAGTAGGGAATGGATCCAGACAGACAGGTTGGAAAAATGGGCAGAACGAAATAGGATGCAGTTCAAAGACAAGTGTAAAGTGCTGCACCTGGGCAAAAAGAACCACCAACACACTTGCAGGCTAGGGGATGATCTTCTCAGCAGCACAAAGGGATCTTGGAGTCATAGTTGATTCCAAAGTGAAAAAGAGTCGTCAATGTGACAAAGTGATCAACAAGGTTAACTGCACTTTATTATGCATTAGCAGATGCATGATGAACAGGTCCAGGGAGGTGATGCTTCCCCTCTATGCGGCACTGGTCAGGCTACAGCTGGAGTACTGGGCACCTGTTGCAGAGCACTGAGGTACCCTGCTCCTAAAGAGGAGAAACTGCTAGGGAAAGGTCCCTAGCAGTGAATAAGGAGCCCAGCTGCAGGTCGCCAGGGCAGCCAGAGGAGGTCAGCTGACCAGAACGGGCAGGGCCTGGCTCCCTTATAAACCTAAAGAGCTAAGGCTAGAGGCAGTTCCCTGCCAGCAGTCAGAGAGGAGGGAGCTCCCTGAGCAAAGATGTGAGTAGAAGCCTGACCGCAGGTACAGCCCAAGCCGGGTAAAGGATGGCAGCCCTGGGATGTTTGAGCAACATGGTTTTAGCCAGGCGGCTTTAAGTTACGTTATAGCCTAGGGGCTTGTGTTTTGTTTTGCTGTTTATCACCGGTGGTTTGGGTGAGGCTATTGGGGGTTGGAGGAGGCCTCATAGGGGACTCACACTAGTGTGGGGACCCCAGCACCAGTGAGGGCACAGCATTTGGGGTACATAGACCCCAGCCTCAGAGAGGGGCAGTTGAGAAGCCCCAGAGAAGGGGGCATTGCTGAGAAGCCCCAGGGCAGGCGTGGTGAGCCTCGGAGAAGGGGAGTAGCATTGCGGTGAGTCGTGAAGGGCAGCGCTACTGAGAAGGCCCCAGGGGAGGGGGCAGCGCTACTGAGAAGGCTCCAGGGGAGGGGGCGGCAGTATTGAGGAGCGCCCTGAGAGACGGCAGCAGTATTGAGGAGCACCTGGAGACGAGGCAGAAGCCCAGAGAAGGGGGCAGTTACTGAGAAGCCCCAGTGCGGGCCCCGGAGAGGGGGCGGCACTACTGAAGAGTCCTGGGGGCGGGGCTGAGAAGCCCAGTGCGGGTGTGGTGAGCCCCAGAGAGGGGGCAGTTGCTGAGAAACCCCAGAGAAGGGGGCATTACTGGGGAGCCCCAGAGAGGGGGCGGTGTGACTGAGGAGGCCCAGAGAGGACAAAAAGGGGCCAGATTGTAATTAGGATGGGACATAACATCTATTCCATCGGCAAGGTGTGGACTGCGGTGTAGGGGAGGAAACAAAGCCGCAGATAGCGCCCCCTGGGAGTGGGGCAGTACAAGGGCAGCCTCCCGCTAATTAACACCAATTAATCAATTAACAACAAGGCACAGCAGGCGAGTAGGCAGGCAGTTGCCCCAGGAACAGGTGTGCGGGCCACGTTTAGGTCGGCCCAGAGCGGATACCTGTTACAGCACCACACTTCAAAAGGGATGCAGAGAATCTTGAGAGGGTTCAGAGAAGGGCCACTCATACAGTCAGACCTGCAAGCAAGGCCCTATGAGGAGAGACTGAGGGACCTAGATCTCTTCAGTCTTCGCAAGAGAAGGCTGAGAGGTAATATTGTGGTTGCCTATCAGCTCATCAGGGGAGGGCAGCACGGAATAGGAGATGCTCTATTTACTAAGGCACCCCCTGGAGTAACCAGGAACAATGGCCACAAATTGACAGAGAGCAGATTTAGGTTGGACATTAGAAAGAACTTCACAGTAAAGGTTACAGAATCTGGAATGGGCTTCCAAGGGAAGTGGTGCCCTCCCCTACCTTGGGTGTCTTCCAGAGGAGACTGGACAAGCACCTAGCTGGGGTCGTCTTACCCCAGCGCTCTTTCCTGCCCAGGACAGGGGGTCGGACTCGATAACCTACCTACCCTTCCAACCCTAATATCTATCAATCTAAACATTTAAAAAAATTAAATCACTCATATCTTAGTATGAAGTAAATCCAAGCTAATTCCAATGAAAAATAACATCACTTACCAACCACAGCACATTTGTATGTCATTAGAGATGCCAAAGCTTTCACTTCATCCACACTAACATCCATGCTGTAACGAATACCTGGGAGGAGGAAAAGGGATAAGAATTATGAAATGACTTTGTACACAGTAGCAATTTAAATTATAACTGGCAACTCTAGGCCACGAACCCATTTGCAAGCAAGCAGGTACCGTGCATCTCGTCTGTCAAGATGCCAGCAAAATGTACAACAGACTTGAGATAAAAAAATAATATTTGAGCAGAGAAAACATGGGATTCTCTTCTTTCATGTGAATAACAAACTTTCTGATAATAATAATTTTTCATGTTGTCTGTACTTTTGAGGGGACACTTACATGTCAAACACTTAACTTTGGCAAGAAAATAAATTATGTCCTTTGAAAGGACAAACAGTTATGGTAAATAACTCGCTGCACTGTTCGTTGTATGTAAGTTATAAAGCTGTCAGCATCCCACTAAATTCTTAAACTTTGCCACTCATTCACTACTTATGTAAGATCAAGTTATTGCAAGTAAGAGATTTTTACAGGAAGAGGGAAAGTAACACAAAACAGCATGTTAAACTTGCAGGCAGTTCAAAATGAGGTGAAAACTGATTACTCTGAGTATTTTAAGTACAAGAACATTAATCTTTCTTCAACTGATTGACTCTTAAGGCTTTTCTGGGAAACTATTGTGACATATCTCTGATAACTGGGGAGCATAAAGAGATTTAAAAACAAATTTAATGTGTCAATTTTATAGATCATTACCTGATGGCAGTAACAAAGTAAAGCTAACATTAACTTTTAGTCACCCCATCCTGAGGACAAAAAAGAGCTGGCTGGACATGTAGTTCAGTAACTGTGCAAGGTTAAGGATAGGTCCGGTCCACAAGGGTACTTAGATGCATGTGCTTTTGTTGATCTGGGCCTTTAGTATTGATAAATGAATGCACATAACAGCAAAAGGTTGCACACAGACAATATTAACTACTATCTAAATTCTTCCCACACTGCTGGACAGTCTTACTGGAAGGTTAGAATTTATTCTCCACCATAGTCCTAAAACACTTAGGAACAGGCCATGAATTGTGCCAACTTGTATACTGGTTGGCAGCAGGCTCAGAGTGTTCGTTAGAAATTAGAATAACGGTCCACATATGTTCTTATAGAGAGAAACATAAATCTAGGCCCTCAGAAGTGAAAGAGTAGTGCACATTATCCCAACTGATGCATTGATCTGCTAATGAAAGCCATTCCTGAATGCACTGGAAGTGATTCCAAGTCTACAAAGAAAATGAGTGCTGCTCTAAGCTGGAAGGCCAAAACTCTGTCTCTTACGTGAGCATACTGCTCAATAAGTCCAGCAGGCAGTTCAAGTCCGTCTGCACTGAGCAGAATTTGAATGTAGTGTTTTGTTTGAGAATGAATTAAGAGAGACTAATAGTATGTAGTTTTCCCATACTGAAGCAGTTTCTAAAATGGTAAATTTTGATACTTGAAATAACATCAGCAGTTTTAAACAGGAGATTTCACATTAGAAACTGGAGATGCAACACATTAGAAAAATAATGATTAAGCCTTGAGGTAGAACTCGCAAATTCTTGATCACTCCCTACACTGGCTTTAATCACTCAGTTTAAGGGAAGTGGAAGTAACCATACTCTCTTGACCGTACCTAACCTGGCATGAACCCTACGCCCAGTACGGGCTGTTCTGCCTGGGGCCAAACATTGCAGCTTCGTTCAGCTGACATGCCGTGACCGTGGGGCTCCCCTTCCAACCAGAGGCAGGCTAGAAGTGCCTGAAGCCTTACAGAATCCAGGCTTTTTTATAACCATACCATGACATCTCTGTTCCAGCTGCACTAGATTTACAAAGCATTTTTACTACCAATGTGGGCCACTAATATTTCTGCATGCACACAAAATGCTCTGTATTAGTAAATTTGGTCAAAGTCACAATAGATACTCTGTACCTCAGTAGAAGGATATAGTGCCCAGGAAATGCACTGTCCTTGTCCACAGGTGTTACAATTAGGTACAAGAATTCTGGACACACTTAGACAACAAAAAAGTCTTAGTCTCTAGAGGCAAAAAGAGAAATAGAAGCTAAATACGTGGCTTAGTTCAGTCTTTCCCCTTTTTCTGGCGGGCACAGCCAGAACCTGTTGATGTGAATTTTTCTAGGACCCATAATATACGAAAATAATAACATTTACTTTAGTTTAAAAATGTCCCATGTCTTGCAGGTCTTCTCAAAAACATCTTTAAAAAGTGTGTCATACTAACAGTCCCGTCAACTACCCACCAACACATCTCCCACTTACAACCACACACTACATACATAACCCATGTGTTGATGCTTATATGTCCATACCAAATTTATTTCTAGTGAGGTTTTTCAGCAACTAAGCTACTGCACACACTTTTTTGAAAGGGAAATTTCACTTTCAAAAGTTAAAAGCTCTATTTTTCTTACAGTTTCACTATTAGACCAAGAACTGAGCAAGAACTATTTCAACAGATCTCTCAGCATGTTAGGAACAAAGATTTCTTCTCTCTCTTCAGAAAAAGCAGAACTGCCTGTTTATAATTACTCTTTGTTTTACTCACTATTTAAATGTGGCCATTCTAACCAGAGATTCACCTGCTAAAAGTATTTAATATTGAAGTACTGGGCCTGAACTGTTAGATCGAATCTATTTGTCAACTGAACAGCTGAGAATAATAATATTTAGCTACAAGCATATTACAAAATATTCCTGAAAAGCATTTGAAATATTCAACAGAAATAAAATATTGCAACAGAAATAAAATATTGGCAGATCTGGAATAGCTAGAGCTTTTGATAGGGAAAACAGACAGGAAGTTTCACCCTTGTGTTGAACAGCTAAGACCAAACAGAAACATGCAGTTGAGAATTAATCATAGTCTCTACAGGAGGATGCACAAAGATTAAAAAAAACAACAACTTAATTTCTATTATATTAGGACTTCAATGCAAGCCAGTCTGACAGCTTCCTAATTTGGCAGGAGGGTCTAGTTTGGACTGGAAAACAGGAAGCGTTGTTGTGCCTCTGTAAAGCCCTTCTGGGACTACACATTCCAATTCTCATAACTTTACTCCAGTCTGAAATATATATAAATGTAAGTAAAAAAACAAAAACAAAAAAAAAAAACCCAACAAGCCTGCTGACCTTAAAAGTCAGTTAATTCATAGGTAGTAAAAGTTATTATGTACAAGCTGCACACCCATTTTATGCTTTTTGAGTTTCTAAATCCTATTATTTTTCACAAAATAAAACTTTAGAAATCTGAGACAAACTTGGACAAAACAGTTGTTTCTAATGAAAGCCTCCAGTTACAGGATGACTCACTAGCATGGAAAATACTTTCCACTAGAAGAGACTCACATATTCTTGTTTAGGTTGAGAATTTTCTCTTTCTACCACACCCAAAATAAATTAAGCCACACTTCACAGAATAAGAAAGTTCTCTTCCCTTCTATATATTAGGTAACAGCAGCCTTTTAATTTTTTTTAAAATTTAGATTCAGCTTTTAGACATTAGTATTTAAATTATACAAAGTAGTAACTACCTGTAAGACTTTTGGGTTTTCTGGCATATTTGGTGTCAATGGAGCTATTTTGCTCAAACTATAGAGCAAGATTCAGTCTGTACCCAGCCTAGGTCAGAAGGGATATGAAAAGAAAAATTTTATAGGGCTGCATGCTCCCAGGTCCTCAGAGAAAAGGCTTTGATTTTAAGAGAAAAAAAAAAATCAAAACTTAGCTGCAGATACTAGACAAGTGGGTACAGCTTATAGAGTTAAGAATATTGATATATATTTGCTTAAGGGGGAAACCCCCCTCAAAACAGAATTGAGACACTAACAGTCTAACTTTCATATGTAAAGAAAAATTAGTTTTTGCACTATACCTAACAACCGGGAAACATTTTATTAAATGCATCCATCTGCAAAACTGATAGATTCAGAATATGTCCAAGGGCCTTGCATTTGATTATTGCAGAGTATGATCTATAACTTAAAAACTCTTCCATCTACTGTACTCCATGTACTTGGATAAACAGAAATCTCATGAACAAATAGAGCCTTTCTAGTTACCACAGTAACACTTCTCAGCAAAACATTCAGTCCACTAGCACCCCTGCTTTAAACATATTCTAAAGCTCAGCTGGTTTGGCATGAGATCACCACAACTTGAACTATCCTTGCCTTTGTAAATCATCCACATCAGTTTCAGGGTTTTGTTTTCAACAATGACACCTCTCCCTCTCCCTTTCACCTTCATTAAGCCAGCACATGGTGTATCTGTTCTGTGCACTTTTGCAAAATACTTATGGACTATCTTGATCATACAGCTGTTGATAGAATGCAGTCCATGATTCTGACTTTCGTTCCTGAAAATTCACGTTTTTAAATTCACCTTAGCAACAGTTGCTTGAATGCTGCAATACTTCTGTAGGCTACTGACTTGGAGAGCCAGCCCAAGGATTGGCAAGAAAATCCCAATACTGAATCCAGCCCTTTTCTCTCCAGACCTTTTATTGGTTTCACCAGCAATTTTCACTTAGCCCTCCACTATAAACAACTCGGAGTAAATCAAGTCCTGCATTTTGATGCATAGGCCTCCTTACCACAGTCGTCCTGCTCCTGGCAGCCATTCTCTAGGACCCCTCTAAATTGTCAGGCTGGAAGTTTCTACTGAGCCTGTGTCTAACACAGGGGGGGAAAAAAAAAAAAGTTTCCTACATCTTTCCTCTTAGGGGGTACTGTTCCTACTCAGGCAGTCACCTGAGCCCCTTTCCTGCTGGCTCTGATAATATCCTATAACAGACTCAAAAACCTATTCTGAAAGAGGTCTGTTTCAAAACATGGGCTGACCCCCCAGGGCCTTGAAGTAGATCACTTTACAGATCCATTTAAGCCAGGAGTGCTCAAACCTCAGCCTGGGAAGCCCTGTGATCCAGCCTGTGGGGCTCTCCAAGGCTAGGTATAGAAGTCCAAAAAGCCAGAGGCAGAATCAATCTAAGTTCTGTGGTTTTCTGTAAGCAGCATAGTTTACCACACACACTCACCTGGGGGGGAGTCTTAGATTGAATTCTGCCATTTTTAAACCAGTCTGTGCACGCCAAATTTGTTCTGTTACAGGTACAGACTGGTTTCCTATCACTTATACCAGTAAAAGAGTAATGTATGTACCTGGCCCAAGGGTATGAAAATTTAGTAGGGGATGAGCTGTGGCAATTAACGCAGCCACCACTTCCCCACCACCAAATATTGAAGCCTCATAGGCTAGATGGCATGGCCCTGCATGTGTGATCCCACTAGCAGACTCAGGGCTGGGATTGGGGCCCAATCTGGTGCACACGGGGCTGCAGTAGTGGGTCCGATCTGGTGTGGGGAACTGGGGCCTGATTCAGCACACACCAGATCAGGCCCCTTGACTGGATTCAGCCTGCGGATTTACTCCATCAGCTCCGTGCTGGTGGCGACTGAGTGCGCACCTCAGAGTGGACAGCAGGGTACTGCAGCTTGCCCTGAGGTGCCCGTGCAGTCGTCAATAGCACAGAGCTGAAGCCGGAGCTGTGAAGCTCAGCACAGCTGTTTACAGCCTGCCCACTGCTTACTGCCGCTGCCCAGAGCCCAGGCTGGCTACAAACAGCTGCACCGGGGCTCTGGAACCCTGCTATCACCTGTGTGCTGGAAGCAGGGGAGAGACCAGGGCCGCGCTGCCTCAGGCCTCTCCCGCACCGCCCGCTTCAACGCATGGGTACATGCACTGGTACAGAGCTGATGCTGGAGCTTGGACCCCAGTATAGCTGTTTGTAGCCTCCCAGCTGCAGCCAGCCCCGGCTCTGGGTAGCTGCTGCCAGCCAGGAGCCCTGGCTGCTCCCAGCAAGCAGCTGGGACGCTGGAAGGCCTGCTGGGAGCAGCCTGGGCTCCGTAGCTGGCAGCAGCTACCCAGAGCCGGGGCTGGCTGTGGTGTGCTGAGCAAAATGGCCTCGCATGCCATGCTTGGCACGCATGCCGGGGGTTGCCGACCCCTGCCCTAGCAGGATATTCAAACCCAGCCTTTTTTGCCCATGGGGCACAACCTGACACATTTTCACAACACACTTACCAGATGTTGTACAAAGGATCAATCCTCAACCAGGAACCAGAGAAGGCTCCATTAAATGCATTATAAATGCCCAGCGGTTGAAACATTCCTCTGGAAAGTGGGAGGGACATTTTCAAATCTTCACTCCATCTAATGAAGAAGTGACCCACACCCAGGTTTCCTGCTCTCTAGCTGAGCAATATGGGCAATGTGTCTAGTTTTTTCTATGGGCAATTTTGGCTGAGCAATATGGGCAATGTGTCTAGTTTTTTGCAAGCAAGTCACATGGGTCCAGATCACAAACTCTAAGGAGAGGGTGAATAGCAGATAACCCAAACAGTGTTGGTGCTTCTCACAAGCCCAGAGTTGGGATGTAAATAACAATGAAGTACCCGTTTAAATTCCACCAATGTTATTGGTTAATTTGCTAATCAATAACAAATATCTACCAGGGACTAGCCTCCAATTATACTCACTTGTTTTACAGGTGGCAGAAGTGGGCTGGGAAACCCCTTGCCTACTGCTGCTGTCTGCAGCTTTACAGGGCAGTGGCAGGGCCCGCTGCTGCTTGCAGCCAGGTCTGGTCCCTGGGCAGCTGTACATTGGCGGAAGCAGCGGGCTGAGAAAGGGACTCGCCTGCTGCTGCCACCTGTGGCTTTATGGAGCTGTGGTGTGCCTTGCTGCTGCTACCTGCACCTGTCCCTGGTCCGGGGGCAGCCATGCAATAGTGGTAGCAGCAGGGTGGGAAAACTCCTCACCTGCTACTCCTGATGGTGTGTGGCTGCCCGGAGGCTGGGGCCAGCTGCAGCCACAGGTGGCAGCAGAAGGCTGGGAAAGCCCCTCACCCACTGCTGCCAATGGTGCATGGCTGCTCAGGGGCCAGGGCTGCAAGCAGCTATACTGGGGTCTACAGAGCCCTGGCCTGCCTCACTATTGGCATCAGGGTCATGCATGCCTCTGACAGATGGCAGGGAAGTTGCAAGGGACCTGATCTTGTGGCAGTGCAGCTCCAACCCCTAGTGCAACTATTTGCAGCCTTTCCATTGCTCACTGTAAGCAGCCTGGGCCTGCCCAGAGCCCAGGCCATCTGTGACAGGCAGCCAGGAGGCTG
Source organism: Alligator sinensis (assembly GCF_000455745.1). Taxonomy (NCBI): domain Eukaryota; kingdom Metazoa; phylum Chordata; order Crocodylia; family Alligatoridae; genus Alligator; species Alligator sinensis. The sequence goes on along the minus strand of NW_005842383.1, from coordinate 1,186,725 downwards.
TAAGCAGCTGCCAGAGGCTGCCAGTGGCAGATGCATATACATCTTGGAGAGGACAATGGGGAAGGGGCTGGGGCTGCACTGCCACAATAGCTTCCCACCTTACTTGCTACTAGTCCCTCCTGCCTGCCCAGCTGCATTCAGGGGCATGGCGCTGCTTCCCTTCCCCAGACTTCTAAAGACTGCTCCCTGCTCCACGTTAAATGATAACCAATAAGGTATTACCAGTTATCAATATGTGAACAGTTAAATGTTTAACCGTTCACATCCCTAACCCAGAGCTAGGTTTCTAAGTATACAAGGCTTAGACCTTGTTCCTCTCCTTGGCAATTTTTATCGGCTGCCTTAGTCAGGTTCCTACTCACACCGCTAATTTTTGAGAACTGCATTTTCAGGTCTCCAATTCTCTCCATTCATTGCATAGAAAGCCTAAGTGTCTAATTTGGTGTTAGTTTACTGGGCAGCAAGATACCTAGGCACTATAGTAATTAATTCAAGTCTTGTGTGTTTATCCTTGTGTGTCCAGAAAAGTACCATAACCATGAGCTTTTGTTTGATATACTAGAACAGATTAACTGGTTACTCTAAAGTGACCTTTTCAGAATGAATAGTAATTTTCTGACCAGTCAAAAGCTTAGCCATGCAGCCTCCCATCCTAAGGCTGTTGCTTAATGCTGATTAATCATCTGCAAAAGGGGTAAACAGGAAGATGGCAGATTGCAGATGACAAAGCTTTAATTGCTTATGACCAGAACAAATTCCAGAGGATCCTAATAAAGACAGATGGGCAAGCAATGCTACAGAATAAAACTGTGGACAAATATAAACATATGGTAACAGTGAAATAACGGCTTGGGGTACAGGACTAGATGGACCAAAGATCTATTTCATTATAGCAATCTGTGTCCTTTGAGAAGCTACTTACTACTTCATTCAAGGGCAAAACATTCATGCAGAGGTATAAATTCAACTTAATCCTTGCCAGACAGCAGAGGGACAGCTTTTAATAAAGGCCATACTAAGATTCATTTGAATAAGCAGTACCTGTCTAAGTGCAAAGAACATGACACTTTTTTTACATCAGCAACCAAGGGTATCTTACTGGCAATCATGCGTAGCTCATTAATGTGTACTCTTGGCATAATCTGTTGCTGTAGTAAGGACTAAGCAAACTTTTACTTCACAAGTATTAGCACAATGTACAGAGAACTTGATGTAGCATATTTAACCCTTGCCTCTTTGGTCCGAATGTCAGAAAAGAGACTAGAGAATGGTTATTGTCACAACCCAAGAGTGTGATTTTTGTTTGTGTGCGCTTCGGCACTGCTAAATTATTTCCCGCTACTAGGAGCTTTCTTTGCAGGGTGCATTTCTTAGTTGCAAAAAGAGAAATGCACGGTGCAAGGAGTTCCCGCCATTCGTATGCAGATTTGTGTCCCACTATTGGCCAGTTCTAAATTATTCCCACGTGGCGGCTAGCGATTGGCTTGCTAGCCGTATAAGAGGCTTGAGCGGTTTCCGCCCAAGTTGGAGAACTCCGAGGAGAACCCCGCAAGGGAGGACTCCACAACCATCTGGAGGAGGAGGAGGGCTTCACATCTTGTGAAGATCTCTAAGCGCTGCGGAGCCTATCGAACCCAGCGTATACCTCAAGGCTATAGGGGTCTGATCAGCCTCTCGCCTCTCCCCATTGCCGCCTGATCCCTCGACGTACCCTTCCCTGCGCGCAAGTTCCATGGAGCCTAGCAAACTTCGTGTGAGTGTATTCAGAGCTCTTTGCTTCAAGTTACTTTCTTCGGTTGACATGACGGGCTCACGGTTCAGAGCTTTCAACCGGATGGGCTAGAAGGTTCACAGGAAGGAACTCTAGTCCGCCTCTCTTCTTTTCTGTCTGTAACTGCAACTCAAGCAAGTTTTCCTGCCTGTACCACGACCATCTTCGGTGTAAGTAAAATAATCTTAAATCAACCACTAAGTGTCCGTGCCTAATTCTAGCGTGCCGCCTGCCTTCCCCGACCTGGCGTGTCCGGGCTGCTGGCCACAGCCCGCTGCGCGAAAAAACCCTCGAGGGCCTCGGACCGCTCCCGGCCCGCACAGTTATAATACGAGTCACCAAAGCAATGCACCCATGCAAGCCTAAGGTGCACTTAACAAGGTATTTCCAGTTGAGATCAGGAACTATTAATGAATGCATTCATTACCTGGAATACTATGTACAATTCCAGTCTCCGTGTTCAAAGAAAAGATTAATTCAACTTCAGACAAGTGCAGAGACTGACTACAGAACAGGGGTCGGCAACCCCCGGCACACATGTCAGAGTGTGGTGCCTCTGGGGGGATGGCAGGGAAGGAGCTAGGCCTGCGCTGCCAAAAACAAGGATCAGGCCCCTCACGGCTCTCTCACCGTCCACCCCTGGTATGCCAACATCTTCCAAGTAGAGGGTGCAGGTGTTTTTGGCACTTTGCCCAAAAACACTGCCAACCCCTGTACTAGAATGATCAAGGGAGTGGAGAGCCTTGAAACCTAGAAAAACAAAAGCTCAAAAGGGATATGATTCTTATCTTTGCATCTAGAAATATATTAAGAGGCAAGCACCTGAAAGGATTCAGAAAAGAACTGAATTAGTTATGAAAGGGATCATGACACTGTTGCCTGCAAAAAAAAGGGACCAGACTCAACCCAAGAAGTCCCTTACAGTCCTCTGTCCTGGTTTTCCAATTCTTCAAATCTGATATTTTTAATAGCCCCAAAGAAGATGCGTCAAACCTATGAAACTAAGATGGTATGTAGCTTGCGGGCCAAACCCAGCCCGCAGAGCTCCTCATGGGTTGGGAAATTTAATGGCAGGGGAGCAGTGGCAATACTGCCACCTGTTTGCTGCCAAAATGTCAAGCTTCATGGGGTGGGTCTGAGCTGCGCCACAAGACCCCTTCCCTTCAGTCTGCCAGGTTGAGGCTGAGCAGCACCCCTTCCTCCCCATGGGGCTGGGCCACACCTCCATCCCTTCTCCCTACCCTACAGGGCCAGATTAGGGCTAGCCCAAGCCTCCTTCCACCACATGGCTAGATTGGCACATTTTATATTCTGCAATTTGTTAAAGATAGCATGGACACAGTTCAAAGATTCCTCAAGTTTACTCCTCTATCCCTATGGGAATAAATTCTATCCATGTAGCCATGTCCACACATGAAGTTTTACTGATTTTAACTACTTCGGTATAGTTACAGTACACGCTGTATATGCAAAGAAGACTCACTGGTCTGAACTACTGTGATTGTGTATAAGTGACTGCTACCAGTGACAGATCCAACATTAGCAGCAGTTTTAGTGTCCCCTGTAGGGGTGCTGTTGGGGGAGAAAACAACAGTAGGAAGCAGAAAGTAAATGTGGAGGAATGAATGCCTAGTTATTTTAGTAAGAAGCCGACCAATGTGCAGACAGGAAGGAGAACAGAAACAGAAAACACAAAAGAGGGGGAGACATGAAAGCTTTTTTCAGCAAAAATAGTTCCTTCTGAGAGTCTGCCAAGCAGCACCACATAGGAAACAATATTAAGAAATATCAATCTCCAAGATAAATACTAGGACATGGAAATGTATTCACTGCTGATCATTACTTCTTTACATTCATACTTCAAGATTTTTGAAAAGCTGAAACCTCATGGCAGAGATACAAAATGCAAGGTGTATGCCAGAAGCTGGCAGAACTCATTTCCCCTGGAATTATAAACCAGGTTTGCTATATCAATTTTAAACCATTAAAAGCAGGCATTATACATCAGTGATTCCCACCCTTTTTAGACTCGGGGCACTCCTTGGAAAATGCCAGTCTTAGTATTCACTCTTTTTTTTGTCTTCAGAAAAATAGAGCAGTTTTTTCTGTTGCAAAGAACTCAGAAAGACCACAACCATGGATTTGAAAACTCTAGGTTTATCTTGTGAATCATGTTTGTAAACCTAACAGTACTAACACTGTGTAGTACCCTGAGACATCCTTAAAAGACACCCCAGGATTCCATAGCACCCGGGTTGAGAATCACTGGTGTAGACAGAGGCCAAAGATTCTCAACTCCGTGATAAATTTACTTTATGAATTACAGCACCCTAAACATCTACAATCCCCTGACTACTACACACAACTCCAAATATGCTGCACAGCTATGCAGAAGAACTTCAGAGAAAATTAGAAATCATCTACTTCACCTACTCTACTCCAAAAGAGACCAACTCAGGAAGGAAATCGTCATACACTACAACAACTTAAAAGATAGAAATCCATGCATGTTCCCTGACAATATACAGCAGATACAAAGAGACTACGAAAAACTTTCTACAGCATTCATCCTACATAAAAAGAAGAAATGGAACAAATTACTCCAAGAACAAGC
>NW_005842383.1:1181852-1182164 GCF_000455745.1 Alligator sinensis | reverse complement strand
ACCCTAATAAAATACTTCAATGTGGAGAACTAGAAGAATTCGTCCGACACCTGCGCCTCAAAGAATATTTCCACGACCAAACTGAACCCACTCCCAACAACAACTCATCCTCTGACAACATTCAAGAAAAGATCAATGCCAAAAAACCCCAAAAAACATCAGATTGGACACCTCGCAGTGGACGAAACCCTAACCTTGACCGCTACATTGACTACTTCAGGGAAAGAATGAACAATGAAATAATCAGCAACACATGCCACCACAACAACCTCTCTCTACCAGAGAAAAAGGCCATAGAATCTCTAAGATCTA
>NW_005842383.1:1170807-1180495 GCF_000455745.1 Alligator sinensis | reverse complement strand
AAGCACCAAATGCCCTGATGGAAGATATGTAGGAGAGACCAGACAACAACTGCGCACCAGAATGAATGCACACCGGAAATCCATCAAAGACAGAAACACCCAATTACCGGTGGGGGCGCATTTCTCACAGGAGGGCCACTCTCTCTCCAATCTCTCAGTCCTGATCCTCAAGGGAAATTTACACAACACATCCCAGAGACGAGCCTATGAGCTCCATTTCATCAACCTGCTGGATACTAGAGATCAGGGACTAAACATAGACATTGGATTTTTGATACATTATAATCTGCCTGGCAACTGACTCCCCCGCCCAGCCCAGCCCCTGGCTTGTTTACTTTTCATTCCATCCAGGAAGAGCACACACCAACTGCTGCAGCTTCCTGAGCCTGACGAAGGGTTTTTGAACCCGAAAGCTTGCTTAATAACTATTCTCCAACCATTTGGGTTGGTCTAATAAAAGATATCAAATTCACCCAAGGAACCTTGTCTGCCTAGCACCCTAAACAGTCAGTTGGCATTTGAACAGGTTTTAAGCAGTTCAAAGATTATACAAAAATAGTCTAAAAGCTTTGCATCCATTGTAAATGAGTCCTATTAACTATTAACAGACATTTAACCCTTTTTATACTACTAAGCAGCTGTAAAGTTGACAGCAAATGCTAATGTATGCAAACCTAAGATACTGTCTTCATTAACTATACGTTATTCAAGCCCTATATGCTTTCAGAAACTCATCTGTTAATGAACAGTTGCAAGTACCTGGATGTTATGCTGAAAATGACATAAAACAAATCTTATACAGTATACACTATTTTATTTTTAAGAAAGGTTAATTATTTTAGTTGGAAACAGCTAGTCTACTTTGCCTTGAAGTAGCTGTACTTCTGCTGTCTCTCATTTCCTGTACCCTATTTGGATTGTAGTTTTCTAGGCTGTTGCCACTGTGATGAGCAAGAGCAGCTGTGGTTTCCTGTTAACACTACCTCTTTGCATGAGTCGTCATTTAAACATAGGAAGGAAGAATGATCCATGGTTTCACTTCAGCCAACACTAAGCATTAGCTCCGTTTTAAGAAGGTTGGGGGGGAATGCATGGTAAATCACAAGTACTTAATGTAATAACCTCCAAGAATGGCATGACAACAAAATGGTTTCTTCTTTTCTACAAGTCTTTGATGGAATAAGGGAAATAATCTTTTATTTGACTTTATGGTCATTTACTTCTCCCTTCAACCCAGAAACTGAAAAGCCTTTAAGATTTGTACAAATAATATCAAGCAGAATTTTTAAAGAACCAACCTGGACAAATTCACAGCAGTTTAAGTGCTCCTAGAGAAAGGAGACACCTAAACATGAAAAGAAATAAAATCTATCCTTTTGAGTTACTTATATTCAACTCTTGCCCATACAATAAGTTACCTCTTTAATAATATTGAAATACAAAAGAAATGTTATGAAGATACAAGTGGAAATGTCATTTAAGGCAGCATCTCTAATTTTGAGGGTATGAAAAACAAGTTATCAACTTATAGCAGACAGCATTTTTAATACGCAGAGGGGTTATTTTTATTCTTTCAAAGGGGTCAAAGGACTTTTCCTTCACCTATGACTGAGCAGCAATTTCTTCTCTGAACTACTACATAGGTTGAACTGCTACTGACATGGAATAGGGTACCTTATTGGATTAAACCAGCTTTTGTTTGTAAGCCCTTAATTTTTTTTTTTTAATCTACATTACCTATAGACCAGGGCTATGAAAATGGCAGCTTTTGAGTATTTAAATCATGGCCTGCAGGGCCAAAAATTCTGCAGCAGGTTGAGCAATGGCAGCATTCTTCTGCACAACTGCCAGAACCACTGTTAACAGGGTTGATAACTGCTTGCCTCACTGCAGAATTTCCAGGTTGAGACCCTTTCGAGAATGCCTTCCAGCACTGTGTTTATCAAGCTGGTTGCCCTGCCAGCGGATTTCCAGATCAAGATCTCCAAGTTTGGGATGTCTTTTGGCAGCTGGGCCAGATGTGGCAGCAAAATCTGCACACCAGAGTTAATGCAGCTGTCATTTGCCCTGCCAATGGTGGGTTGTCCAACCTACAAGAAGCTCCATAGTCTGGTTCCAGCCTGCCAATTCAAACTAGTTGGATAGCCCTGCCTTAGACCATGAGAAGTATTAGGAATTTGCTGTGTATTTTTTGCTTTTCTTTTACAAGACAGTCTGTTTCACTTTCAGGTGCAAGAATTAGGAAGGAATCCAGAGCCTACTGAAGCCAATGAAATTTGTTCTATTCACTTCTTAGATCTTAATGTTTGACTTACACATACAAGAGGGACATGCAAATAAAATCTACTGCTGCCACTGGAATACCTAACTACTAAAATTACTGGCCTTAGATTTTGTAAATACCAGTAATTACATCCAGACATTAGAAACTACACATCACTATAAATCAAGGATCAGCAACCCCCAGCATGTGGGTCAGAGCATGGCACATGAGACAATTTTCCTTGGAACAACACAGCTGACCCGGACTCTGGGCAGCTTCTGCCAGCAGCTGCCAAGAGCCCAAGCTGGCTGCAGCTGGTAGGCTGCAAACAGCTACATGCGGCTCTGCAGCCCCAGCACCAGCTCTGTGGCTGAGGCAGCTGTGTGCACACCTCTGGGTGCATGGCTAGGAAGGGGCCTGGGGCAGCGCAACCCTGGCTTCTTCCTTACCATCTGCCCAGAGGCATGTATGCAGCTCGCGCCGACATGGAGCTGGTGCCGGGGCTGTGGAGCCCGGCACAGCTGTTTGCAGCCTTCCAGCCACCTGCTGTAACTGACAAGAGCCTGGGCTGGCTGTGGAAGGCAGCTGGGAGACTACAAACAGCTGCGCTGGGCTCTGGAGCCCTGGCACCAGCTCGGTAACAGCAGCAGGTGTACATGCAGCTCATAGTGCATGGCAGGAAAGGGGCTGGGACAATGCAACCCTGGCTCCTCCAGTGCTGGGACTGCAGAGCTTGGCACAGGTGTTTGCAGCCTCCTGGCTGCCTGCTACAGCTGCCCAGAGCCTGGGACAATTGCAGCAGGCAGCCAGGAGGCTGCAAACAGCTGCACTGGGCTCTGGAGATCCAGCACCAGCTCCGTGACAGCAGCAGGTTTACATGCAGCTTGCAGCACATGGCAGGGAAGGGGCTAGGGCAGTGCAACCCTGACCCCCTCCCCTGCCATCCACCTGTATGCATGCATGCAGCCACTACCAGCAATGAGGACTGGGCCCCTTGTGGCTCTCTCTCCCCCATCTCTGGCACACCAAGTCAAGGCATGGGTGGAGGTTGGGGTGATTTTAGCACTCCAGCCAAAAATGATGTCGACCCTGCTATAAATGGACTGTAGAACTTCTTAAGACATGTCTGTCATGGGTATTAGGAACAGGACATGAGAATGATAAAGTAGAACAAGAGAACACTAAAGAGAAATATTTGCTTTATAGTTAGAGACCTACTTAAATTGTAGTTTCACAATTTTTGCAGAAACAGCAAAAAAAATGGCACTCTCTGCGAACAATGGCATTAGCTGGGATTTCCCAGGATATCAACCAAAAAACTTAATAAAAATAAAATGCTGAATCCCCAGTGGGAGCCAGTGGTCCTTGCTGCTGCTGCAGCCCACGCTACAGGGGAAGGCATCTGCTGGCGGGAGGGCACAAAGAGCAGCAGCAAGATTGCAGCTGTCCTCTTGTGCCTCTCTGCCAATTAGCACCAAGGGACTGGGTCACATGAAGGGAAGCCAGAAGTCAGGATGGCATCTGCCTCCTAGTCCCTCCTCCCCCTGGGGACTCCCTGACAATCAGCACCAATGGGTGGGGCCGCTGTGAAACTGGTTCTTCGAGCCATGATCAAGCCACAGAAATTGCTTTTTCTTGCTGCGAGTTAGGTAGGTCTTTATAGTATTATGCACCTTAAACCCTAGAACATACTTTAATCCTTGGTCGATAACATGTAAAGAATATTAAATACTGATCTTTGGAAATAACATCTCTCATCTTTCAGCTTAGTATTTGCTATGACCTAGATTAAGTATTTTCCTTATCTAGACTTAAAATAAGGACATTAAGCCAAATTTGATTACAACATGTCTAATACTTGAAGCTCACAAATTACTCAGGACCTTATTTTGATTACTGACATTGATGTACTTACTAATAATAATTTACCAAGATGAAGCACACCTGCTCAAACGTTATTTGGGATTAACCACAAATTCTTTTACATCTAGTATAAAACATAAATCTTTATCAAAATATGAAGTTTCTTCCTCTAATATATCAACCCACATCAAGACCTTTCCTTTTACTACGAGTTTGAAATAGAGCTTCACCAGCAACAGAAAAAAACCTAGGAACTGCATCTGTCTTGGCCCAAAAGCCTCCCCAAAAACTCCATGTGCCAGTTATCTCCTTGAAACAATTTGTATGGCAGAGATGGTAGTCATTTCTGCACAGACCATTTTCCACACTCCTCAGTGAGAGGTGACCATAGCTAGCAATTTTCCCCGTGTGATGGATAATTTATGATACAAAACTGAGCCCTGCTTTCATATACTTTAGCTAGTGCTTTCCCCTCCACTCAAGTATAAGCAGCTGAAAAAGTGTGTAATAGTTACCATATATGCAAATTTTGAAGAATCTGTTTGGATATAAAATGGAGAGCTGATGGGCCCAAACCACCAGTTTCAGCAGAACGTAAGTTTAAATTTGGAGAATAGCTTTCCAAATATTATACAATGCAGTATGGCATCTTTCTAAGACTCCAGACAGCTCCGTGCAACTTATACCCATTTTATTACACTGATGCTTTTTTAGAAGCCAAAAGCAGTAACACCAGCACATGATCAACAGTCTTGAGGAGGATGACTCAAAATTATGAATGGAAATCTGCCTCACAGAAGTAAATTAGTTTTGGTAAAAAACCACAGTACCAATAATCTCTTCCTTTCTCTCTCTCAGGAGCCAAGAGAGAAAGGAGGAAACAAAAAAAATCCTTCGCCTTCATATCAGTAAAAAATAATGATGCTTAAAGTTGAATACAGCTATTAGGCAGAAGCTCAAAGGCTGATACACCCACAAGTGCTAAACAAGAGCACCTTCCCTGCAGCTGGGATAGTCTCATCTAAACAAACTGTTTGAAAGCATCTGAAAACTTGAAGTTTACAATAAACTGACACTTCCTAACAAGCATGTGTTGTCTATTTGGTCTCAATAGCTGCTGGATTATTAATGATCAGTACTCTACCTAGATCAAAGATGATATATCCTATACAACATAAGTAAAATATAGTTTTACTACTCATGCACTATTCCTCTCTCGCCTTCTCCCACAAACCCATCTCTTGCCATGAATACTCAAAAGCAGGGCCTCTTTGCTGAAAAGGAATTAAATGCTGGAGCCTGAAGGCTCTATGGCAGGGACTGGCAACTTTTTGGGGACGAGTGCCAAAAACACCCACAACCTCAATTTATAAGACTTTAGCATAGCAAGGCAGACTGCAGGGGAACCAGGAGGAGCCCAATTCTGGTTGTGGCCATGCAGGCCCAGCCCATTCCCTACCATCCACTGAGAGGTGTGTGCGCACCCACTGCCTGCCATGAGGCAGGCTGGGGCTCCACGGACCCTGGTGCAGCTGCTTGCAGCCCACCTGCTGCCCGCCCACTGCAAGCAGCCCAAGTTCTGTGGCAGGCAGCAGGGGCCTCTTCAGAGCCTGGGCTGACTGGCAGGCAGCTGGGCTGCTGTGCCAGAGTCTGTGAGGGGCCCAATCCTTCTTGTGGCAGGGCATCCTCTGCCCGTCCTCTGCCATCCACCAAGGCACATGTGCCAGGCAAAATGTCTTCATGTGTCACACATGCCAGGGGTTGCCAACTCCTGTTCTATGACATTTGGCAATGACAGCTAAAGAAAATGCAGTGACACTAGCAGGAACCTCCCTCCTTGAGGAAAAACATGAATACAATTTTTGCCTTTGAAACATGAAATAAAAAAAAGGAAAAAAGCAATGAAAAAACCAACATAGTTCAGAGTACTAAATGAAGAAATCAACATAGCTGCTGAGTACTTTACTAGTCTTTCAATACTATAGTAGTGGATGCAATGTCATTATCTATTCTAGACAGCACTGCCTACCATTTTATAGTAAAAAAAAATCATTATATTCATGATACATTATTACATAAATCACCGGAAGACTTCAACTATCATAGTGTATCAGGGCACTAAGGTGCCTGCTACTTGTAGAGCCAGAATAGCTACTCAGGTGCTGGTTGCTAGGGTAACCTGAGGGAGGGGTGGTCGCTGGGGCGCCCAGGGGGAGCCAGTGACCCACCCCTGCTACCAGTCAGCTGACAGGAAGGGGCAGGGCCTGGCTCCCATTTAAACCCCAGGACTGAAGCCAGGGAAGAAGTTCCCTGCTGGCAGCCAAGGGGGAAGGAGCTCAGTTGGAGCGAGTGAAGGGAAGACGCCAGAACTACACAAGCAGCTCTGGAGACTGGTGAGGGATGGAGCAACCCTGGGGGGTTTGAATGAGATTTTAGCCAGACGGTTTGTAGTTATGTTATAGCCTTGGGGCTGGTGTATTGTTTGCTGTTAGACCGGAGGTTTGGGTGAAGCTATTAGGGTTGGAGAAGGCCTCATAGGGGACCCTTGGCAGAGTGGGAACCCCAGCCCCAAAGAGGGGGGCAGCGAGAAGCCCCAGAGAGGGGGCAGACCCCAGTGCCAGCAAGGCATGATCTTAAAGAAGCTGGGGAGCTCTGGTGCACCTGTGGTGCAGCTTTGTGTTGGTAGTGGCTTTTTTTGTGGCCTGGGAGGCTGCGGGCTTTGGGTCATCCCCTGGTTTTGGGCTTGTGGCCCTCCAGCTGCGGGGCTGGCACCTGAGCCTTTGGGCCAGGCTCCAAATTAGAGCAGGAAAAGGGGCCACAGGCCTCAAGACAACAGAAAAGGCTAGAGCCTCTGAGTCAAACCCTGTTTAGTGGGTTTAGAAGGGGAGGCCTAGCTAGAGAAAATCAGGGATCAGTCCCACATAGGGGAAAGGGCCCAACATACCCAATACAATAAGCAGCCTCCCGCTCGCAAGAACATCATCATAATTTCCATCAAGATGTGGCAGGCCAGTATAGGGTGGGACATAAGAACCCCAAAGAAGGATCCAAGGGTGCCCCACGCAAGGTGCGGAGTACTAGAAGATGGCGCTGGGAAGGGCGACCTGTTATACACAGTTTCATAGTAGCTAGGGTCAGGAGGGACCTGAACAGATCATCTAGCTTGACCCCCTGCCACAGGCAGGAATGAATGCTGGGTTCACAAGACCCCAGACACACGAACCTCCAACCTCCTCTTGAATTTGCCCAAGGTAGGGGCGAGGACCACTTCCCTGGGAAGTTGGTTCCAGATTTTGGCCACCCTAACTGTAAAATATTGCCTTCTGATCTCTAACCTAAACCTATTTTCCATCAGCTTATTACCATTGTTCCTTGTCACCCCAGGTGGTGCTGGGGAGAAAAGGCCTCTACCTATTTGCTGTTGATCTCCCCTGATGAGCTTGTAGGCAGCCACCAGGGAACCCCTCAGCTTCCTCTTGCTGAGGCTGAACAGGTTCAGGTCCCTCAGTCTCTTCTCCCAGTCCTGCCCTCTCACCAAGCGGGTGGCCCTCCTCTGAACCCTCTCCAGGCTGGCCACATCACTTTTGAAGTGCAGTGCCCAGTACTGGACACAGTACTCCAACTGCGGCCTGACCAAAGTTGCATAGAGGGGGAATATCATCTCTCTGGACCGGCTGACAAGGTATGGCTGGCCTTGCTGGCTGCTGTCTGGCACTGACGGCTCATGTTCATCTTGAAGTCAATAATGACTCTTTTTTTTTTTTTTGCCTATTTCACTACTAGTCCCTTCAATCTAAGATCATACATCCTCCTGAAATGGTCTCAAACTTTTTAACACAATTAAAAAAAAAAATTATGCAGTACAGACTATGATATGATCCAGGCCTGATGCATTTTAACTCCGTCTTTCAAGGAGATACAATCCTGGCCAAGTCTAGGATAGCATTAAGGAACATAACCTTCTTAACCAGCTAAGATTAATCTCTCACTTCTTTCAAAGGAGGCATAACTAAATGCACTGAACCTTGTGGGATGGTGGTGGAGGGGGGCATGTAGCTGGCTGGACACATACCAAGTCAGCTTTATCTTAGAAGACCATTTGTTTTTGGCCCTTTCAATACATCCATCTGAAACCTTGCCAAACTAACCTGTCCCCCCCTTTTTTTTTTTCCCCCCAGTTTTGCACGAGGATGTTTTGTGCAAAGATCAGACAGTGTGAATTACGAACACCCAAAAGGGGTTAAAATCACCTCTCCCCCTACTTCTCACTTCAGAACTACACTCATTTTTTTTGTAGCTGAGGTTCCAGACTCCTTAAAGCTGGAAACAGGGCTGAGCCCTTCTCTGGGTGACTTCTGAACTTTCCACCATTTGCTCCGGCTCAGAAAAGGCACCTTCACCCCAAAAAGAGCACGGTGTTTTGGGAGCCAGATGCCTCACAATGAAACATTGGGGTGACACGAGACAGAAGAACTGCTGACAGCAAGTGAAGGCTGTGGAGGCAGGCTGCCCATTCAGCTAAGGGGAACTACTCTCCCTCCCTTTCTACCTTCCCAGAGAAGGGACAACTCCTGGCAAGTGGCACAGAGATGGTTACTGAGCCTTGCCTTGCCTGAGCAGTCTGGCCAGCCCGGAGTGGATCCGCCTCTCCCAGTGGGGCTCTGTTGAGGGGGACAGTCAAAAATAGGACGGTATCTGTTTCTAGTGATTTACTACTGAATGAGGCACAGGCCTGTACACGGGTCTGCTCAGCTGCTGCTTTACTGCCGGGTGTGCAGCTGGTGGGAGAAGCACCAGGCCTCGGAGGCAGCACTGCCAGGCCTTCAATATGAAAGTATCCTATTGGTAGGTCAAAACTATTGTATTTGCTGAAAAACTATCATACACTGAAAAAAAAAATGTGCAAACATACAAATAAGCAGGCAAATCAGTCTTCTTGTTTACTTTATATTGCTCCCTGTAAGTTGCTAGTAAGGACTGGGTAAAGTTGAAATATTTCTTTACTTTGAAGCAAGCACTAACAGCAAACCCAAAAGTCAGTTAAGACTCCCTGAGTGCAACTTGGGTTTTGCAGAAACGGTATCAATTTGCTGCCTCAACAATTATCATACATTTTGAACACTTGAACTCTTATTGATCGTACAAGGGTTAAAATGATCGCACAAATACGATCGTTATCTGGCAATACTGCTTAAGGAACAGCGGGGTCGCCAACAGGGGCGGGGCCGTGGGGCGGGAGCGCGGGGCAAGGGCGCATGCGCGGGACCTCACCTCCCTTGCAGGGGGTGCGGTGCTGGCTGTGCTGCGCCCGGTAGCCCTCGACCACCTCCCACTCGCCGTTGTCACGCTTGATAGGGAAGGAGACGCTGAGCACGTGGTTGCAGGGCTTGATGATGCGCAGGATGCCGCGGACGCGGTGGCGGCGCTCCTCCAGGCTCTCCCGCGTGCGCAGCCCCTCCACGAGCTGGTCCTCCACGATGCCGGCGCCGCGGTCGAAGAAGCCCTCCACCATCTTGAAGAAGTTGGGGTCGTCCTCCCGCTCCGCCTCGCTGTAGCGCCGCC
>NW_005842383.1:1162649-1170357 GCF_000455745.1 Alligator sinensis | reverse complement strand
GCTGCTGCCCCTCCAGCACTGCCGCCGCTGGTGTCCGCGCGTGTGCCTCCGACATGCCCGGGGCCTTCGCACGTGCCTTCCCCAGATGGTGGGAAGCGCCGCCGAGCAGTGACTCGCCGCCCCCCAGCGCCAGGCTGCAGCTCCCTACCAGGTCCTTCCTGCCGATCCCCCTCCCACTGCCCCGGGTCTCTGCTGCTGGAGCTGGGCGGGAGGAGGCCCAGGGAGCTGAGCTGGGGACAGTGTGTCACTCGTGCTGCTGGATCTGCAGCCTGAGCCGGCCTCTGCTCCTGCCAGGCTTGAGCTGGCCCTTGTTCGGTCCCTGGGCTGGGGCCCACAATTGGCTGGTTGGTGCTTGGTCCTAGCCCTGGCACTGTATCTGAATCCTAGATTTGTTATTTCCCTGGAGCAGTCCTGCCCTCGCTGAACACATGCTGCTTAGTACTATCTTAAATTAATCCTCCTGTGCCAACTCATAACTCTGCTACCATAGGATCGCACTTAGCATGTGTTCTTCTGTTTGAAACATGGACACTTGGGTTTTAAGTGCTGTTAACATAGCTTAAGTATTATGTGCTTTGTGGCCCTTGGAGACTAACTGGTTCAGAGATGCTTGAGTTTTGTCAATGACAGTTTAGCATCTGGTGAAGTAAGCTGTTGCCTATGAAAGCCCACGCCTCCCTGAACTAGTTAGTCTTAAAGCTGCCAACCTGTAAAAAAAACAAACAAACAAAAAAAACCAAAAAAACCCCCCAAAAATAAAAAGGTAGACAACAAAGAAATATCAGCCCATAATCACCATAGAAAAACATCAAAAAATGGTCACCTGGTGATATAAGAGCCAGTAATAAAGTAAGCCTCCCATTTTGGAGGAGGATGGTGTGGAAGAGTTTAGTCTCTTTGCCAGCAAAATGAGTTTTGGGATGCAGTCTGAAGGAGGTATGCCTTCTAGGAAAGAAACCAAAGGAAAGCTTTGCAGAATTCGTGGACAGAAGCTCTTTTAACTGGGATGGAAATGTCTCTAAAGGAATGTCTTCACTGCTGGGTTAACTCGAGGGCTGCTTCTAATCCAAGTCCCATATGTGCAATATGGGGTATGATAACATTTCTAGCTCTAGTTGTTTGGTGTATGTGCTACAGCTTGAGTTAGTGAAACTTGTCATCTGCTAATGCAACTCAAGAGTTGTTTTGTAGTGGAGCTGTCCTCCAGTCTTGGCTCACTGAAGAGTTTCCTTGAATTACATAAACACTGGTGCTGTGCCATCCAGCCTGCTGGGCTTCCCACAAGTCCGGAAATTTGGTGGCAAGGAGGTGATGGCACCGCTTCTGTGCTGCCAGATTTCTAGGCCTGTGAGGAACCCCAGGCCCTGCACACTGAATTGAGTGCCTGGGCAGGGGAAACGCTGGCTGCCAGGGCCTGAGCCCAGGACATGGGCATGGCCCAGGGCCCCGGGTCCTGATCCTGGGCTAGGAGGGTGCAGTGCCTGGCCCCAGGGCCTGATCCTGGCATGCAGGACCAGCCAAGGCCTCACGGGGCTTGATCCAACTTGTGAACTGTCCCCACATTGCTCATCTGGCCTGTGGGGCCAAAAGCCCCACTGCTTGAGTGGAGTTGGCTAGGTCAAAGACGTGCCCTGGAGTAGAATGCCCCGGAGTAAAAATGAGCATGTATTGTAGGCATGTACTTTTGGGGATTTCCTTTGCAGGAGTTCAGGTTCTTGCAGGCAGCGGCACAACAACCTGACTGGGTACCCAGGGCAGCTGCCACACACAGGGGCAGCAGCAACTTCTGATCTCATGGTACCAGCAGTTTTTTTTCTGCACTCCCTTCTTTAGTTGCCCAACCCTTGTTACTCTACTGTCTGCAGGTACTTTGGTATGCAGGAGATTTGCTCTCCTTAGTTGGCCCTTTTCAACTGTCATGGAACTTCCTAGTTCAGGGTGGGTAAAATGTGGCCTGCAGTGGGTTCCTCGGCCCCACCCAACACAGGCACTGTGGGCCGCCCAGGCTGTGGTTCACTTGGCTGGTCCTGTATATGCA
Source organism: Alligator sinensis (assembly GCF_000455745.1). NCBI lineage: Eukaryota > Metazoa > Chordata > Crocodylia > Alligatoridae > Alligator > Alligator sinensis. The sequence continues at coordinate 1,168,319 of NW_005842383.1, read as the reverse complement.
ATATGGGGTATGTCCTGTTCCCAGTTTGCTGCCTGCCTGTGGCCCCATCTCACCCAGCTGGCTGAGCACACCCTGCCCGCATGGGTCCTGGGCCAGTTTTCATGGAGACTCCCAGGGCCAGGATCACCATGTGGTCACAGTGCAAGGTCAGGTCTTGGGCCTGGGGCCCAGGGCAAAGCCACTTACAGAGTTTTGCCATCGTGAAGGGAGATGTAAGTAGAACAGGGATGGACTATTATTTGAGCTGGAGAGCTACTTAAGGAGTTTTGGTGAGCTGTTGTGGGCCGGGGGGCGAAGTGGGGGGTTCTTGCCTGGCAGGGGGAGGGGGGCTGCTGACCTGGCCCACAGCAGCTCCCCAAAACTCCGTAAGTGACCCTCCAGCCTAAATAATTGCCCATCCTTGTTCTAGTTCCAACATAACATTTCCTTCCATGATGGCATTATTCAGCAAGAGGTTTGCTGTAAGAATGACAAGACCAGAGGGAAAAACTGATAAGGGTGCACTGATAGAGATTTTGGAGGCCGATACCGATTGCTGATCTTTAAGGAGGCATATTGGCCAATACTGATCTGATATCCAATACAGCTGCCTCCAGGTGGTATGTCTGGTGTGGAGGAAGGACAGTGGGGAGGGAAGGGGCCTGGTGGGGGACAGATCAATGCCCCCGTGGTGAGGGAGAGGGCTGGGGCAGGCATTACCCAGGGGAGTCGGGAGGGGCACGGGATGGAGATGCGGCTTGCAGGGTGGGGCGGCTCCTGCTGCTGCTTGCACCCCGGGAGGGCGGGAGTGGGGGGAGCATGTGCCTCCGGATCTGCGTGGTGCGGGGCGGACTGCAGCTGTGGTGTGGAACCAGAGCCAGCGCTGCATGGAGCTTTTCTTGCTGGGGGCTGGGCTCAGAGCGGGCCTGCTCTGAGCCCAGCCCCCAGCAAGAAAAGCTCCATGCAGCGCTGGCTCTGGTTCCACACCACAGCTGCAGTCCGCCCCCACCCTGGCTAGACAGTAGCTGCCCCTACCCCTTCCCTCACTGCAGGAGCATTGATCTTCCCCGTCACACCCCTTCCCTCCCCCTCTCCTTCCGACTTACCAGCTGGAGGCAGCTCTGCATGCTGCAGGCTCTGCTCCATGTTGTGCTGCAGTTGTACACAGTACAGGCATTTATCGGCCAAATTATTGGCCCCATAGGCCCAATATCCAATATAGACAATTTTCTTCTTATTGGTACCGATCCGATATCGGACCGATGTATTGGTGCACCTCTAAAAAATGATTTTCCCTCTGTTCCTGTTTTTTTTGACACAAACATTTAGGGACAATTTCAGTTTTAGATAAAACTGTAACTTTTTCTGAAATCATTGGAAGACGTACGCACATATTAGAAGCCAGATTTAGGTTCTGGGCATGGTTGTTGAGTTTTGCAGCTGATGAAATTAACACGTTTAGGCCAGAAGCATGTAATAATATCGCTAAGTAATAACTTTAAAAAACATAAAAATGCCTTTGTATTCATCTCAAGATTCAATTGGTGTGTTACCTGTGTTTGAAGACCATCAACATATTTGAGTTTCTAACATGGGATTGAAACAAAAAAGGTGTAAAGTCAGTTTGTTTTAATTACAGAATTTTTTGTGAACCAGTTTTTTTAACCCAAAGCAACCATGCATGTGTGCTGTCAGACCTCACACGTACATTTATAGAAGGCAGCATGTTTTGTTACAAACAACTTAGTAAACAGCTTGTACAGATATATGATGGATCACAGAAAATTGAAAACTGGATAGATAGTATAACATTTTCAGTTTCGTATTCTCTCTGTGTGAGAAGCATCTCTAATAAACAGTGAAGACCACAGGAGGGAGATGAGCAAGCTCCTGCCAATGTTCAAAATATGTTCTAAAGGCTGGAGATGATTATTTTTAAAGTACAGCAAAGCAAAAGGAAGAAAGGTGTTCCTTTGTTAGGGAACTTATTAGTCAGTATCTAAGCCAGTCTTAAAGATCTACCTTCTCAATTTGCTTAGTTATTGCAGTTGTTCAGTTATTTCTTATAAATGTATGCAAGATAGCCACTACTAAGATTTTGGTCTCAAAAGAAGGGAGGCATAGTGTCAGTTATATGGGCTCTGATTTGATTCCCATTATAGAACAATAAAGTCATAGATACTCCATAACTGAAATAGCTTGAAGGTGGAGATAGAAGGATATAAAAAGAATAATTCATGCTTACCAAGCCATCTCCCAGGGTATAAGAAATACTATTTCTGTTTTAAAAGTATCAAACGGAAACAAAGGCTTAGTGAAACGTGTAAATTACTTGATTTGCTCAAAAGCAACAGAGTTAGAACCCTGAGATTCCTGGCTCCCAGTCTTGTAGTTAGATTGATACCCCTCTCTCTAATGAGTTTTCTACCGGATTAGCAGCAGAAAGTACTGATCAAATTATAATATTATGTTAACTGTAGAAATCAGAAATCTAGAGCTAAGAGTGAAAAATAAGGTATTTCTTATTGGCTTTAGCACATGACTGTCTGTAAAATAACAGCAAGAGCTGCTATTTTGCTGAAAGTGACAATTCACTTGTATTGAATTTCAACCAAATATTTAACAAATTACACATTTAACTATAAAAATTGCTAAATTGGAAAGTATGGTTTTATTATTTAAAATAATTATTATTTTATGTATATATTGTAGCAGGCTCACCTTGCAGAGCTTGGGTTGAGTCCCAGGCTTGAGAGCCTGCTGTTTTGATTGGTGGAGCCCATCCACCAATCAGGAGGCAGCAGGAGAAATAAAGTCACGCCCCTTTCCTGAGGGGAGGAGGAGGAGAAGAGCTCCCTTGGACCTGGTTGAAGACTAAACTGTCAGGTCCGGAAGACTTCAGGGGTGGAGCTCTGGAGCATATAAAAGGAGCTGTGTGCCCAGCACAAGGGGCAGATGTGGCGAGGGGCTCAAGAAGAGCAGAGCCAAGAAAAGCTGGGGAGCTTTCCCCAAATGTGCAATAGGACAAAGGCTCCTGAAGCTGCCACTGGAGGAGCAGCCTTGGGAGCAGTGCGAGACCACTCGGGCTGTTGACAGTGCACAGGGATGGTAATAAACTCCTTGTGCCCAGCCCCGCTTCGTGCCCCAGCCTGACCAACCCAGCCCTTAGAATCATAGAAGTAGGGTTGGAAGGAACCTTGTAGATCTTCAAGTCTGGCCCCCTGCCTGGGCAGGAGGAAAACTGGGCTCAATTGACCCCAGTCAGGTAGGCATCAAGCTGCTTCTTAAAGACACAAAAAAAGGGCAGGCAGCCTTCAGCATTCCCAGGCAGCCTCCCATCCAGGTACGAACCAGGCCCAGGCCTGCTTAGTTTCCCAGATCGCATGCAATCAGGCCCATCTGGCCATAGAGCCAATCCTTATCCTAAAGTTACAGGTCCGAGACTGCTCAGGCCCGTCACAGTGTGCGGTTCAGTGCATGGAGCCCAGGCTTTGGGAGCCGCAAGCGGTGGTTCAAGCCTGCAACCTCAGAAGGGCCAGCGGGCCACACAGTGCGCGGGGCAGCACACAGGGCAAAGGCCTTGGGGCTGCAGTGAGGCAGCTCAGGCCCTATCTCCCAGCAAACAACCAGGTCCCACAGTGCGCTGGGTGGTGCATGAGCCCGAGCCTTGGGAGCAGTGGGGGCTGCTTGGGTTAGCCACCTGGCATGAGGATGGCCGTCCGGAGCCTGAGGGGCCCGGCCTTTGCTAAGAGAGCCCTCAGTGCCGAGCCAGGGCACAGGTAAATGGTAGTGCTGCAGCGTGAGGCCCAGCACCCAGGAGCCAGCCACAGTGGTGCAGCTGCTGAGAGGAGCTGAGCCCTCGGTGCCCAGAGCAGGGCACAGGGAGGGGCCCCTGGTGCTTCCTGGAAACCCCCCAAAGGACCCCATTGGAATGAGGACTATCTCTTGCCATGGGTCAGGTACTATATTAAGGAATAGATGTTATTGAGATTGTTCATGTTTGTGCCTTATATTTTGTAATTGATATGTTGTATTGTGATGATGTAAATAGTGTTATTTAGGGTTTGACCCTGGTTATTAGTTAGTGTTCACTGTATGAATATATGTATATGATATTTAGTTTTCTGTTTATGTATATTATAACTTAATAAATTGTATATAGTTAAGAACTTTGGGCTTGGGCTAACTCTACAGAGGGAAGAGGGATCTGCTCGAAATTCTGGCATCCCTCTCTCAGCATCCTTCCTGCCTACCCATCCCATTCAATTGAGAATAGGACAACCCTTGGGTGTACTCGGGTTACAATATTTAGATATATGAATAGATTATTTGGATGCCTTTCATAGATTTCATAGACATTGGGTCTGGAAGGGACCTTGAAGATCATCAAATCCAGCCCCCTGCCCCAGGAGCAAGAAGTCAGCTGGGGTCAAAGGATCCCAGCAAGATAAGCATCCAAACGCTTCTTGAATGAGTCTAGAGTAGGTGCCTGCACCACTTCTGGAGGGAGTCTATTCCAGGTCTTGGGGGCTCGGACAGTAAAGAAGTTCTTCCTTATGTCCAGCCTAAAACTATCTTGGAGGAGTTTATGACGTTATGTTGGTCCTTATTTTTCCTTGGGGCACCCTGGTGAACTGACGTTCTCCCAGATCCTGATGTACACCCGTTATATACTTATAAGCAGCCACCAGGTTCCCCCTGAGCCCAAGCTTTTCCAAGCTGAAGAGTCCCATGGCTCTCAGCCTCTCTTCATAAAGCCTATTCTCTTGCCCTGTGATCATGCACATGGCTCTCCTCTGGACTTTCTCAAGCTTCTCGACATCCTTCTTGAATTGCGGAGCCCAGAATTGGATGCAGTACTCCAGCTACATCCTCACCAAGGCCGAGTACAGCGGAAGAATGACATCCTGAGATTTACTTAAGAAGCATCTATAGCTGCAAGCCAGAGTATTGTTTGCTTTGCCAGCTGCAACATCGCATTGGTGGCTCAAGTTCATTTTGTGGTCAATCATGACCCCCAAGTCTCTTTTAGCCGTGGTGCTAGTAAGCGTAGCACTGCCGAGTCTATAGGCATGCTGCGGGTTTTTTACCTTACAAACCGGATGATGTTCAATATTGATAAATGTATCTGCCCACTTACTAAGTTTATCTAAGTCAACCTGGATCACTACGCTGTCATCAGGTGTGGATGCTATGCCCCAGAGTTTAGTGTCATCGACGAACTTAGCCAGTGCACTTCTGACACCAATGTCCACATCATTGATAAAGATGTTAAAAAGAACTGATCCAAGGACAGAGCTTTGGGGGATGCCACTGGTTGCAGAGCACCATGATGATTAGCTACCATCGACCACTACTCTCTGGGTCCGTCCTCGGAGCCAGTTAAACAGCCATCGGACTGTGGTGAAGCTGAGGCCACAGTTGGCCAATTTTTTTCTGTGAGGAGGTCATGGGACACCAAATCAAAAGCTTTTTTAAAGTCCAGATATATGACGCCAATCTCTTCACCTTTGTCCAGGTAATATGTCACCTGGTCATAGAAGGAGATGAGATTTGTCATGGGTAGGTCTTGCCCGACCAACCCATGCTGGCTACGTCATTGCGCAGCCACTGGCGGGAATTGGTTGACGTCATTGCGCAGCCACTGGCGGGGAAATTTTAAAACCCATGGCGGATGGGGCCGGGCCCGGC
>NW_005842383.1:1161770-1162511 GCF_000455745.1 Alligator sinensis | reverse complement strand
AAATTATGCTGAGGGGAAACCAGCACGGGTTTGTAGCAGGTAGATTATGCCTGACTAATCTAGTCTCTTTTTATGACCAGGTTACAAAATACCTGGACGCAGGATTAGGGGTTGACGACCATCAGGTTTTGGTGTACGTCATTTACTTAGACTTCAGGAAGGCCTTCGATACGGTATCCCACCCCATACTGGTGAACAAGTTAAGAGGCTGTGACTTGGATGACTACACAGTCCGGTGGGTGGCGAATTGGCTAGAGGGTCGTACCCAGAGAGTCGTGGTGGATGGGTCGGTATCAACCTGGAAGGGTGTGGGCAGTGGGGTCCCGCAGGGCTCGGTCCTTGGACCGATACTCTTCAATGTCTTTATCCGCGACTTGGACAAGGGAGTGAACTCTGGCCAAGTTTGCGGATGACACAAAACTGTGGGGAGAAGTGGACACACCGGAGGGCAGGGAACAACTACAAGCAGACCTGGACAGGTTGGATATATGGGCACAAAACAACAGAATGCAATTCAACAAGGAGAAATGCAAAGTGCTGCACCTAGGGAGGAAAAATGTCCAGCACACCTACAGCCTAGGGAATGACCTGCTGGGTGGCACGGAAGTGGAAAGGGATCTTGGAGTCCTAGCGGACTCCAAGATGAACATGAGTCGGCAGTGTGACGAAGCCATCAAAAAAGCCAATGGCACTTTAGCGTGCATCAACAGATGCATGACAAATAGGTCCAAGGAGGTGATA
>NW_005842383.1:1160841-1161397 GCF_000455745.1 Alligator sinensis | reverse complement strand
GGGTCATCTAACCCCAGCCCTCTTCCCTGCCTATGCAGGGGGTCGGACTCGATGATCTATTGAGGTCCCTTCCGACCCTAACATCTATGAATCCCTCAGGATGTTGCCTTCGGCCAGCTTATCAAGAAGGGTCTCCTTGATAATTTTCTCCAGAATCTTACCAGGGATTGAGGTCAAACTGATTGGCCTGTAATTCCCAGGATCTACTTTCCACGATTTCTTGAAGATGGGTACTACATTGGCCTTCTTCCAGTCTTCAGGTACTTCACCTGAGTGCCATGAATTTTCAAATATTTTTGCCAATGGTTGGGCTATGATACCTGCCAAAACTCCTTGAGTACTCTAGGGTGTAATCTATCAGGACCAGCTGACTTGAAGGTGTCCAGCCTCTTGAGGTGATCCTTTACTAGATCAACACTGATGCTGGGTATAAATACGCCTCCCCCTGGCCGTCCCACCTTGCTGTCCCATTGGACTGATGAAAGACCAACGCAAAGTACCTGTTGAGCAGATTGGCCTTTTCCTGAGTGTCGGGTATCAGCTGTTCCGTTTGGTT
>NW_005842383.1:1141925-1160831 GCF_000455745.1 Alligator sinensis | reverse complement strand
TTGACCTTTTCCTGGGTGTCAGTGATCAACTGTCCCACTTGGCTCAGCAGGGGTCCAACGTTACCCTTGCTTCTTTTCCGACTCCCTACATATCTGAAAAAGGACTTTTTGTTATCCTTGATATATGTGTGGTCAGATGGAGCTCAGTTGCAGACTTGCCTTTCCTGATCCGCTCCCTGCAGGTATGGACCAGTGCTGAGTACTCCTCCTTGGTGGTCCTTCCAGCCTCTCTTTTGAGGCGTAGGAGGACGTCAAGTTCCCTGCTGAGCCAAGGAGGTTGCTGTGCCCTTTTGCTACCCTTTTCCGAGTTGGGATAGCCATCCCTTGTGCTGTCAGGATCGCTCCTTTGAGGAGCAACCACTCCTCTCCGCGCTAATTTCATAGACATTAGGGGCTGGAAGGGACCTCGTACGATCAGTGAGTCTAGCCCCCTCTGCCATAAGCAGGAAGTCTGCTGGGGTCAAATGATCCCAGCGAGATAAACATCTAGACACCTTTTGAATGAGTCCAGAGTAGATTCTTGTACTACCTTTGGGGGGAGTCTGTTCCAGACCCTGGGCACACGAACCGTAAAGAATTTTTTTTTTCTTATGTCGAGTCTAAAATTGGCCTTCCAGGAGTTTGGCTGCTAGACCCTTGTTATCCCTTGGGGAGCCCTGGTGAACAACTGTGCTCCCAGGTCCTGATGCACCCCGCTTATATACTTGTAGGCTGCCACCAAGTCCCCCCTGAGCTTTCTCTTCTCCGGGCTGAAGAGTCCCAGGTCCTTCAGCCTCTCCGCAAAAGTCTTGCCCACTTGGCCTTTGATCCTATGGGTGGCTCTCTTTTGGACTCTGTCAAGCATATCTACATCCCTCCTGAAGTGGGGTGCCCAAAAGGATGCAGTACTCCAGCTGCAACCTCCCTAAGGCCGATTAAAGCAGGAAGACAATGTCCCTGGTTTAGCTTGAGGTGAATTGGTGGATGCATGCCAGTTTGGTTTGCTTTGCCAGCTACGACATCATATTGGTGGCTCATATTCATCTAGTGGTCAGTCAAAATCCTCAAGTTTCTTTCAGGCGTGGTGCTAGTGGGCGTAGCACTGCCGAGCCTATAAGAATGCTGCTGGTTCTTCCTCCCAAGGTGGGGCACCCTGTACTTCTCTACGTTGAAGGCCATCAGGTTTTGGTCTGCCCACCTTGCGAATGTGTCCAGGTCAGCCTGTAATCCCAGCCTGTTTTCCAGTGTGACCACTTTCCCCGACAGTTCAGTGTCATCCGCAAACTTTGCCAGCCTGCATCTGATGCCCAAATCCAGATCATTAATGAAGATCTTGAAGAGTACGGGTCCATGTACTGAGCCCTGAGGGATGCCACTGGCCACCTTGCGCCATGCTGATTCTCTCCCATCAACCAGTATTCTTTGGATCCAATCCCGGAGCCAGTTCCCAGCTATCGGACTCCACAGCTTAACCATGAGAACACCATGGGAGACTAAGTCAAAGGCTTTTTTGAAATCCAGATATATGACATCCACCTAGTCTCCCTTGTCTGGGCAGTGCATCACCTGGTCATAGAAGGAGACAAGGATGGTCAGGCAAGACCTACCAGTAATAAAGCCATGTTGGCTCGCATTCAGAAGGTTGCCTTCCTTTAGCCTGTAGCTGATGGATTCCTTGATGATTTTTCCAAGATCTTTTCAGGGATGGACGTCAGACTGATTGGCCTGTAATTCCCTGCAACCTCTTTCCTTCCTTTCTTGGGACCACTCTGGCTCTTTTCCAGTCTTCCGGAACCTCACCGATTTTTTTTGTTTGCAACCATGTTACTAACAGTAGTTGACCTTCAACCCATTCCTGTGAGGTTTGTTTGTTTCCCAATCCATTTTTCTGTAGGAGAAGTGAAGTGAGGTGCCCTAGCAGTGTGCAACCAGCATATTGTGGGTGAGAGCTAGGATTCAAGTGTGAAGCATTGGTTCTAACTAGACCACATTTTTTCTGTCTGTTAAAAAAAAAAAATCACTAAGGGAATTGCTTCTTGTGGATTTTAAACTCTGCTATATATGCACCTATGCACACATGTGTTTCTACTAATGGTTTCTTATCGATTTTAAAATAACAGTAATAATGAAAGATATACTGTGTGTTCTTTCTTTTAGCGTAATATGTGGAGAGCATTAAAAGACTTAACTTGGATGGTTTTAAAGGTAATTTATATTGTGCTTGCCACTAAAAATTTCAGTAAATTTCTTACTAAAATAAGATCTCCCCCATGGAATTTAGATACAGAGGTGTATAGGTAATGCATGAATGTAAGGAACTGCAGCATGGGATATAGCTTGGTTTGTAGATTTATTTTAACTCTTATATGTACTTATAGATTTATTTGAACTCTAATGTATGTGATAGGGTGACATGTTAGTGTATTGAAACCTAATAAAAAAAGGAAAACATTCTAAAATTGGAGAAAGAATACAAAGCTACTTCTGAGACAGTTTCTGCTTTCTAAGTTTAGTGTTAACTTTATATTAGATGAATGTGATGATAAATGTTGTTTGTTTTATGTTATGTTTACTTGAACTGAAGGAGGCAGTGTTTTCAAGCATTTCATTTTAGCAAGTATTTTTGGGCTTATTGGTAAAAATAATATTGCTTTGTTAACAAAATATTAGTTGTAAGTTTATTTAGTTCCACTGTCTGAAAGTGCACAGGAACCTGCCAGGTATACCTTTGTTGCTTTGTTTTTCCTAAAATTATGATTGTCATAGAAGAAAAAGATCCTGATAGTTGTACTAGATTAAAATTAAAGCTAGTCAGAAAAAATTATCATCAAAATTAGTTGATTCAATTAAATAACATTTACTAAAGTTAATTAATTGTGGTGCGTCCTTCCACCTGACTGGCAGAAGCCAAGAGCCAGAAAACCCAGGAAGCCTTACCTCCTTGGATGACCAGGGTAGTCGATTCAAGTGACTGCCTCAGATTTCTGGTTTTCCTGGCCTTCTCTTCCAGAACCAGCCACCAGGCAGACCATCCTGGAGCAGTGTCTATGTATAGAGCTGAATAGAGAATGGTAATGCCTTTTGGGAGACAACTTCTTTTTTTAATAGATTTCTTTCCAAACCAAAATTTAAAAGAACTTGTGAAATCTTGAACTACCCTGAAAACCGGAATTACCATTCTTAACCAAGCTTAAGTTAAAACCTTCATTCACACCACTTCAGACAATTGTTAATAGCTGCTTAGAGTTAGGTATTTGGACTGGAGACTTTCATAGAATATCCAAATGTTACAGGATATTTGGTAGTCTATTTAATGATATTTCTCTAAATCAGCTCCAAACCAGTAAGTAGAAATAAAAGGTTCTAGGAATATGGGGTCATTAAAAATCTCCAATGTTAAATATGCCAATTGACACAAGTGATTAAATTATTATCCAGTCTGAATCAAGGATTTTTGTGGGTAATAGTTTTTATTAGATTAAGTTGGGGATAAAGTTAGACAAGCTTTCAAAAACAAGGCCTTTTTATCGGGTCTCACTGACCATCATGGCTATAATAGCACTCCAGTACTATCCAGTCTGAGTAATTATATTCTTCCTACCTAAGTTCCACCTGTACTTACAATCAGGTAAGTTTTTTTTCTTTATTTCCCCCATAAATGTGTATGCAGTGTTGCTTTATACATTTTTTCCTTTTGCTAGGTGAACTGATTCCTCTGCATGTGTATTAATGAAGAATTGTCCATGTAACAGATGGTGAAACAGGCAGAATATATCCCAGAGATCTGCATTGATAAAACAAATGTGCGTGTGTACTGAAGGTAAGAATTGTCTGTTACTTGTAGAGCATTTTGGATCCTGAAGATCTTAGGGTGAAAAATACAATATTATTATCTTTAATAATTAACCTACTGGATACAAGACAAATATACGTTTTAGGTTTTAGAGGGGTTTGGGATCTATAAAACAAACAGTGTCTGAGTCGAGCAGAATAGTCACAAGAAACATCGAGTAATAATTTGTTTTGAATGCAATGAGAACGTAATCAGAATCACATAAACCTAATATAGAAGCTTTAAGTATTTTAAACACTTCTTCCCAAAAATTTAACCAAAAATACTTCTTGTTACATTTTCTTACATCAGAAGTTTTCAAACTTCTTAAAGTGGAACCCTTTCATATAATTTCTTTTGCCACAGAACCCTTACCACTATCCTGAAGTCTGACATGGAGCCAGGCCGCTCGGCAGTGGCAGTGCAGTGCCTTCCAGCCTACACCGCCATTACCCCCAGTCTATTTGCAGAACCTCTGGTGGCCTGTCACAGGACCCCAGGGCACCCATGGAACATGGTTTGAAAATCACTAGTTTATGTGATGAAATGAGAGAAACTTGCAGTTTTTTACTTTGGGGCTATAATCTGCCTAAAGGAAAAATTGATTTGCTCTGTCACGGCATGGGGTCCAGCAGGATGGCCATGATCTCCCTAAGGCCCCCTTTACTGTGCCAGGTTGACCCAGTGGGCACCCTCGACTCTCGCCCGCCACGTCTTTGACAAAATATATTTGGGAAGCTGCCTTTTACACCCTCTTGGTCATGTCTTGCTAGACACTCGGACCCTGTGGTTTCCCGGACCCCTCGTTGGTCCCACTTTGTGATGGGTGCTTCAGGGGCACCCTAGCCTTATGGGCTATGCGTGGCTCCAACCACCCCTTTACCACGCCCCAAGCCTCGCAGGTGGAATAGACGTTGTTTGGTCTGGGCCTTGTTTATAATCTGGCCCCCTTGTCCTCTTCGGGCCCTGCCTCTTTCGATCTGCGCTGTCTCTGGCGCTAGGGCTCTCCACGGCCCAGTCTCACTCTGTGCCCCCTTCTCTGGGGCTTCTCCACAATGCTGCCCCCCTTCTCTGGGGCTCACAACACCCACACTGGGGCTTCTCCTCAACGTCCCCTCTCTGGGGCTTCTCAACTGACCCCCCTTTCTGGGGCTGGGGTCAGTGCACCCCGACTGCTGCTGTGGGTCCCCTGTGAGGCCTCCTCTAACCCCTAATAGCCTCACCCAAACCACAGGTTTTAAACAGTAAACAAAATGCTAGCCCCTCGGCTATAACATAAACTGAAGCCGCCCGGCTATAACCACGTTACTCAAAACACCCCAGGGATGCTCTGTCTTTTACCCGGCTTGGGGCTGTACTTGCGGTCAGGCCTCTCTGTCATGGCTTTGCTCAGGGAAAGCTCCTTCCTCCCTGGCTGCTGGTAGGGAACTGTCTCTAGCCTCAGCCCCTGGGCTTTATATGGGAGCCAGGCCCTGCCCGTTCTGGTCAGCTGACCTCTGGTTGCCCTGGCAACCAGCAGCTGGGCTCGTCACTCACTGCTAGGGCTCTTCCCCTAGCAGTTTTCTCCCTTCTTAAGCAGTCTTCTCCCTTCTTAGGAGCAGGGTACCTAAGTGTTCTGCGACACTCTGCTAAACAAGAAAAAAATAAGTTATTTACAATATTCATCAGAATGGTGCAGCTGGTTCGCATATGAGCTATGCCTTATAAATTCCAAGAATTAATTTAGTCTCATCTGTAATGCTCTCTGCATACAAGATCACTCTGCTTGGCATTCTTATCACTTAGCGTTCTGACTGTAGTTTTTTTCTTGTTCAGTTTCTTTCTTGGTTCCTCTTTCTTTCCCTGCTCTTATTTTTTACTTATAATCTCATAATTGAATATATATATAAGGTAGTTCTACATGCGATAGTATTTTGCAACTGAAAGTCCAAATACTGTTCATTCCAATGAAAAAACTCTAGATAAGTGAATAGTTAGGATATTATCGAGACTTTTTTTTTCTGTTTGATAAATCTTTCAAATACGATTGTTAATATGTACATTAAAATATTTGCAAACATGTCATAAGGTTACATAGAGATATAGCTGCCTATATTTTTGTAACTCCATATGTGACATTACAAATTGCCAAATGAACTCATTTTTATATTTGCAGATATTTATACATTTCATCTTTAAATTATTGCATGGATTTAGAAGATGCTCAGCCCCTGAGCACGAATGCAGAAAAGGTGGGCTGTGGACAAGATAGACAAAGAAAAATATAAGGTATTAAGGAAAATGCAAATACAGAATGAGGGATCTAGGGGTTTCAGTGGACCACAGACTCAGCATGAGTCAGCAATGTAATGTTGTTGCAAGAAAAGCACATGCAATTTAGGGTTAGATTGACAAGACCCTCGTACTACTTTGCCTGACACTGGTTAGACCTCAGCTGGAGTACTGTGGCCAGCATTCTAAAAAGGTTGTTGGAATGAGGAAGAAGATCGAAAGGCAGGCAATAAAGGGCTAAAGGGTTTGAAATGCAAGCCATATGAAAAAAGAGCTGAAAGAACCTTTCGACTTTTAGTTAGGTAAAAAGAGGTTAAGGAGGCATGTGTTAACATTTTTCAAATAATTGAAGGTCTGCTGTAAAGAAAAAGAAAATTCTGTTCTGTTTTTCTGTAGAGGGCAGGACAAGAGGCATTGGGGTTTAAATTACAGCAAAACAAAATTAGATTAAATCTCAGGGGGAACAATAAAAAGAGAAGACAGTGGAACAAGTTGCCTACAGAGGGTGTGGAATCTTATTTATTTGAGATTTTCAAGAAGAGGTTGGACAGGCAGCTGGGATGGCTGAGAAACAACAGTAAGTCTTGCATCTGTGCCTGGGGCCACGGATGTTTGAATTGATGACCCTCATGGTCCATTTCCTCCCTGGAGATATAATGCACATTCTTTGCTGTAAGTTACATGACTAAATGTGACAGGGCTGTCCTGCTTATTTGGACTCATGGGTCAGCTCCAGATCATGGGGCTTATTGTGGACTGCACAGCCCAACTCCAGTGCTGGGGCTGTGGCTTGTTGGCGCAACTGCCAAATCATCTGTGTTGGAATGGCTCATTCCCCTGTTTCCCCTGCAAACTGTTTTAGTCATCAGCTGTTACCAAGGACCTGACTTTGGTGACAGGTAAGGGGAATTCTAGCAGTGCCAACCTTTACTCCCTAAGTTCTGGAGCCATGCTAATGCAGCAGACTTGGCAGCTGTGCTAAGTCCCACAGGCTAAGTATAACCACTTGTGGGCCTCATGGCCTGTGGACTGCCAGTTGGACATCTTTGAAATATGAAATTGTGCTAGAGTGTGGGATATCAGTTCTTTTTCTGACACAGAAAGTAGCATCTGGCCAAATCATCAGAAGAGGCACGTACATAATTTGGCATATTCGTTCTATAGCTAAGTGGGTGAAATTTGTCTCTCATGAGATATCTGGGTTTTATTCACATGTCTGCCTGAAGTAGTTTTCATAGACATTTGGGCTGGAAGGGACCCCGGAGGATCATCGAGTCTAGCCCCCTGCCCCAGAGGCAGGAAGTCAGCAGGGATCATAGGATCCCAGCAAGATAAGCATCCAAATGTGTCTTGAAGGCATTCAAAGTGGGTGCTTGAACCGCCTCCGGCGGCAGTCTGTTCCAAACCTTGGGGGCTTGGACAGTAAAGAAGTTCTTTCTTATGTCCAGCCTGAATCGGTCGCGGCGGAGTTTGTGACTGTTCAATCTTGCCATCCCTTGGGGCGCTCTGGTGAACAGACGTTCCCCCAGATCTTGATGAGCACCCCTGATAAACTTATAGGTGGCCACCAGATCACCCCTGAGCCTGTGCTTTTCCAGGCTGAAGAGCCCCATGGCTTTCAGCCTCTCATCATAAGGTCTGTTTTCGTGACCTCTGATCATGTGTGTGGCTCTCCTCTGCACCCTCTCAAGCTTCTCCACATCCTTTTTGAATTGTGCTGCCCAAAACTGGATGCAGTACTCCAGCTGCAGCCTCACCAAGGCCAAGTACAACAGAAGAATGACGTCCCAGGATTTGCTTGAGAAGCATCTATGGATGCAAGCCAGCATTTTGCTCACTTTACTAGCTGCAGCATCATATTGAAGGCTCATGTTCATCTTGTGGTCAATCATGACCCCCAAGTCCCTTTCATCTGTAGTACTAACCAGCGTAGCACTGCTGAGCCTATAAGGATGCTGAAGGTTTTTCCTCCCAAGGTGGAGAACCTTGCATTTTTCAGTGTTAAACACCATCAGGTTCTCACCTGCCCATTTCATGAGCCTGTCAAGATCTGCCTGATTGCCCTCTTGTCCTCAGGTGTGGATGCTTTATCTCAGAGTTTGGTGCCATCAGCAAACTTGGCCAGTCTGCTTCTGACACCAATGTCCACATAGTTGATGAAAATGTTAAATAGTATAGGCCCTAGGACAGAGCCTTGAGGGACCCCACTGATGACTGCGCACCAAGACAATTGACTTCTGTGAACCACCACCCTCTGGGTCCTACGGAGCCAATTCCCCAGCCAGCGGATCGTGGTGAGGTTGAGGCCACAGTTAGTCAGTTTAGCCAAGAGGTGATCATGGGATACCAGATCAAAGGCTTTTTTAAAGTCAAGATATACAACGTCAATCTCTTCCCCCTTGTCCAGGTGATAGGTCACCTGGTCATAAAAGGAAATGAGATTGGTTCAGCAAGACCTACCCGCAATAAACCTATGCTGGGTATCCCTCAGCATATTGCCTTCAGCTAGTCTGTTAAGGATGGCTTCTTTCATAATCTTTTCCAAGACCTTCCCCAGAATAGAGGTCAGGCTGATGGGCCTGTAGTTTACCGGATCTACTTTCCTCCTTTTCTTTAAGATAGGCACGACATTGGCCCTCCTCCAGTCTTTGGGCACTTCACAAGAGTGCCAAGAGCTCTCAAAGATCTGTGCCAGGAGCTGAGCTATGATGCTTGCCAGCTCCTTGAATACCCTTGGGTGTAACCCATCAGGGCTGGCTGACTTGAAGGTATCCAGCCTATCAAGGTGTTTCTTCATGAGGTTAGCTTCGATGGAGGGCAAAGAATGTCCCTCACCTGGACCTCCCTGAGCTATAGTGGGCAGGGCCTTCCCATGGGACTGGTGAAAAACTGATGCAAAGTACCCATTTAGCAAGTTTGCTTTTTCCTGGGCATCAGTTGTCAGTTGCCCCATCTGGTTTAGCAGGGGTCCAATGTTGCCCTTCCTTTTCCTCCAGCTCCCCAAAAAGGACTTTTTATTGTCCTTGATATTTGTAGCTACATGGAATTCCATCGCAACCTTGGCTTTCCTGGTTTGCTCTCTGCAGGTCCGGACCAGAACAGAGTATTCTTCCTTGGTGGTGGTTCCAGTCCTCCATCCTTTGTAGGTCTTCCTTTTAAGATGTAGGAGGTCCGCCAGTTCCCTGGAGACCCAAGGGGGCTGCTGTGCCCTTTTGCTGCCTTTCCTTCAAGACGGGGTGGACTTTGCTTGCGCATCCATGATTGCTCCCTTGAGGAGCAACTGCTCGTCATGAACTCCCCTCTCCTTTGGGTTGTGGCCCTTTAGGGCCTCTCTGACAAGCCTCCTTAGCTTGTCAAAGTCAGCTTTCCTGAAGTCGAGGACTTCTGTATTACTGACTGACTTGCCAGCTACGGCAGATGGTGAAGGTAACCCAGCTTCCCTTTTATCGTTAGGTCGTCCTCAGTTGCCAGTACGAGGTCGAGCAGCGGTTTACCTCTCGTCAGCCCGTAGACTTCCTGTGTCAGATAGAGGTCATCCATGCATGAGAGAAAGCTTTGCAACTGCTTGAATTTGGCTGAGCGCTCCTCCCACGAGGTGTCTGGGTAGTTAGTCTCCCATGACAACCATACACCAGGAGTGTGCAGCCTCAGCCAATTCCCTGGTGAACTCCAGGTCAAAGTCTTGACCCTAGGTAGGGGGTCTGTAGTAGACTCCCACCATAGTATTCCCCGTGCCATGTTCCCCACGGATTTTTAACCCAGAGGGTCTCAAAGTCGTCCACCGTGGGTGCCAATGTCGGCTTGCAGGGACGCGTAGCTTTCCTTGACAGAGAGAGCTATGCCCTCGTCCCTTTTGTCCACTCAGTCCCTCCTGTACAGGGTATAGTTGTCTATACCTGTGGCCCAGTCATGGGTGGAGGCCCACCAGGTCTCTGCTATCCCTATGACATAGTTATTTGCGTTTAGCAGGAGAACAAGTTCCTCCTGTTTATTCCTCAAGCTCCTGGCATTTGTGTATAGGCACCCAAGTGTCCCCTTGGGGGCCCTTGCCTTGCCTACATTTTGTTCTGGGGCTGGGGTGGGATCCCTTAAGTGCCTTGGCCTGCTGACTTTGCAAGGGTTGCTCAGCGGGCCAGCAGTGGCAGGAGTCCCCCCATCCCCCGGCGGGCTTAGTTTAAAGCCCGGTAAAAGTTGTGCAACTTCTTGATTATCTTATTTGTTAGGTATCTCCCTCAGGAATGGGCATTAAATTACTGAAGACTTTTCACAGGAGTCGCTTATGTTCCTCTGATTTATAATCTGATGTGTGTTTCCCTAGATTATAAGGTATTTTATGATCAAGGTCCCATTTTCTCTCTTTCTTTCCTACTTCCCTTCACGATACAACTTTTCACTATTTATCCAGATAGGTACTAAATTGATAGAGCTTCATCTAGGTACAATGCCCTGCCCACATAAAATAGCCTGTAAATTGTGGCCGTAAATGATAGCCTCAAGATACTACATATACAATAAATGTTTCATCTAACAGTGCTTTTAAGCATCTCTAGAAATAGGTATTCCTGAGTCTTACACATTGAAATTCCCAGCCTTAAGAATACATTAAAATAGAATTTTACATACAATTTTAGTTCTGTTTTTTCTTTTCTCACTGTTTTCAGTGCAGTATGTTGTGCCATATGGAGCCTATCTGCTCAGGGAAAGTAGAAAGTATACTGTCATAAATCAACAAAAACACTGTAGAGTATTTTGCCAGCTTTTTTTTAAAAAAGCTAAGATCATGGGATCACAGGAAAGTAAGGCTGGAAGGGACCTCAGAAGGTAATTACTAAACCATCCCAGCTAAGGGTCTGTCTAGTCTGCTCTTGAAAATTTCCAAAGATGGAAATTCCGTAGGCTCTCTAGGTAGTTTATTCCAATGCTTGACCACAGTCATAGTCTAAAGTTCCTCCTAATATCCACCCTTGGTTTTCTCTGCTGTGGTTTGAGGCTGTTGCTCCTATTCCTGTTCCTTGCAGCCTCGGAGAAAAACCCATTCCCATCCTTTCCGTAATCATCCTTCAGGTATCTAAAGACTGTTAGCAAGTATCAGTGTATCAAAGACACGTTGAAGTAGTCTGGTTTTGTAATACTACACTTACTCAAATATAAGATGAGGGGTCTCTCCTCCCCCTCCCCTCCCCCAGTCAGAACGGGGGGGGGGGTGGAAGTCCCTCATCTTACATTCACGTAGAAGAAAACCTCATTAAATACATTGCCTATCTTTGAACTGCACTAAAAGCAGCCTGTGCTCAGTAACAGAAACCATCTATGAAGTTGATTAAATGCAACCAACAGTGAGCATGGCTATAAAGTACATGGCTCATGTGGGGCAAACATGCTGATTTTTTAAAATATATTTATTTCTATATGTATCTACCTATGCCTCTACTAACCTGTCTTGTGACTGCTGTGGTTCACCTGACAGTCCAAAACACATCTTTTACAGTTGCACCATTTTCATTCCCATTACAAAACTGCACCCGCATGCCCGCTTGCCCACCACCATCACTATTAACAATCACCATTGTGCAAAGGACTTACCTCAGTGCCCTCTCAACTCCCCTACCCCTTTCCCCAGTTGTTTCACTTGTCATTGTATTTGTTGTCGCCATTGTCATTGCTCTCTTTGAGGGAACTTCCTCTGATCAGTCTATACCAGTTCCCTTTCTTCTGTATGATATCCACCATCTCTTCCTTGTCATCTTCTACTGTCTTCCTGTAGTGCCAGTACATCTCGCTCAGTCACATTTTGATGCAGGCCTTAACTGAAGGACTTGTGTGTCTGTTCATGAACAAGTTCCTGGTTTTCCACAGGGTGTTCCTGATGGGAACCTACTACAAGGATAGGTTGGTGCATTCCATCTGAATAATAACTGTATCTATCAATAACTTAATCATTAACATACTGTATTATCTGAATTGAAGCTTACTTCAAATTTTAAAATGACTCCACAATAATTAGAGTCCATAGGTGGAAAATTATAACAAATTGTCCATTAATAGAATCTAATTAGGAGCAGGTTGTCTTTTCATCTTCGTCTCCCTTCCTCCCTGCCTCCTACCACTGTGGCAACGAAAACAGTTGTGGGCGGGTGAGGGAACAGATCTTCACCCCTTGTTGTCCCCCCCCATGCCTGTTCCTGTACCCCACCATGCACCCTCCTCTGTGCCTGTGTATACCTCCCCTGCCCACCTCCTCTGCAGCCTGCCTCCTGGTCCCCCATGCCTTCCCCCACTGCTTACATTCTGCTGCAGCTCTGCTTCTCTGGAGCAGTCAGCAGCAGTCTGGCCCCAGCCAGGCCAGAGAGAAGTGGTAGCATGAATGCCACGTGTCCCCAGTGGCTGGGGGGGCATGACGAGCTCCCGCAGATGGTGGTGGTGAGAGCGTGGTGGCAGCAAGCAGGGAGCTCCAGCAGGCGGCCACAACACTGTTAGCGGGGGTGGCGAGCGCCGACCAGTGGTTGGCGACCACCCGCAGACACTACTGGCAGCAGCGGCCAGTGGCAGTCATGGACTGCCTGCAGATGCTGCTGGCAGTGTCAACGGCGAGGGGGGGGTGGCGAGTGTTGGTGGTGCTTTTCTGCAGGGAGTGCACTGCCACACTCGGGGTGCACGTGTACCTGCATGCACCCCCTATGCATCGCTAATGAGTGACAGTTCCCAGTCAGGTTGAGTTGGGACTGGAACTACAGCAGAAGTTTTGGGGGAGGCAAGGGGGAAAGGCAGGCAAAGGGAGAGCAGGCTAGGGGTGGGGGGAAGGCTGTAGTTTCCCCCTCCACACACCCTGTGGTTTCTCTTGTACTCCCTCCAGCTGCATGTCCCCTTCCCTGCCAAATGAGCCAGTATGGCCCACAGCAGGTGGTGGCCCAGTTCTGTCTTTAGCTAAGCAAGAGCTGAGCCAAACTTATAGTTGAGCTACTACCTGTCCCCAGGCTGTTACTCAAATCCAAGACAAGGCTTTTTTTTCTCTTTATACTGATGGGGGGTGCAGAGAAATCTCATCTTGGATTCAAGTAAATGGAGTAAATTTGATAGGAAGCTTTCTAGTGAAAGCAGTAGTGAAGGGTTGTCCCTGGCTTCTATATCATGCCATCAATTCAAGAAATTCCCCTTTAAATCGGTGGAAAGGTGTGCTTGTAAACTAGTGGCGTTCTGCAACTGATCTTTCAAAATATTTCATCAAAAAGTGTAGATCAGATTTAGATTTATACTGAATTAAACAAATTTCAACTGATTACAAAGTCTGCCAAGGTTTACTTGACCCTGTAACTCCTCCTTTAAAGGAATGATTTTTTTTTTTTTGTTTCTACACATGGAAAATAAAATACATATATCTGAGTTTTGTGTTTCCAGTTAAATTTGTTTCTTCTTATTTGCCATGAATAGTGAGTATGAAGAAGAAAAGTTGTTTGTGTTAATGTATTTTTGATACTGTGTAAGTGACAGTTTTGAAATGCAAGGAAATGCCTTATTTTTAGCATTATGAGCTAAAATTGTATACTAGGCATTTGGTTCACCACCTTTAAAACAGGATACCAGTCTTACTTTACATTTTTATAAAGTTAGATACTATGTTGCATGGGCCAAGTACTAGATTCCAGTAATTGCTTTATGTGTCAAGAAAATTTTGATTGCAGTGTGAAGCTGTGATGCTTGTGTTTGTCACCCTTGAAAAGCCTTCTATCTCCCTCTATTTACGCTGTTGCTGTGCAGGATGACTGAGACTGCCAGCTGCTTATTTCAGGTCTGTGATTTTAAAAGCTCTTCATGTACATACAAACTCATGACCTCATCTCTTCTTTGGGCAGTCTGAGGAGATCCAAAACCTGTACTCTATAATGTTCCTAGGTACACTGTTGCTTCTAGCATGTTGCTAATTACCTTTGCAGAATAATGTAATTGAAAAATAGTAAAACATTACAAAGCAATGCATTGGTTCATCCTGCATGTGCAAATCCTTTGGAAGTTGATGAGAGTTTTCCCTTTGGCTTCAGTGGGCTTTGGATAAGACCATATCCAAAGACAGGGTGTAGTAGGGACTTGCTTAGCTCAAACAGTCCTTAAAACTTCACCCAATTCTGTGTTTTCCTGGGCACACTTGCCTCTCAGGAACCACCACTGACCTATATCCATACTTGCTAACATCTCAGTCTGTCTCTGACTCAGTTTCCTGATGTGGTGGTGCTGTTGCTTCTAGTCTTGCCTCTCTTACTCTCTCCTGTGGACCCTTAGCTTCCTGGGGCTAGTCAATTTCCTATATCAGCTGTTCCAGTCCTCTGGGCAGACCTGTAATCAGGCTTCACTGCCCACAGCTGGGCTGTCGTTCCTGCAAGCTTGCAAACTGTAGGCTACTGCAAGTCTCTGCCAGCCAACCTGCTACAGTCACTCTTTTAATTCCCTGTCTCTCCTTGTATATCTCCCTGGAAGCCCTCTTAACTTCCTGTGGCCAGCCAATTATTCCTGTCTGTTGGCCCAGTCCTGTGGGAAGACATGCAATCAGGCTTCACTGCCCTAAGCTGGGCAGAGTCCCGGCAGGCTTGCAGGTTCCTACAGCCTGATGTGTGCAGCCTGCTGTAAGCCTCTGCCAGCCAGCCTGCCACACAGGGCAGCATAAAGAGACTTACTTTTGCCTGTTCCAGTAACTAAGCAAACTGCTCTTGGCATATTGGTAAAGCAAGAAAACCAGAGCAATTCTTGATCATCATAAAATATAATGTTTGGCTTTAGATTTACTGTTTTCCTTTTCTTACCTAATTCCTAGGTTAAAAAAAAAAGAGGAGGATGTCTGAATATACTATAATGGAAATACAAAGAGCAATTGGAGAAGTTCTTTAGCCACCTATGTTCGTTCCTGGAGCTAAAATTGTGAAATGCAATATTTTATATAAAACTGTTCATTTTGGTCACCACAGCAATCTAGAACAGGGCTCCCCAGCTCATGGGTGGGTTAAGTTGTGGCCCTCAGTCTCCTGTCTGGCCATGACACCCCTTATTGCTCTGGCTGCAACAGTAGCCAGAGGCTCTGGGTTCCTCCTCTGGCTTCTGTTGTTGTGCACCCATCCCAGGGAGCAATGTGACATGGTGTGGGGTGCTCAGGTTTTGAGGCTAGAGCCACATGGCATGCAGTGTAGCTGTGGTTGAGGGGAGTATTCACATGGGGGGAGTCATTGCAGTGGGGGGAGGCGGGAGGCAGTGCCCATGTGTGTGTGCACTGTGGCAGTGGGGATGCAGCTGTGTGGTGTAATGGGGAGGCATCTATGTGGCAATGTAGTCTGTGACCCCTACTAGTATGGCCTGTGGGGCATGTAGCCTGTTACTGGGCATGGAACCCCTGACTGCTTAGAACAGGGGTTTTCAACCTTTTAAAGTCTAAGTACCCCCAGCAACTGAACACCAGGGTCAGGGGAGGTGGAGCACACAGCTGAACGCCAAGCGGGGGTGGGGGCAAGGGTAGTACATGGCCAGACGTGGAGCCAGGGAGGTGGGAACAGAGTGTCACTGCCTCTCAGGAGTCGGGTAGGGGAAGCTTATTGGGCTGGGGTGAGGGCAGCGGTGCCCCTCTGCAGGGCGGGGAAGCTCACCAGGCTGGTATGTGGTGGCTGCCGCGTGTGAGCTTCCCTGCCCTGTAGAGGGGTGCCACCGCCCTCGCCCTGCCCCAGCCCTGCTCCTGGGAGGTGGTGATGCTCCATCCCCACCCACCTGCATGTTCCCCCTAGGACTGGTCCAAGTACCCCCAGGGGTACGCGTACCCCTGGTTGACATCCCCTGGCTTACAAGTTGGACAGCTGTGAACAAAAAGGTTCCATGGTTAGAAAATAATGTCATTAGGAGAAACTGTGAAATATATTTGAAAATAACATTCTAAAGTAAATTTTATATTTTCTGAGTCTTGCTGTCAACAGCTGTATTGTTGAAAAATGGTATTTGAGATGCTAGCAGCATGGGAGCACAGTGTCAGAGATTGCAAACCAGTTTCCTCCAGATTTAATAATGAATTAACAATCTGAAAATCTTGTTTATGGAAACAGAGTACCTTTTGTTTAAATATTAAACATTAATGGCCTTACAATAATAAACTCATGGGTAACCATCATCTGCCCTGTTGGTTTGTTTTTTTTTAATTGCTGTTAACAAAATCTGCTTTTTTTTTACATTTAAAAGGGTTGGGTATTGAATTCTGTGTTAAACATTCAAAATCTTTATAATTAGAGAAGGGTCTGCAAGTTTTAGTCTTCTGTGGGGTATGCTCTGGTTGTCACTTCCTGATTCTAAAAAAATTAAAATATATCTTTGAACATCACTCTTGCTGATTGGTAATTAACATCATAATGGCCAAGAATAAATTCACTCTGATCACAGAGGACTTCAAAAGTACTCAATATAACACAGTTTAAAAATGTAATTGTATCTGTGACAGGAGTCAAACTCAAAGCCAGATCACAAGTTGGCCTGCCCACCTGCCTAAAGCAGTCTATCCAGACTCACCTGCCATGACTTGAGTGTTAACAATATATTAAGCAGGAGGCAGCCCATTCACTACCCTGATGCCAGGGGGCGCTATCGATGGCTCTGTATCACCTCTACACCATGGCCCATGCCTCGCAGATGTCATCTAAGCTCTTAACGACTCTTGCCCCACACTGGGCCTCATTACACTCTAGCCTGGACCCCAACTAGATCCCTCCTAATCAGGCAACCTCAATCCCTGATATCACTCAGGACAGGCAGCTCCCTAGGCCTTCGTTCCTCTCAGTTGTGGCTCCCCTCTGGGACCTTTGGCCACATGAGCACTGGCCTACCTCCAGGCCAGTCAGAACCTCAGGACCTCTGGCTCTGGGTGTCTCTCACAGTGGTTACTCTAGTCCTTTTGACCATCCTGGTCCTGGTCTCAGCGTTTACCAGTTAAGGGGTTTGTCTAGACTCTTGTGTTGCTTGCTCACTCTCTCTTGCATGGGTCCGCCTTCTCAGGCCCTACTACGGGGTTACCCACCCGGTTGTGGGGGCTTGGGTTAAGGCACCCCTACCTGCCTTTCACCAGGGAGGTGAGCAGTCCTGGTATTTGAGGGGGGCTGCCATGCCACCGGCAGTCCCACCAGGCCTTCCTTCCCCAGCAGGGTGCAGTTTTAGGTCATGCCCAGGACCAGGAGCTTCCAAGCCATCCCCCTAGCTCCTGCCCTTACCTCCAGGATGTTCCACTCCACAAGGGAGTCGGATGGTGTTGCTCATTTGGCTGCAGCTAACTGCTGTCTTTGCCTGGCTGACCTTTGTTTGAAAATGGCCTCCTTAATCAGGCACCTGTCGCCTGCCTGCTCCAGCCCTTAAAGTAAAAATAAAATTAAAAGGGCTTCTGTCATCCTGTTAGTTCAGAGTACACTATGCTCAAATAAAGCAGTTTGATTTATGTAATAGTGGATTATAGTCCACATTCTGTTACCTCTTAGATCTTTGCAAACTCACTGATTCCAGCATGATTTCACAGATGTAATGTTTGGTAGCTCCATTGGCACCACTGATTCCGAGTGCTTAGTTGTGTACATTTCTATAAGTATCAAAGTTATTGAAAAATTATGTTATTTCTTATTTGCTTTTTTGGATTATTCATTGGACTTTAATCCTGCAAATGCTGATCACTTCCAACCTAACTACTCTGCCCCTTTCTTGAAAATTAAGTGGATTAATCATGTGTTTAAAATTAGTCACACATTGAAATGGTTGCAGGCTGAACCCTAAATTTATCATGATTAGAAATCACTGCAGTTGATCTAGTCTGCTCTGAGATGGAGTGATACACATGTGTCATGTGATTCATTGAGTCAGTTACTAGAACAATAGTGAAATATTCAGAAAACCTTGGTTTGAATTCTTTTGTGTTGTCTGCCAGTTAGTTAAAATAAACAGGAGAACGCTTATTAAGGAAAGATTACTTGAGTAATCTGAAAAAAATTACACTTTTGTATACAAAAAAGAAGTTAAATTTCCTTTGTAATATCTGTGGTGCACATCTACCTCATGCTTATCATATAGTTTAGTATTGTGGCAGTTGTACACATATTTTTTATGCAGAAATCTGACTTTTATTATTAGTTTCAATTTACTCTTTTTTGTGATGTGGCTAACAGTGAAGGTTGTTTTTTACAGTCAAAGTCAAGAAAATTAATGAGCCCGTTAACTGAAAGAAAAATATTACCTTATTTGGCACAGCTTTGTGTTGTCGTTGCCTTTTTTCAAGGAATTTGGATCTTAAAGTTACAGAATCATGAGGGAAAATCTGGGTATGGTTTATATTTTTAAATAGAATACACAGAAAATTAAAATTGTGAGTTTAAGGAATAAGAATTTGATTCTGCAATGAGATACAGAGGAAGAGATGGTATGACTTACAAATAGATTATCTAAAATGGACAAATATTTGAGACCTGGTGTTAATGTTAATTTAGCATTATTTTATTTCTATTCTTATTGGAATAATGAAAATATTTTGTACTGAAATGGGTTAGCATCTGTGGGCCTCACAAGAGAGTGGAAGTATTTGCCTGAGAAAGCATAGGTGCCTTGTGTAGCAGGGAGCTTTGAGTATAGACACAACATGGCTGAAGATAAAAATAACAATAGATAAATGAGCTAAACAGAAAAGGTTTGTAACTATGATGTGAAAAATAAAAGAATATATTCTGAGGAAGGATAACCCAGTGATTAAGATGATATCCTGGGCTTTTAAGAGATTTGCTCTGTCGCAGAGCACTGAGGTGCCCTGCTCCTAAAGAGGGGAAACTGCTAGGGAA
>NW_005842383.1:1128080-1141894 GCF_000455745.1 Alligator sinensis | reverse complement strand
GCAGTGAATAAGGAGCCCAGCTGTTGATTGCCAGGGCAACTGGAGCTAGCAAGAGATCGCACCTGCCAGCGGTCAGCTGATTGAAAGGGTCAGGGCCTGGCTCCCTTATAAACCCTAGGGACTGAGGCCAGAGGGAGTTCCTTGCCAGCAGCTAAGGAGGAAGGAGCTCTCTGTCATGGATGAGAGGAGAAGCCTGATGCAGGAGCAGCGTCTGACAACGCTGCAAGATAAAGAATCCCCAGTAGGCTTGAACGTTGTTATGGCCGGTTGGCTTCAGTTTGTGTTATAGCTAAGAGGCTTGCGTTTGTGTTGCTGTTTGTCACCGGTGGTTTGGGTGAGGCTACTAGGGGTTGGAGGAGGCCTCATAGGGGACCCACAGCAGTGTGGGCACCCCAGCGCCAGTGAGGGCGCAGCAGTTGGGGTGCATTGACCCCAGCCCCAGAGAGGGGCATTTGAGAAGCCCCAGAAAGGGGGTGTTGCTGAGAAGCCCCAGTGCAGGCATGGTGAGCCCTGGAGAAGGGGGCAGCATTGTGGAAGAGCCCCAGAGAGAGGGCACCGTTACTGAGGAGCCCCAGAGAGGGGGCAGCATTACGGAGAAGGCCCGGAGAAGGGGGCAGTATTGTGGTGAGCCCCGGAGAGAGGGCGGCATTATTGAGAAGGCCCCGGAGAGAGGGCGGCATTATTGAGAAGGCCCCGGAGAGAGGGCGGCATTGTAGAAGAGCCCCGGGGAGGGGGCGGCATTATTGAGAAGGCCCCGGGGAGGGGGCGGCATTATTGAGAAGGCCCCGGGGAGGGGGCAGTGCTTTGAGAAGTGCCCGAGAGATGGCACGGAGAGAGACAGGGCCGCGGAGAGCCTGAGTGCCAGAGAGAGGGTGTAGACCTGGACCAAACAACGTCAGTTCCATCTGCGAGGCTTGAGGCATGGTAAAGGGGTGGTTGGAGCCACGCATAGCCCATAAGGCTAGGGTGCCTCTGAAGCACCCATTGCAGAGCGGGACCCATGAGGGATCTGGGAAATCACGGGGTCCGAGTGACCAGCAAGAAGTGACCAAGAGGGCAAAAAAGGCAGCCTCCCAAATATATGGTATCATCAAAGACATGGCGGGCGAGAATTTGAAGGTGCCCTTGGGCCAACTTGGCACGGGAAGGGGACCTTGAGGAGACCACAGCCCTCCTGCAGGACCCCCCGCCGTGACACTCTGCCACAGACTTCCTTAGTTACTTGGGGTCAGTCATTTAAGTTTTCTGTGCTATAGTTCCCATTATGAAAAGCAGGATTGATCATACTTCCCTTAATCAGAGGAGTATTTTGGGGGTAAATATATTAAAAAAAAAATCTATTTAGGCTTACAGATTTCATGGAGATGGAAGTCGTACCCACCTAGTTAGATATTTATTAAAGAATTATATAGGATCAACTTGTATTCTTTAGACTACTTTCCTATTCAATCAATGTGGGTTTTTTTCCTCCCACCAAATTTAATTTATCCCATGGATGTTAAAAGTATTTTGTATCTTCAGATTCTCATAGGAGGCAAGTTTAAAAGATTCCTCATTCTGATTGTCAGGATTTGCCATGGATTGCCCTAAAACCTTTTCACAAGTTGGGAGCAGCAGAGACAGGTTGTAATGGGGTGTATGCCACCTGTTTTGTATAGAAACTAAGCAAAACAAAGGTAGTAACATGAAATTTTCTGAGTTCTCTCAGGTTGCAGAGAATTCCTGGAAAATAAGTTAAAGGCAGTATAAACATGCTCTTCCTCATGAGTTTTACAAGTACCTCTTTTTGGTGATTTATCTTTTTAATTTTATTAATGAAAGAATAAAAGAAAGGAAGAATGATTGATTGTAAAATGAATGTATTACTATGTTTTGTATTACTTTTCCTTCAGTGAATTTCATATATTTTATTTGGCTGTAAGATTCAGCTGTCAGCACTCTGTGCTTATCTTGTGATCTAGAAATCACAAGTTTCAGCCAGAGATATTCTGGAAACAGAATTTGGCCCACAATTTTCATGATATATAAGGAAAATGTAACGTATAGCTCTAAAGTGAAGTTGTTTTTCTCAGCCAGTTAAGCAAAAATAACTTGATAAACAAAAGAAACAGAATAGCATGGGATTCTTTTAATGTGTGTCAGCATGGATCCCACTGTAAATGTGTGTGCGCTTTGTGACTATAAGATTGAATTCCTTTGAATATCAGTGTCATTTAGAGCCATGCCCCACCCTGTGCCTCTTTGTGCAAGAGCATATGCTCCTGTACAAGAGCATAAAGTGATGGTTGTCAGTAAATTTCCTTTACAGCCCATGGCAGCAACATGGAGCCCTGGTTTATCTCATCCAGTTGTTCTTAGTTTTGGCTCTGTTTCTTTAGATGCATATAATTAATTGACATACAACTTCCATGAATGATTGGTAGTTTTGAACTAAATATTTTTGATTAGAGTCCTTTGAAAATCCATCTCTGTAAATCTGTAAAAAGGTGTCATCAAAATTCAGTAGAAGAGGTCTCCCCTTTTATCCCAAAAAAGACAATATAGTTTTAATTCAGTCCAAGGCTTCAGAAGGCTCAACAAATATATACATTGTCAGATTCAGGATAGTAACACTTGCCTCCATCTTTCATTTCTTCAAGTACAAAATAGGTTCATCACTCTAGACTTGCATGATGTCTACTTCTGAATAGCAATCCATCCAGTCTACAAGAAGTACCTAAGATTCGCAGAGACACAAAATTTTCCCCAAGTCCCGGGCCCCCCCGCCCCGGCTGGGCAGCTTGTCCCAGCCCAAATCCCACCCTCGCTGTGGAGGCATTGATCTGCCTTCCCCACGCCCCTTCCCTCCCCGTTCCACCAGCCGCAGCAGACTTACCAGCTGGAAGCAGCTGCGTCCAGCGTGGATGAGGACTGCTGCCTGTTTAGCCTATGGCTGAATCTTCAAATCCAATTCGATCAAATTGAGACAGTGACTCAAATCTCCGAATCAAATCGCTGTCCCTTCAAATTGGCTGAATCCAAATCAAATACTTGCCACTTCACAGAGGCCTAGTGATTGCCCAGAAACTGAGGGCTGCAGGGGCTCCAGGGACTCTGACTATCTCTGGAAGGACACCTTGCCACAATTATAACAATAATAAAAATGTAAATAACAGTTATAACTACTGCTGTAAACTCCCAAGTAGCAGTTCCCCTCCTGTTTAAAAGTGGTTAAAATTAATATAAGCGGTTTCCTACACTGTGGTGATGCAGTGCCATAGCTGTGTACTTGTATATAATGCCTTTACTGGAAAAAAAATACTCTTTACCTTGTTGCTTAACTGTACTAAGTCTTCAGATTATTTTTTTAAAGCATTTTTGAACAAGGGGCACTGCATAGGCTTATTTTGTATTTCTCGATGTCTTTCTTCCCTATTAACAAAGTAGATAACTTCTTTTTGGGCACCTATACACGAGCAACGAGGGTGCTCTGATGCGCTGTAATATGTGTTCCAGCAGCCTCCGGCTTGTTCAGTGAGCCTTAAAGTACCTCCACTGCCATTTTAAGTTAGGGGATGCTGATACATGAGATGTTCCAGGCGCTTTAATTAGAGTGGCTCTCGGAGCCGCTCTATTTAAAAGGGACACCCCCCCCCCTCCCCCAAATCCTGGAGCCCATGTATAAATGCCCTTTACATTATCCCTGAGATCTGGAGCCCTGGAAATGAACTGCCCTATTTTTCAACATGTTTGAAAAACAATCTTGCCAGGTATAACTAGGCTAACAAGATTTATATACAAGTGAGTATCTACTTCCAGAAAAATCACAGATTCAAAAGAAAAATGCAGTAAGTGATATACTTTAAACACTCCTAAATCCAAGCCTCACAGCTAGGTTAGGTGCCATTTTGGAGCTGAAAGTCCTGAGAGTTTTTTCCACAGCTGTGCTGATATGAGAATGGATCACAAAGTATTTTAAGCTTCTAATTGTTGGTTTTTTAAACTCTATTTTTAAAAATTAAGAACATAGAAGTATGAAACATTTTTCATATGCTTCTTCATTTGCTGTCCGCTAAAAATCTGACAAAAGTGGTTTTAGGACTACCTCTGAAGCTGTAAAACTATATGCAGTGACCATATGCAAAAACATTGAAAAAATTAATTAAAGGAGCTTCTAGGAATCCATGAATAGATGCTCCTTCATAAGTAACTTAACCATGCTGCCAGCCAGAGTAAGGAACAGTATTTTTTTCTATAGAGGCCTTGCATATACTAGTCTTTTATCCCTAAAATTTTCCAAGGCATATAATTGTTGCAGCTTCATTGATGTTGACTCTCCTTCTGGCCCCATGAGCCTTTCATTCTCGACTGCAACAAAAGGTCAGCTTCAACAGGAAAGGTGGAAGATTCTCTCATGTCTTGATGACTTAGGCAACATCTGGAAAAGTGGGAAATCTGGGTTCAAGTCATCTTAGAGTGAGGGAAGCCATAGAACCCCAGGTCATCCATCTCTTGGACAACAGCTGTTAAATATTAAAACCAATCTCACTGTTTGGCAGTGGGGGGAGGGGAGAAGGGGTGCAAGTGAGACAACAGTCCTGGGCTCCACTTCTATGGAATGGCACAAAAACAGCCACTAATGCAGAAGTGGTTGACTAGCTCATGGACCAACCCCATGGAACCAGATCTAGCCATGGGCTGAACCTGTGCGCCAGCCCATAGACTGGCCCTACATCATTCATTCAACCTGTGAGGCCAGATGGGTTGGGCATCACTGGTCTAGACCATGCTGAGCTATCCATTTGAAGAACCATTTCCACATGGAAATATGTGTTCCTAATAAATGGCTTCCCACTCTGTAGGAGGGTTGCTTGTTGTGCTTTAAAAAGTTTCTATCAGTAATGCTCAACCAGCCAAAATCAAAACCAAGAGGTAGAATGACTCTAGGTCTGGGTACAATATCCAGCTGCAGTTTTGGGATATTGTTTTTGGGCAGACCAGGAAATAGCTACTGGCCAAATAAGCATGGACAAAGTTGAAAAGGAGAACTCCTTTTGGTACCTTTTATTAAAGCCAAGCATCAAGTGACTTCTATAGAATCATGACCCTGGTCGTGAGCTGCTTGAACCTAGAGTACAAAAGCCTTGCCCTTAGTTGTAAGGACTGTCAAGTTTGACAAATGGCATCACGTATATTCACACTGACCTGGCACAGCCGCCCCAGGTATGTTATGTGCCATCATCACCGTGCTTGATCTCATGTCCTTTGGTAACCTATCCTCTGGTAGGTAAGCTTTCAGAGAGAGAGAATTAATCATACTGCCTTTGAGCTGTATCCTCTGTGACGCAGGAGGGAGGATTTCTCATATTTCTAGGAGTCCTAGTACAGGACTGGAATGCACCCTTGTGATGCCATGAGCTCCTGCTGGGACCCTACTGGGCCCCTGTCCTAAACTGCCAGTTGTTTAGATATGCATAAACAGTTACAGTTTTTCCTTATGTGAACAGCTACCACTGCTAGACACTTTTCAAATACTCTTGTTGCTGTGGAGAGTGTAAAAGATTGTAAAGTATTCTGATAATGATTTTGTCTCACTGCGAATCTTGGGTACTTCTTGTAGACTGAATGGATTGCTATTCAGAAGTATGCATTGTGCAAGCCTCTGAATTGGTGCTGAATGTCTCCGAATCAATTCGGAGGCTTCCGATTCGATTCAGACCTTTTAATGGGTCTCCCAATTTGATTCAGATTTGGAGATTTGGCTGCCGAATCGGGCTAAATCTCCTCCAAATTTGAGTCGGCTACCAAAGCTTCACACAGCCCTAGCAATTGCCCCTTCACTCATCCACCACACCTTGATGTCTTAATTTGATATGAGGGAGGCTGCCCCAGGGCTTCCCAAATTGCTCTCAAATGGCCATCAGGTGCTGGTGGTCTCTGCCTTATGGGCTAATTGCATGGCTCTGTTCCTGCCCTACACCATTCTCCATGCCTCACAGGTGACATCCTCATTGATATGCTCTTCCACTTAGCTCCTGCTCTGGGGTTTCTAGACCCTCTCTGGTCCCATACTCTCAGCCCCTCAATCTGGGCTCTGGACCTCTCCCAGGGTCCCTAGGAACCTCCTCCTCCCCTTAGTTCCTCCTCAGTCTTCTCCATAAGAAATTTGTACTCTTAAAAGCAAATAAAAAATTACAGTAATTTTATATCCTAAGCGTTTTTTACAGGCTGCATGTCATATGAAAGAATACATCTGGAGATGGGGGCCAAGGAGAATGTGACATAAATATTGTGTTATGGAGGGCAGAGATTTTAGTTTATGGCCCTTTTGTCAACTTTGACTCACAGTGGTCACTGATTAGACATGTAGCTCACCACTGTAATTCAAGGCACTTCACAGGAAGTGCTATGAGTTACAGCAATCCCCCTGACTCAACGGACACTCTCTGTTGGGTCCAAGAGGGTGGGGGACTGAGCTCTACTTCAGAGCCGGCTGGGTGTTTGCATCCTCTCTTCCCTAGCCTTACCCTATCCCTCCCCCAGCTCATGTGCTGTCTTCAGAATGGGAGGGGGTGAGGGAAGGGGAGGGTGCTCCTTCCCAGGTTTGCTCAAGCTATGCTGGAAGGAGGGCAGGTAGATTGGAGGCTCCTCCCAAGGCTCCAGTCCAACCCTGCTCCCCCAGTGCAGGCTTGGCAAACCCCAGACGGAGCTCCCTTCCCTTCCTCTCATCCTGAAGATAGCACTAGGGGGTGAGGCTAGGCTGGGCTGCTGGGGGTGGGGTTGGGCTGCTCTTGGCATGCATTGACAAAAGTTAATGAAGGCACTCCACTTTGGAGTGCCTTAATCTGAACCCTCATTTGTTGTGCGATCGGGTACTTTTAAAGCACTCTGTAGCTGTACACTTCTGTCATAGCATGGCTGCAGAGCACTTTCAGGGTTCTGATCACTTGACAAAATGGCACTTCTGTCAGTGCCCAGTGGCTTGTCTGGTCTGTGGCCTATCACAGGGTGTTCCAGAAAGAAGAGGATGAAATAAAAATGTCAACAGTCTGCAATCCTTGGATTTGACAAGACTGTTTTACTAAAAGAGAATTGTGAAAGGGGCACATGCGCCCCGATACTCACTGCAGAGGCCCAAATGAGCAGCAGCTGGGAGGGAACGCAAACACAGGCTCCACAATTCCGGAGCTCCCTGAAGCTGCGGATCGGTGAGGGATGGGGCGGAGTCTCAGCGAGATGCGGGCTGCTTGGATAGCAGCTGGGAAAGCAGCTGAGCGGCCAGCAGGGGAAGAGGGAGATGCTGGCCAGGAGACACCAGGAGCTGAAGAGAGGATCGCCCTACTGGAGAGCAGGCAAGAGGGACGGAGTGGCGACCGGAGGGCTCTGGTACGGCAGGGAAGAAACCCAAGCCTGGGGAGACGAGAGGCGCCCGGGAGCAACGCTGCCGCTCCACCAGGTAATACAGGTACAGCGGCTGGGGAAGGCAGCAGGGAGCTACTGGCTCTCACAAGCAGCTCGGCAGGGAGAAAAGAGCAGCCAGGCATGGGAACTGCATGCCGCTCCAGCTCAGGAGAAGCAAGAGAGTGACACCAGGTCAGCAGGGATCCAGATGTGGTCGCGTTGGGAAGAATGATCGGGGAGGGGTACAGGGCAGCTGTCCACCCCCATAATCACTAGGAGGGAAGGGACGAGCAAGTCGTTCCCCCCCCAATCCTTTCTCCTTTGTTTTGAGCAACAAGTGGACACTGGGAGACAGGATCCCAGGGGTCCGTCGGCGTACGCCGGATGCTTTCTGTTAAATTCATTTGAAGTCCTAGTCAGCCCTAAGGCAGGGAAGGTTTATGTACCCAAGTCGGCCTGAAGCTGAGGAACCAGCTGTGGGAGGAAGATTGTACTGGCCAGGAAGGCCTGACCAATCCCAGGGCAGGTAATCTGGATGAGAGGAGATATCATCCAGAAGAAGGACCTGCAGAGTGAAGCACTTGTCCAGGCTGTGGACATGATAAGGGTGGGGTAAAGGGGAGGTTTGGAGCCCCACAAAGAAAAGACCGGGATCAAGACCTCTTCGCTTTTGGGGGCCACCTGAAGGGAACTGCCTCCCCAACAAGGAACATCAAAGAAGTGGCAGGTGAGTAAAGCAGCACCCATCTAGGTGGCACCCAAGCCCAAGTCTCACCCTGACGTTGCTTGGGGGCAAGGCACCTATCAAGAAGAGACTGAAGGCCCACAATACCTACCAGCGACAAGAATCGAACTCAATACTTTTAAAAACTAAATATATAGTCCATAGTTTACGTAGCATGAGAGAAAAACAGTTATATAGAAATCTGAGGCAAGGACAAATTATACTTAAAATGTTAAAGAGTACCTTTGGTACAATCAACTCTGTTGACAGTTACTCACTGTCACCTGTTCTCTGTTAAAATGTAACTGGTTTGCCCAACTAACATCTACTCAGATTCCTGAAAGGTAAAAACGTATATATTAAGGCATTACTTGTCCCTATATTTTGTGTATTGAGTATTCTCAAGGGGAGGTGATGGTATAGGACTTGAAACTAACTTTTTGTTAGTTTTGCTGCAAAAGTTTTGTTGTCATTTTTTCTATTTTAATAACTCTGAAGAATTTTTTGGACAGACTACAATATTTAAATTTTTTTCTTGTGCTCCAGTAAATTAACAACTTTGTACCTTGCTTGTAGTATATGTGAAAGAGCTTTTGTCTGGCTGACATTGATGTAGTCGTAGAAAACAGTCAGTAAGTATGCCAGTCACAGTCAGTTAGTATGTGCAATGAACTTTTAAATAATCTCTATAGTGTCATTTATTATATTATAAAACCAACATAACCTGAGCCTGATGGTTATAAAACCTTCAGGGACTGGTGTCACTGACAAAAAGAAATCTTAATTATTTAGAAAAAGCTAATAAAATACTTTGACTTAAAACAAACAGAAATCACCCACCACTTTGTAAAATTGGAATTCAGGTTGAAACTATTTCTTGTCGGGGGGGAAAAAATAACCTTTAAGAAAACATTGCAGTTTTCACAAAAGAAGCCCCTGGATGTTCTTCTGGAATAATCCATACATGTACAAGAATAGAAGTGTCTAAAGCTCCAGATACCAAGCTCTGTATTCTCATGTTATTAAAACTCTGTCTTGAGCATAATTCTTTTCAGCAGCAAAGATAGCAGGCTTTCATGCTTGCTGAGATTTAGCATTAAGTAAGAAAACTTAAATCCTCTGTGAAACCAGGTTCTTCTGTCTATCACTGGCAGACCTCAGTCTCAGGAGAACATAGGGATTGCGCTGTTGGTAGGTTACTGGATACCACCATAGTTTCTTGAGTGGCTGTGGAGTCTGATGCACAACAGGCAGACCCTCTGGCAAGTTGGACATGCAAATTTGGTTGAGCTTGCACTAGCCTGCTGTGTACCATTTTGTCTTGCCTGCCTCTGACAAAGAACAAGAGATTTATGGGTAGAGATTGCCTGTTTAAATATCAGTAGATTAGTTAATAAAACATTATTAGTTCTTTGATACCAATTCATACAAAAAGTTGCATTGAACCTAAACAAAAATGCACATGATTGTTATTAATTATATGGATATTTACTAAAGAGGTAATAACAGTTGTTGTGCAGAATTTTATAATGTAGAAAAAGAAGAAAAAAGTTCTTGATATCACAGACACTGAGAAGTTGGCCTGATGATAGACTTACGACATAAGGTTAATAACAAGATAATAAACTGTACTGCAGCTGTTGCATCTGTAAAATCAGTGGTAAGATCATAAGATTAAATTGGACTTGCACATTCTGTCATCCATTGATTCTAAACTTGATACTCCCCCCACCCCTTCCCCCTGGATTTTTTCTGTGAAAAACTATAATGAGGCAATGGATCAGTTTAGAACGACATGACTATGAGTTACCCAAACAGCTGTGAGGGAAATATTTCAAGTTGACAGAATGTATAGATCTCATTTTTAAAATAGAGGTTTTGGAAGTTTTATAATAAAGTGCACTTGCTGGGGAGAAACTAGTACGTTTTTTGTCTTGTGTACCTGAGACCAAAAGCTCAATCAGAGAGTTCCATCGATTTTTGTATATTATTTGTGTTTTACCTACCTTTTACCTTCATATCTTTCTCTCTTCTCTGAAAGGTCACTGTTCTGTAGGACTTATGATTTCTATTTTTTGTAATAGTAACTGTATGTTCATGGACCTTTAATTATGTGGCATATGTATTGCAAAAGAAAAATCAATAAATAGTGTTTATTTTTTAGAAGGGAAAGTTTTGCAAGAGACTTTTGCAGAAGTTGGCAAAGGCTTTGCATAGCTAATACCAAAGTAACTATTACTTTTACTCTACTTTTTCACAACAATGGGGATCATCTAATGTGTCTGAATGGAAATAATATTTTTCTGTCTGAATATTCAAACCATACAGACTTAATCCTATAATTTATCATTTTAAACAAATGACTGATATTGCTATAATAATTTACAGCAATTGAAAGTACTCAAATGAAAAAAAATGTTTGTTTTCAGGGAAAAATATAGATGTACTAAGCTAACACACTTTAGGCAACAAAGTGCATCCAAACAGAGCAAAGTTTTGGAAACCTTACCCCCTCAAGTAAAGGGGGGCATTTATAACCAAGGGGGTCCCTTACATTCCTGTGTTCCTAGTTGTGAAAACTCATAAATGTATGCTTAATTTTTGCAGGGGTTTAGGTTGTAGCCGTGTTGGTCTAAGGACATAGGCAGACAAGGTTCCTTGGGTGAATTTGATATCTTTTATTAGACCAACGCAAATAGTTGGAGAAAAGTTATTAAGCAAGCTTTCGGGTTCAAAAACCCTTTGTCAGGCTAAGGAAGTTTCAGCAGTTTGTGTGTGCTCTTCCTGGATAGAATGAAAAGTAAAGAAGCCAGGGGCTGGGCTGGGGAGTCAGTTGCCAGGCAGATTGTAATGTATCAAAAATCCAATGTCTATGTTTAGTTCATGATCTCTAGTATCCAGGAGGTTGATGAAATGGAGCTCATAGGCTTGTCTCTGGGAAGTGTTGTGTAAGTTTCCCTTGAGGATCAGGACTGAGAGATTGGAGAGAGTGTGGCCCTCCTGTGAGAAATGTGCCCCCACCGGTAATTGGGTATTTCTGTCTTTGATAGATTTCCGGTGTGCGTTCATTCTGGTGCGCAGTTGTTGTTTGGTCTCTCCTACATATTTTCCATCAGGGCATTTGGTGCATTGGATGAGGTATACTACATTTCTGGAGGTGCAGCTGTAAGATCCAGGGATGCTGATGGCTCTGTTGTGGGGTGTAGTAATTGTGGGGGTGGTGGAGATGTGTTGGCAGGTTTTGCATTTCTTGTCCTGGCACGGTCTGGATCCTTTTGGTGTGTTCTGGGGTTGAGGAAGTTTGCTTCTGGTGATGAGGTTGGCGAGGTTCGGTGCTTGTTTGAAGGCTAGGATGGGTGGCTCTGGGAAGATCTTTTTAAGAATAGGGTCTCTGTCTAGTATGGGTTGCAATTTTTTGAGGATTTTCCATACAGGTTCAAGGGATGGGTGATACGTCATAACCAGCGGTGTGCAATTTGTGGGGGGTTTTCTTCTGTACTGCAGCAGTTCTTCACGTGGTATTCTGGGCACCAGCATGAACACACACCGGAAATCTATCAAAGACAGAAATACCCAATTACCGGTGGGGGCACATTTCTCACAGGAGGGCCACTCTCTCTCCAATCTCTCAGTCCTGATCCTCAAGGGAAACTTACACAACACTTCTCAGAGACGAGCCTACGAGCTCCGTTTCATCAACCTGCTGGATACTAGAGATCAGGGACTAAACATAGACATTGGATTTTTGATACATTATAATCTGCCTGGCAACTGACTCTCCAGCCCAGCCCAGCCCCTGGCTTCTTTACTTTTAATTCCATCCAGGAAGAGCACACACCAACTGCTGAAACTTCCTGAGCCTGACGAAGGGTTTTTGAACCCGAAAGCTTGCTTAATAACTATTCTCCAACTATTTGCGTTGGTCTAATAAAAGATATCAAATTCACCCAAGGAACCTTGTCCGTTTAATTTTTAGCACTTGTATAGTCGTAATGGATTTTTTCCCACGTTGAAAGTTATCGTAATGGAATGCATTTAAATCGCTATATGAACGTGTTGTAAAGAAGAAATAAGCATTGCAAAGTGAATTCAGCTTTGATCCCTGAGTTCTGGTTTAAACTCTTGAACTTTTCTGCTTATAATATGGAAGGGTTATCAAGTTAGCACCAATGTTGTTTTCATCCACCAGTATTAAAAATGAGATACCAAACAGAAACATTGGGAGGGGGGAGGGAAAAGGAATTTAATATAATAAAAATAAGTGGCTTGCAGATTCACTCTTAATCTGCATTTGAATTTCACTGGAAAGTTCAAACAGAATTTACATGGGTCCAATTTTATCCAATCTATAACAAGTGTTTTAAAAGAAGATAAGAGAGAAATAGGTCTCATCTTCACAGAGGGATTCACTGGCGGAGCTGTTGTAGGATAAGCTGTAGCTGAAAGTGTCCGCCTCTAGACTTTGTTTCAGAATAATTATTTTGCTTTGTGAGTAATTATTTTGAAACAAAGTTTTATTCCAGAAAAGTGATACCAATCACTTCCCCAATATAGACATTTACTGGTAACATTATCATCCTCATCATCCGAAAAAAGCCGATTGCCAGTAATGTTAATTTTCCTTTTATCAGTGCCGATATATGATATGGACCGATGTATCAGTGCACCTCTAATACAGATATTTTATATGCGCTACAAGCTCACAAATTTTTCAGCAAACAGTACAAAATGTTCTTTACTTTCTCATCCACCCAATTCACTGTTGTTTTGGTAGGCTCTTCCAAACTCTTCCCTCATTGTTCAACATATTGTGAAGATCTTCAAAATACTCTGAGCCTCATTCCTCTGTTCCCATCAGTGAGACTCATACCTCATTTGGATCCTTGAATATAGTTTCTCACTGGAAGACCTCAGTTGTCCTATTGGAATCTTTTTTGGGCTTGGCCTTTCATTGATTTGAGGGATAAAATGTTAATGGACTTCCAAGCTTCCTCTCATGTGGTGGCAACATGAAATTTCACTGTACCTCAGAATACGATCGTTCTTTTCCTTTTACATCCTTTAATAGCATCATGTGGCTGGTCCCCATACCAACCCGCCCCTCTGTTTAGGGCAGTCTGCCCTGCCTCTCCTGCCACGACTTGGTGTAATAAGCTTGATGTGAAATGCAGGAGGCTGCCCATTTAATGCATTATACACAGCTCCAACCTTCCTTTTAGCGTGACCCATGCCTTGCAGATGACATCCAAAATACTAGGCTCCACTGGCCCAAACTACCCACTGTTTCCATGCTCTCCACTTCTTTAATTATCTGATCCAAAACTCGGCCTCAAAACGTCTGAGGACTTACGGGGGTCACAATTCCTCTTGCCCCTCACTGGGGCTACTCCACCACCCTCTCACTGGGGCACTAAACACACCCCTTCACTGGGGCTCACTCAACTAGCTACTCATGGGGCTGGCCTGTACACAGCCCTTCAGGTTGCCCCTGCAACCCTATTCTTCACTGAACTGCTCAGCCCTTCAGGCTGCCTTTGCGGCCTTACTGTGCGCAGCCTAAACTTCAGTTGACTCCTCTGCCCCCTTGCTGTGGGGCCACTTTTTTGCCCTCTTCCTGGGGCCAACTTCACACCCTCCTTACTGGGGTATGGGGGTCTTGCACCCTATGGGCTCAGGTGTGCAAAGACATGCCTGGCCCCACTGCCTTTCC
>NW_005842383.1:1125688-1128049 GCF_000455745.1 Alligator sinensis | reverse complement strand
CTCCTCTGGGTTACCCACCGGGATGTGGGAGCTGGGACTGTAAGGTGCACCTTGCCTTGCACTGGGGAAGCAACTGGCATGGCATTTCATAAGGACCACCCCACTATGGGTGGACCAAACATACTCATCCTATTCCAGCAGGGTGTAATTTTCAGTCATGCCCCAGAAACAGGAGCCTCCTGTCATCCCCATAGCTCCTGCCCTTACCTCTGAGCAGCAGCTCCAGCTAGGTGGTGGTCTTCCGTCTGCTTGCAGCAGATCACTACCCCAGCCTGGAGGGTCTGGGTTTAAAATGGAGGCTGCTCAACCCCCTCCTATCCCAGGGCCTTCCTGCAGTCATGTGATGACCGGCTTGTTACCCTAGCTCATACCTGCTGGCTTCCCTGTTGCCTGTTCTGGCCCTTAAAGTGGCAGGCACCAAAGGTGCTCTGCCACAGCATCATTGACAATTCTGAAAAATTTAAAATATTGCTGGGCATTTCTCTATCTGTTGAAATGAATGGGATAGGTCATCCATTTTAGAAGTTATCTTTTCAAGGTTCATAAATGCAGAGAGAGGTTGGTGAGTTGATTACAGTTAGTTCATGTTATCAAGGCTACCTCATTGTCACAATAGTTAGAAATTTACTTTAAAAATAACATGGGCTTAGATTCTGAGGACAAAAAGGCAACATGAAAGAGGTGCCTGTATTCTTGTATAACTATGCAATCCAAGCCCTGCATCCACTGATGGAAATCCTAAAGTGATTTCCTAGATTCCCATTCCCACTTCCATTCTTACCCCAATTCTCCTTGTAGGTGACGTTACCTGATTAATTTCTATTCTTTTACTGTTTAGAGCAGATTTTTTTCACCAGGTGCTGTACACCTATTTTTTAACTGAACTGAAAGGAAACTAAAAAGAGATGATTAATGAACAGACTTCAACTCTTTTGTAGTGCAAGACCAATGGAATTTTTGTTTGGTCTTTCAATAAGTTAATAAATTGTTTTAAACTAAAGGCAAGAAAAATAAGAAAAAATACAATAAAATGGTAGAACTGCCATCCTTTAAAGTTCAAGGGAAACGCATTAATTTCCTGATATTTATGACAGACTGAGTCAGATCTTTATCTGGAGTTAGTGTCCATAACTCTTTTCAACTAAAACAAGACTAGTCATTTTGTTAAATCTAAATGACAGGTTCAAATCAGACCATTGCCATCGGACTACACCAAATAAAAATCCAAAAACATTATGGGGGTTTTTGAGTTCTATTGAAGAAGAACAATTTATCTTTATGAATCTATTGTCCTATCAATCTCTTCTGATATGCCATTGTTTCTAAAGACATCATTCTATGTAATAGTTAAAAAATGAAACTATAATATGGGGTGGGATTGTCATAATTTATTTGTGCTAAGTAGGAAACTAATGCCTCTGCTATCCATATTATAGCTGTAATGTTCAATGGTAGTTAATGACACAAATCTCTTAGACTCTTTTAAAATATCTTACTGTTTATGTTTAATGATAACTGTATTAGGGAAGAGACATTTAAAAGTAATTAATATTGACATAAGATCATGTAGTGGAATCTGTTTATCACTAGCTATTTTTGGTAGAAATTTTTATTGTTGGATGAGGGTCTTAAAGCTGGTACAAATATTTTGATATACCTAGAATAGGTATTATAGGTGTTAGTGACAAAGTTGCTCTTAAAGAGTTTAGTTAAAATAAAGACTTCTGTCTTATATGGGCTTGAGGAAATACTTTGTGTTCTGTCAGATTTGCCATAGCAATATTAATAATTAGTTGTGTTGTATTTCAAGTGCAAAACTTGCTGATGCAGTTAGTCATGTTTTAATAGATCATTGACCCGTCAATCAGACTCTGACCACTTCAGAGATAAAAAGCTATGATTCTGTTGGTCTTTATGAGTAGAGCAGTCTTCTGTAAATTAAGAAATGGTATAATCATTAACAGCAGTAATGGATATGTGCATTCAGGTTTAAACTAGTATCTCTAAGAGCTTCAGCTGTTATTATCATTAATGTAGTTAACTATTTCTCTACCTGAACATGATCAAGATGTATTGTATAATAGGGTTGTGTGAAGCTTTGGGTGCTGATTCGATTCATAGGAGATTTGGCCCAATTTGGTGGCCAAATCTTTGAATCCAAATCGAAACAGGAGACCAGTAAAAAGGTCTGAATCTATTCAAAGCTCTCCGAATCAATTCGAATAAGATTCGGAAAGCTTCGGCAATTTGGGCAGTCCCTGCTCACTGCAGCAGGGAACTGGACTCGGACTCCCTGCTGTTAAGTAGGGGGTGGGAGTGGGGACCATGGCGGGACCCCTTCCAGGCCCCACCCCTTGCCCG
>NW_005842383.1:1120694-1125524 GCF_000455745.1 Alligator sinensis | reverse complement strand
AAAAGCAAAAAAAAAAAAAGCCCTGACTCACCAGCCGGTATAGCAACCTCAGGGCTTCTGAGGGCTCGTGGCAGAGTCCCCCACGCAGCACAGGGCTGTGGGGATCGCCCCCTCCCCCCACCCCACCTGTCAGGAGCCGGTGATCCGGAGCTGCTTTTTTTGGTTTTTTGTTTGTTTGTTTTGTTTTTGTTTTTTTAAGGCCCAGAAGCTGGGGCTGGCAGGGCAGCCATGAGGGGAGGCTGGGAGAGCAAGTGGAGGCCAGGGGGCTCGTGGCAGAACCGCCCACATGGCGTGAGGAAGCAGGGATCATCCCTCTGCCCGGCAGCAGCCAGTGACTACAGGCTTTTTTTTTTTTTTACAGGAGCCAGGAACTGGGGCCAGGCAGGGCAGCCATTGAGAGCAGGCGGGGGATGGGGCTGTTTCAGAGATTTGGCTGATTCAGCTGTGGCCAAATCTCTGAATTGGATTTGGCTGAATCAATTTTGGTGAGTCGAATCACCAAATCGAATCACTGTCCTCCAAATCGGCCAAATCCAAAGCAAATACTAGCTGCTTTGCACAGACCTACTGTGTAACACTTTAGTTTTCTGGTAGTGATAGGTGAACTGTTATATACAGACTGGTAATTTATTACTTGTTTTTTAAAGGACTGCAATAGAGTCAAAATCATGATGATTTCTTTTTTTCAAACTTCATTTCTTGGAATTTTTTAATGCAAAAATCAAAGTGAGTGTTGCATTACAGAAATTTTAATAAGATGTAGAACTACCTCCTAAAGAGTATTGTTTTAAAGGGCCATTGCCACATTGAATCTTAAAGATAGTCTGCCAGGCTTCATTAAAATGTTAAATGTATTTCATATGTTTTAAAACTTTTACTGATTGTGAAGTATTTTGTGATGTTTCTGTTTAGTGCTTTTACCGTAATAAATCTCTTTGGAATCACCAAAGTAGGCCACTCTGTAGTGGGTCACTTGGTGAATTGAGCACAAGACAAAGGCTGATAATGTTACTTAGTTTCAAAGACCTTAACAAAAATTGCTTGAAAGGAATGTGATTTAAGTGCTATTTAATGGCCAAACAACTTATGAAAATGTTCAGGCTATAGAAAGCCTGAATTTCTAGAACTAGCTTCATGATTTTGTATTTATGTAATTTATTTATGATAGAAAAAGTATGGGGATACCAATTTTATAAAGAACAGAAGAAGTGTTGATCTAGTTTGAGAGAGAGTCAAAAGTTATGCTTTTAGTACCTGAATTTACAT
Source organism: Alligator sinensis (assembly GCF_000455745.1). Taxonomy (NCBI): domain Eukaryota; kingdom Metazoa; phylum Chordata; order Crocodylia; family Alligatoridae; genus Alligator; species Alligator sinensis. The sequence goes on along the minus strand of NW_005842383.1, from coordinate 1,124,258 downwards.
GCAGGTATTTTGCTCAATTGCAGAATTGATAGAGAAAAAAATGAGGGGAGACTATATAGACAGTTAAGGTATTGATAAAATATTGCATAAATGAAGATCTGCGAACACATAATAGTTATTCTTTGTCATTTTAAAATTACCGTGTTGGTTGAGCAGTGCTATATGTTCATTGTGTGTGTTCTATGCAGCCTAACTTACTTTGAATATATTTTAATGCATCAAATAATCTTTCAAAATAAATGATTCATAAGATAAAAAAATCATCACAAAAAACATTTAAAGTTGGCAGAACTTCTTCATGTTGGAACTTCCATTAATCCACTTAGAGGAAGGCATTTCACAGGGTTTCATGAGGTATCTCCAGACGTACAGTAATAGAATCTGCCAACACACTTATTTCTTTATTTGAAGCTGCCAGACATTTGAAACGTCATACCTTTTACATATATGATCTATATAATGATAAAGTATGTATGTGCTACTAAATCAGGTGGTAATGGTTTAATTAAAAAAAAATCTCAGCCACCCACAGTTATCTGCAGAAAAATACAGGATTAAAATGGCTGTGAAAGCATTTGTGTATGGAGAAAATCCACTGAGATGAATTTCATCATATAATTGGTCATTACTTGCAGTGTAGTTTCCCTGTGGTTCAGTGGTAAAATCCTTGTCTGCCATACAGGAGACCTGAGTTTGGTTCCCTGATGCTTATACAACTACAGCCACGGAGGCATCAAACGTTTGGACTTAGTCTGGCCTTTGGATTCTGTCTCTGGCCTAAATGGGGGTGGAAGGTCTGGGCAGCCTAGGCATGCGTCAAAGGTCTGAGTGACCTCTTGTGCATATGCCACGATCCAGAAGGACTGACAGTTGCCAGATCATTACTTGTAGCATGTGTATGTGCTCTTATGATATGAGCAGACAAGGTTCTTTGGGTAGATGTGATATCTTTTATTAGACCAACAATGATATGTGCATGCATACCACTTAAACCAGTTTAAATGCAGTTTAAATCTGAAGTGGGTAGACAAACGAGCCTGTTGAACCAATTTAAAGCTGCTAGGAATGGTTCAAAAGTATACCTGAAAAATCCTCTTTTGACATGATTCACTGTGAACCAGGTCAGCTCAGTGTTACATGTGACCTCAAGTATTCCATAACATGTGTTTGGTCTGTCCTCCAAGGCATCCCACACTGCATCATTCCTCAAATCCCCACCTCCAAAAAGCTGTAGTGAGCCTCTCTTGTATGCAACCAGAATTCTACTGACCCCCTTTTTTTCTATCTTTTCTTGGAGCTATACCAATTTTTGTTTCTGGAATACCATGAATACATGTGCAACTACATAAAATGAAGAAAAAGAATGTATCTGGTTTAATTTTAAAAGGAAATTTAAGGAGATATAATTAAGTTAGGATAAAGACATAAATCCATGCTGTCTGACTACAAATCAGTCAGGGTCTCATCAGGTTCTCAATCTTACATTTAACTAAAAGTAGTATGCATTAGTAGGGGTTTTGTGGCTTCCTGGGACACTTATTTTAACTGTTCTTATTCTCCTATGGTAGAACAGCTTTTCGCAAAATGATAAAAGGATAGTGGTGTCTGGGAATTAAAAACAAAGCTAGTTCCCATGGTTTTTAATCACCCAGGGAGTAGCCAGAAGTATAAAACAACAGAACTTCATATGTTTTAATATTTTTCCTTTATTAATATTGTTAAGTGGTCAGCTCTCTCTGGTTTTGAACACAGTTTACCTGTCTGTAGCAAAAATATGAAACATGATACTTAATATCACTGCTGGAAATACTGTAAAAAGGAACTTTGATATCCCCTTATTGTAGTAGTGTTGAGCTGATGTTGTAGCCACGATTGTCCAGGAAAACAGTGAGGCAAGGATTTTTGTGGGTGATAGCTTGTTTGTGTCCCTTCCAACTATACAGTTGGTCCAATTAAGAATATCACTCAGAAAAATCCTTGCTGCTCAAAAAGGAGCCACATTCCTGGGATCTGACCGTTAAAATAGTGGAAATTCTTTGTTGCGTCCATAAATATATTGGTCTCTTTTTAGTTAAACAGTTGTTTTCTATTTTTGACCTATGTACTCCAGGAATTTGCCTTAGTACATCATGTGAAACTACATTGTGTTTACAGAAAACAATCTAGGATACTTACCTAAAGAGAACAGTGGTCTGGTTTTCATTTTACATATGAGGCTTTATGCAAAGTACATTTTTAAATACTGTCTGACCTTCACATCTGAAATATGTGGTGAATTGTATTTTGCTGTATTAAATTACAGGCTAGTTTCTCTGTAACCATGATGTCTGGTCTAATCATCTTATCTCTCTGTAGGCCAGATTGCTCTCCTGATGTTATCGAGACTTGCCAAGAATTCACCTGCTCTATTGGTGTATAATAGTTCTGTGGATGCTATCTCAAAATCACAATGAATTTACCTCCTTTTCCTGGTAGCTGAGGAAACAGGTAAGAGAACTGAATAAAATAATTTTCACGTGGACATATCTCAATCAGCTTTCATTCCTTCGGATAAAAATAGGTGTTGGAACTTTAGGTCTCTTTCACCACACTTCCCAGAGGTACACAGGTTAGTTTTTATACGCTGATATGACAGAACATGTTTATGTATGTCTGCATATAAAAAACTATCAAATTGCAAGTTTTGTTCTTTTGAGAAATAATTTCTGAAACACAGCCTTCTTTTTCTCTGTCATGTCTTTGTTTCGCATAGAGGATGTTTTCTGAATGAAAAATCCTTACCAAAAAAAAGGTTTTTTGTAAGTCGTAGATCCCAAAATTTCTAGGGCCAGATGGAAAATATGTTTAGAAAGAGAAACTTAAAGAGATTATTCACCACAAATCAATTTAAAGTCACCCTCATTACAAATGTAGTCGATAAAATAACTCAGCCTTGAGTAAGGGGCCAAGGTGTATCATTCATCACAAAGTCTGGTCTTAGTGATAAGCTACATGACAGATGTTCCTGAGGAAAAAGGCTCTCATAAGGTTTGAAAAAATAGGAAATATTAAAAAAATGAATCAGTAGGATTTCTTTGCCGGACAGTTACAATTTTTATAAGTTATGCTAAATAAAAGTCATACATAGTTTCATAGTTGGTAGGGTCGGAAGAGACCTGAGGAGATCATCTAGTCCGACCCCCTGCCGTGGCAGGAAAGAGTACTGGGGTGAAACGACCCCGGCCAGATGTTCGTCCAGCCTTTTTTTAAAGACCCCCAGGGTAGGAGCCAGCACCACTTCTTTTGGAAGTTGGTTCCAGGTCCTAGCTGCCCTGACAGTGAAATAGTGCCTCCTAATGTCTAGCCTGAAACTCCCCTCCGCTAGCTTGTGTCCGTTGTTTCTTGTAACTCGCGGGAGAGTTCGGGGGAACAGGGACTCTCCCAATACCTGCTGGTCCTCCTTGACTAGTTTGTAGACTGCCACTAGATCCCCTCTTAGCCTTCTCTTTTGGAGGCTGAACAGGTTCAGGTCCCTCAGCCTCTCCTCATAGGGCCTGCCCTGCTGCCCCCTGATCATGCGGGTGG
>NW_005842383.1:1113052-1120020 GCF_000455745.1 Alligator sinensis | reverse complement strand
CCCTGCTGGCCCTTCCTGGACATGTGCCAGGATAATTCTTTCAAAAAGCTTCCTGAGGACTGAGGTAAGACTCACAGGCCTATAGTTTCCTGGGTACTCCTTCCTCCCTTTTTTGAAGGTGGGGACCATATTGGCCCTTTTCCAGTCTTTCGGCACATCGCCCGAGCACCATGAGTGCTCATAGAGCTGTGTCAGAGGTCCCGCAATGACCTCTGCTAGTTCCTTCAGCCCTCTGGGGTGGAGAGCATCAGGACCTGCGGATTTAAATACATCTAGTCTCTCCAGAAGTTCCCTGACAAGGTCCTCATTAACCCTAGGCCTGGGTGTGCCACCCACAGGGCCCTCGGGGGTGCCAGTGGGGGAGATATCCAGGTCCCTCCTCAGAAATATGGAGGCAAAGAAATTGTTGAATATGTCAGCTTCACCGTCAGGTGAGATGACCTTAATTCTTTTGGATTTCTAAAGAGTAATTGCTACTCCTCTCCACACAAGCAGTTATATCAAATAAGCAAGTAACACATCAGCTATTCTGCAGTACAGGTTTTCCTCACTATATGTGCGAATTCGCTCTTATGCGATGACCCTTTTTATACCAAAAATTAGTTATAGGCGACGTAAATTCACTATTACGTGATTGGTGTGGTGGAAGCCCACAGTCAGTTGCTTTGTGCAGTGCATTGTGGGAGTGACACGCACCAAAATATAGTCTCCTGTGTGGATTTGTGCTCCTTGCTCGTTGTCTGAGACGCATGTTTCTGTAGTTGCCATCCCCATTATGATAATGCCCTGTGCTTGTGTGTATTGTGTGCTGTTGGTGAGTATCAAAATTGTCTTGTAAAAGTGGTAGAAATGGGTTTGAGGGTCAATACAGTCCAGGTCTTGGGACGTATCCCTATTTGTTACATTGTAAAGTGCGTTCCTTTTATGTAAATTCAAGTTATGCATGATTTTGCAGGAACGCATGTACAGCATAAAGTGAGGGAAATCTGTAATTACGTGCGTGCCCATTCTTACCTTGCCTTAAGTGCAAGAAAACTTATCCCATTTTAATTGGAAGGGTGTAAGCCCTTCATTTAGTGCAAAGCGTATACCTTACATATGTGCAGGTACCACGGAGTAGCTGATGCACTGTAAATTTACATCCTAGTTTATTTCGCAGTAATTTGTTTCATAGTTTCATAGTTGTTAGGGTTGGAAGGGACCTCAATTGATCATTGAGTCCGACTCCCTGCCCTGGGCAGGAAAGAGAGTTGGGGTCATATGACCCCAGCCAGCTGCTTGTCCAGTCTCCTCTTAAAGACCCTCAAGGTAGGGGAGAGCTCCACTTTCCTTGGAAGCCCATTCCAGATTCTGGCAACCCTTACTGTGAGGAAGTTCTTCCTGATGTCCAACCTAAATCTGCTCTCTGTCAGTTTGTGGCTGTTGTTCCTGGTTATTCCAAGGGGTGCCCTGGTAAACAGAGCTTCTCCAATTTCTTGCTGCCTCTGCCCCCCCGTCCCACTGATGAATTTGTAAACAGCCACAAGATCCCCTCTCAGCCTTCTCTTGTGGAGGCTGAAGAGATCCAGGTCCCTCAGTCTCTCCTCATAGGGCCTTACCTGCAGGCTCCTAACCACACGAGTGGCCCTCCTCTGGATCCTCTTTGAAGTGCGGCGCCCAGAACTGGACATAGTACTCCAACTGTGGCCTGACCAATGCCGCATAGAGGGGAAGTATCATCTCCCTGGACCTGTTTATGATGTACCTGCTAATACATGATAGAGTGCAATTAGCTTTACTGATTACTTCATCACATTGACAGCTCATATTCATCTTGGACTCAACTATGACTCCGTGGTCCCTTTCTGCCGTTGTGCTGTTGAAAAAGTCATCCCCTAGCCTATAAGTGTGTTGGTGATTACTTCTCCCTAGATGCAGCGCTTTGCACTTGTCTTTGTTAAACTGCATCCTATTCTTTTCTGCCCACTTTTCCAATCCATCAGGGTCTGCCTGGATTCGAGTCCTTCCCACTAGTGTGTTAACTTTACCCCATAATTTCATGTCATCCACGAATTTAGACAGAGTGCTTTTCACGTTCTCATCCAAGACATTGAATAGCACAGGTCCAAGGACTGAGACTTGGGGGACCCCACTGCCCACATCTTTCCAGGTTGATACCAACCCATCCACCACCACTCTCTGGGTGCAACCCTTAAACCAGTTTGCCACCCACCTGATAATATAATTGTCTATGTCACAGCCACTCAGTTTGTTTATGGGAATAGGATGAGATACCATATCAAAGGCCTTCTTAAAACCCAAGTAGATGACATCTACCTCGACTCTGCATCTAAGCATTTTTGACCTGGTCATAAAAAGGAACAGGGTTAGTCAGGCAGGATCTACCTGCTATGAACCTGTGCTGGTTGCCTTTCAGCATTATTTTTCCTGCTGGGCTCCCATAAATGTGACCCTTGATAATTTTTTAAAAGGTTTTCCCAAGGATAGAGTGAGACCAACCAGCCTATAATTACCCAGATCCTCCTTCCTCCCCATCTTAAAAATGGGGCCCACATTGGCCCTTTTCTAGTCCTCTGAGTGCTCAAACAGCCATGCCAGCCATGGGAACTGGCCATGACACAAGCCAGTTCCCTCAGTACCCTTGGATGAAGATCATCCGGGCCTGCTGACTTAAACACATTTAGCCCCTCCAAGTGTCCCCTTACTGGGTCAATGCTGACTGTTGGTGTGCTGGTGTTCCTCCTGTGCCTATCTATAATGCAGCTGGGAGATTTGTCTTGATCTGTGTTCAGGAATACAGAGGCAAAAAATTAATTGAAGAGTTCAGCCTTGTCCCTCCTATCTGTCACCAATTGCCCTAGCTTGTCTTGTAGGGGCCCTATGTTACCCTGCACCTTCTTTTTGCTCCCTATATACCTGAAGAAGGACTTTTTGTTGTCTTTAACTTTTGTCGCCAGCCTGAGTTCCATTGCTGCTTTGGCCTTCCTAACTGATTCCCTGCAAGTGCAAGCCAAGGAGGTATACTCCTTCTTGGTAGCTGCCCCCTTCTTCCACAGCCTGTATGCTTCCTTATTTGCCCCTAAGCTTTCCTGGATTTTCCCTATTCATCCAAGAGGGTTTCCTGGCCAATTTTCCCCCCTTTTGTGCACAATGGGATTGTCTCCTTCTGCTCCCATACGATTGCTCCCTTGAGGAATGACCACCCTTCCTAGACTCGCATTTCACCAATGCTTGATGTTCAATGCCTCACTAATTAATCTCCTGAGCACATTAAAGTTAGTCTTTCTGAAGTCTGGCACTTCTGCCCTGCTGGTTACTTTTTCCACCCTATGCCGGATAGTAAATTCAATTAGTTGATGGTCACTATCCCCTAGGTTACCTTGTACCTGCAGATCCCCCACCAGGTCATCCCCTGTAGCTAGCACCAAGTCCAGCAAAGCATTTCCCCTAGTGGGCCCATATACCTACTGCGTTAGCTGAAGGTCCTGTATGCAGGTTAAGAACCTATGTGAGCAGTTTCAGATCTGGCTGACTGCTCCCACCAGATGTCAGGGTAGTTTAGGTCACCCATGACAACCATGTCCCTTGACTGTATGGCCTCTGAGAGCTGCCTTGAGAATTTCGGGTCTAGCTCATCCTCCTGGTGTGGCGGTCTGTAGTAGACTCCCACTACCAAGTCCCTTTCCTCCCAGCCCCCTTGTATTCTAACCCAGTACCTCAATTTGCCCCTCCTCAGATCCCATCTTTATTATAGATGTGTGCTTCTTAACATAAAGAGCAACACCCCCCTCCTTTTTTCCCCACTCCATCACATCTGTACAACCTATAACCCTCCAATGCTTACTACCCAATTGTGAGTAGGGTCCCACCAGGTTTTAGTTAGCCCAAGTTATTGCTTGCAAGCAGGAGTGCGAGTTCCTCCTGCTTGTTCCCCATGCTCCTAACATTAGTGTAGAAACGTTTAAGGCCCCCAATGGGTGCCTTTGGTACCCCCTCTGTCCTGATGCCTATCAGGCCCCTTAGTACTTACTGGGCTGAATCCAGTGCATGGCTCATGGTTCACTGATCCAAGGATCTGTTTGTTCTCTGCATCCTCATCCCCCCAATGAACCTAATTTAAAACCTACGTAGGAGATCAGCCAACCTGTAAGAGAACAGAGTCTTACCTTTCGAAGAGAGATGAAGACCATCACATCCCCTTATGCCCCTTTCATGGAAGTGCGGATCGTGGTCAAAGAAGCCAAAACCCTCACGATGACACCAACTCTAGAGCCGCAGGTTGACTTTTCTGATGTAGGTGGCTTGATGCTGATGGCGACCGCTGACTGGAAAGATCAACGAGAAGACCACCTGTGTCCCCGACTTCCTAAGCCTGGCCCCCAGAGCCCTGTAGTCACTCATGATACAGTCCGGACTACCCCTGGCCACCTCATTTGTGCCCACATGAATGAGGACCATGGGATAGTAGTTGGAGGGCCAGATGAGGTCAGGAGTCCTCGCAGTGATGTCCTGGATCTGGGCTTTGGCCAGGTAGCATACCTCCTGCGCCGTGGGATCCGAGCAACAGATGGGTCCCTCTGTTCCACCACGATGACTCAGTGTCTCTTCCTCCGGCAGCCCGGTTGTCCCTCAGCCTGCATGGTGGTTGTTGTGAATGCGGCTTCCCCTGCTGCATTCTCTTCCAGTGCTGCCAGGGCCTAATATCTGTTCCCCAGCTGCACTGGGGAAGTCGTCTCAGCAGTACGATGATTGGCCTTGGAGGTGACCTTCTTCCATTCATCTGCATTAGGTCCCTCCCATGTTGTCTCTCCACTAGGTGTCTGATCCTGAAGAGAATGAAAAGTACCCGTCAGTCTCATCCTCTGCAGCCCTGATCCCCAACAGCCTGCTAACCTCTGCCTAGAGTTCCTCACCTGTCCCTTCCGGGCCTCAGACTGGGCACACGTGGGAGAGGTGAGGGAACCTCCGGCTCCCCCCGCCTTCCCCAGGCCTCAGGGGCCCCACCAGGCAACCCCTGCAGATGGGGGGCCAGGGGACCGCCAGTCCTCCTGAGGTCTCTGTCTTGGTGGATGCCTCAGGAGCCCTGGGTGGGAGGCATCACCAGGGCTGGGTCCCTGGCTAGGCGCCGTGTCCTTACTATGGTTGAAGATTGAAGGCTCTTCCTCTTCCACTCTGACTTACCTTGTGCACCAATCGTACCCATGAACTGCCCTGCGCACTGCCTGCAAACTGCTTCCCCTGTTGGCAGTCCCTGTTCGCTGGCTCCCTGGTCACTTGTTCATTTATTTCTATTAAGACCTGCAATTTATTACCTTCTCTTTTGCTCTTTCTCCTCTTCCTTGAAGTTGACAGGACTTAAGAAAGTGTGTAAATGCTGTTTAAAATCTTAAAGTAAAGGTTTAAGAATTCAATTCTGATTTGCAGAAATGTAGGTATATAACATCCCAGAAATTAGGATATTGCATTCAGCACTTTTAAAAGAACATTTTTTAAGGTTTTGAACTTACACAATCAAGTTACTGAAAGTCAGAATTAAAGCTGCCTATCCATATACTCTATAAGGCAGTTTTCATGAAATAATCACTGTTTTCTAGCTACTTCCATAATATGCCTAAGTTTTATATAGGATCACATTTCATGATGTCTATATTACCTTCTATGAGCTCTAAGAATATGAAGGTCTATCTGTGTCATAGAGTTTAGCGACCCCTAATGGTCTATTGTGAAAGTAAAAAAATGAAAGAAAAATATGGGTTTTTTTCATTGCAGTGTTTATTATAATGTCCTGGTTTTTCTTTTTGTAGTGGACCAAATTTTTAACTTCCTTTCTGTGATTGTTATGCTTGCCACCATAACAAGATTCCAGCAACTCCCAAAACATTGAGACAGATATAACCAGATGTGTCTGCATATTGAACTCCTACATTAGAGAGTTACATTTGGACAGCAGTAAATCTAAATTATTCTTGATACATAATCCAGTTTTGAAGAATGTCGTAATAGAAATGAAAAAAATAAATCCTTTGTTTCATATTTCACTAGCTGGACTTGTCTTAATATGCAAGAGAGACTAGACTTTCTGTCTTTATGTATATGAATTAAAGCTAGTATTGAAACATTTTTCTTAAGTTTCACTGTGATATTTTAGAGGTTATTGAAAGAGTAACTTAGGAATTCAGTAACAACACAACTTTTAAAGAGCTTCTGTATTAAAATAGTCATCTTCCCAATATGACTTTTTATTTTACTGCACTTATTTGTAGCTTTAAATATGTATTTTTTAAAAGGATTTGCATTAGTAATTTTTAGACTGCTTCTAACATTTTTAAATACATAGCATTTCTTTGAGATCTTCTGTAGTATGACATCAAATGTGAATTAGGTTGTCAGAAATTTTGGATATAGGTATTTGCCCTACAAATATATATGAATTATATATCTAAAAAATTAATTCATGTTACATTTTTTAAGCATCAGATAATGGTATTGAGTCTTTATAGAAATGAAAAAAGTTTAGCTTCCTGGAAATTTTGTTCAGGACTGCTCAGATTTCTTTCCTATGTACTCAAAGTTGCATCTGTTACATAAGGACAATGACACCCCCCCCCCCGACGCGATTTTAAATCATTATTGTTATAAATAGAACTGTTGGGAAAGATAACTCATTCACATTTTTCTGTATTAGAAATATTTAATTGTATGGATTGTCAAAAAATGTAAACTGGTTATGTATTTTTTTTAGGGCATTTTATTAAATACTACTGTTTCTGGTTTAATTATTTGGAAATATACGACTAGTTGGAAGATAAAGCAATAGTTTTTTGGCATTTTATGTGAATATATGAAGTACTGCAGTTATTGCACTAAATTATGTGTTCTTAAAAATCAAACCTATGCAGTAATTAAATATGTCTGGAAGACCACAAATCCATGTTTTCTTTGGAGCACCCATCATTCCAACTCAACTG
>NW_005842383.1:1102459-1113021 GCF_000455745.1 Alligator sinensis | reverse complement strand
GCTGAACCATGGAAAGAACTACATCTTTCCTATTGTGGGCATGCCTTAAGCTTTTCTTCTGAGAAAGTAAAAGAAACTGGCCATGTAGAACATCAAGCAACAAGCTCTGTGGACCTGACTCTTCACATCAAAAATCAATTTTCTTTGACCTCTGGACAGAGGAGATTTGAGGTTGCAGAAGATTGTGTTCCAGTAATAGGAAGCATGGAAATTCTTCACAGTGCACCTACCAGAACTGGTGATCTAACTTACTCTGATTATAAGAAATCTAAAGATAGAGAAATATACAAAAATCAAGTTGCATATCAACAGCTTCCTCAGATATTTACAAAAACAGAAAAGCACCATAGAAAACTATCAAAAGACTGTTTTTCAAACCACACTGAAAGTGATACCAGACATATGGAAGACAACTGCTGTGATATTTCTGATTTGGTTTCCAGCACCAAACAGATTAGCATACATCTAAAATCTGTGGGACAAGAAGATGTTACATCAGAACTGAATAGTGTTAATCATGAACATCTGAGTCAGTATCTGGAGATGTGTTTTCCCATGAAATTAGGAGAGTCAAAAACAAAAATAGTTAAGAATGATTGTTTAAACCTTGCAGTATCAACAGACACTGAATTTCTTAGTATAATGACCTCAAGTCAAATTGCCATTTTTGCACAAAAAACATTTAAAAAAGAAGCTACACAACTAAGTGGAATAGAAACAGGAACAACGTGTGTTGAAAGAAAAGCAGCTTTAAGTCAAACCTTTAAATTGAACAATAATGCTGGAAAATGCATTAGTGTGACTGAAACTGAATATAGACAAGAGTCTTCCAAGTCTCGGGGACTTTTCAGTTCTGAAGGTGCCAGAAAAACTAGCTGCTTTGAATCTACAAAAAACCCAGATTCTTGTGAAAATACGAAAAGGTCCCCACAGCTCTTTAGTGTTCCTGAACAACTTCTGAATGAGATCCATATTGAACCACTGAGCACAGGACTACTGTGCTCCCAAGTAAATTATTCTCATAAATTCTCTTCTAAAAGAGTCCGAACATTTGAAGATACTCCAAGTATTTGTAATTCGGTACCTAAAACCGAAAACTCAAAGAGAGCTAAATTGTCTTGTTCTTCAGCTAGTCCTGGAATAATAGCAGATCGGGAGAAAGTATCAGAATTTGGGAAACTCCAGAAGAATCCATTATTACTTAAAAACTGCTGTTGCAAAAGTCAGAAATATGTTATTTTGGTTACAGTAATACATCCTTGTCATGTCAAAGAAATTCTAATCAAGTCAAGATCAAAATCTTCCTCTAAAGTTCCCATAGCAACTGTTGTTGTTATCGACCAGTCAGAAGTAGAAAGAAAGGTTGTGCTGTGGCGAGCTGCTGCATTTTGGTCACTCACAGTGTTCCCTGGTGATATTGTACTACTCACAGGTAAGAACTCCCTTTTGTTTTCTTTTTTAAATTAATCTCTTCATAATTTTTTAAATTTTTATTTATGTGTAGTGATTTGAACGTCACAGTTAAGTCACTCAAAATCATCTTAACTATCCAGCACCTTCAACAACAACAAAATTTGTCTTTTAGGGAGACAAAAAAATTACTGTACAGTGTTTGGAGAATCTGGGTACAATGTTTAGAGAATCTTTGGGCTCTGGAAGACATTACATTTTACAGTAGCATGTTAATCATGCAGTAAATTATTCAGCCAATTTATGATGTGATAAAATGGTTCATCCAAAGAACCTTGTTTGCCTTAGATACAAACATGCACTATATAAAATATATGAAAGATTGTCTTTGAGAGATTGCAGTTGGTAGAGTCAAGTATATTCTTTTTTTGCCTTAACTAATCAGCATTTCTAAAGCATCTCACTGTGGTAATTCTAGAAACTCTGCATTATTGGCAGCAAGAATCTGTCCAGAACTGATATCCCATTCAGCATGTTGGTTTAAGAGTTGGTGTAAGAGTTTTGAACACCTTGTTTGGATATTTTTTTTCTGTTGTAGTTTTTTATTGCTAGTGGACACCATACATTATAGCTATTGGGGCAAATTCTGGAAGGAGTAGTAGTTTTTGACATCTTTTGCACATGCCATTAGAGGTTTTGTGGATCTGGTAGTGAATGGATAGCCAGTGTCTGGACCCTGGCATATGTTAATATAATTATGCCATTGGGATCTGAGGAATTCTGTGCCTGATCCAAAAATTAATGGTGCATGATTTTGGGGATTGTGATCTGAGAAGCTTTGTCTCATTATGTGACTGCTGGGGTGTACAGCTGGAGATTGGGGAGCTCCCTGATCCCCAGCTGCCTACGCTGCAGACTTTTAGCAGCAGGCTCAGTTGGAGTTTGGGGAGCTCCCCTATTCCTAAAAGCATGTGCTATTTAACAATCCACAGAACCCTTTAAAGTTGCCGACTGCTGTATCCCAGACCTGGTGACCGTCTATCCCTGGGGACCGTCTATAACCTCACTAGGGGGGACCAGAAGGGTTTGGGCGAGACTTTGTTTCCCCTAGCGCCCCCCGGGATAACAAGGAATAACCGCCACAAGCTGTTGGAGAGTAGGTTTAGATTAGACATCCGTAAGAACTACTTCACAGTTAGGGCGGCTAAGATCTGGAACCAACTTCCAAGGGAAGTGGTGCTGGCTCCTACCCTGGGGGTCTTTAAGAAGCAGCTTGATGCCTACCTGGCTGGGGTCATTTGAGCCCAGTTTTCTTCCTGCCCAGGCAGGGGGTCGGACAAGAAGATCTGCAAGGTCCCTTCCGACCCTATTTCTATGATTCTATGAGACCTGGACCTGCCCCCTACCCAGTCATGAAGATCAGCTGGCTGTCAGGATTGACCAGGGGGCAGCCCTAGATCTGGGACACAGTTTACACATTCTGTCTGCATGGTGATGCAAACCAGTCACACAGACGTTCTGTATTGATGGGCAAACCAACCACCAGCCATTTGCAGCTGGTTTACCATTTTATGACATCATAAATTGGCTGAACAATTTATTGCATGATTAACATGCTAGTGTAAAATGTAACATCTTCCAGAGCCCTCAGTTTTGAAACGGTGGCACAATATGTTGTTTCTTTTGTTTGTGACATATCAGTTAATATTGATGTCAGCTTCTGATGACATTTGCTAGGTCCTGAAACTTTAAGTATGCCTGAGACCAAATTCATCTCTTGTGTAAGAAGTTATGACCCCCTGAGAGCTATATCAGCATAAGTTTAGGATTGGATTTAGCCAAATTATTTCAAAACAGGGTAAAAACTTTAGGAGGAATAGCATTTCTAGCTAATCTACTTGGCAGTTAATTTAAAAGGGATTTCAGGATGTTATAACTATCCCAAGCCATAATTTTAGATGTCATAGCCCTAAACTGTCCCCATACATGAAAATGAGGAAATAATCTAGAGTTTTCCAGTCTAAGCAGAACCCTCACTCTTTTACAGGTATATATACAGGCTCCTATACAGCTTCATAAATTAGCCATTTACTACTTAGAGGTGTTTATGATTATTACTTGTATCTGATTCCAGGAGCACTAATTTTAATAATTTTGTCTTGTTTCTCTAGTTTCTCCCTGCGTAAATTTTAATACGACACACAGCACTGAGAAATCAGATCTTTTCAGAATTTTTGACATTTCAGCCAAATTTTCTTCTTTGAATAATTTAGTCTCTCTTGCTTATTGTAACATTTTACAGACAATACTTTGAAAGTGTTACTCTGTTTACTGTATAGTTTTAAAGCTTTTTGGCCTTTTGTTTATTACTGGGGTCTACTAAACTTGAGAACACAGCCGGCCAATTTCACAGGTAGATCCCGGGGCCAGCCACCATTTTTGCAGGCAGTGTGTGGAGTGGCTCCCTCACATCACTGATTGGCTGAGGGGCCCCAGTGGCCCCACCCCTTGCTGCTGATTGGTAGTAAGGGCTATACATAATTCGTCCCTGCTCCTCACTGCCTATTGGTGGAAAGGGGTGGGTCCGTCCCACAGGCAGCCCTCTCAGCCAATCAGCATTAGGGGTAGCAGCCATCTTGCTGGCAGTCCTTTATTTTCAGTAAGGGTTTTTTTGCAGCAGCAAACCTGCCATTTTTTGCGTTTTCTGTGAAAAATACAAAATTGTGATTTCAGTAGGTTTCTATTTATTACTTCAATGCCATTTAAATATCATAGAAAAATTGAAGGTAAAATAGCTTTCTTCCCCACTTTCCCCTTTGTTTATCTTATCTCAGAAATCCATCAACATTGTTTTAAAGCAAACGTACCACTACCTGCCATTTCAGATATGATCTCTGGATCTGGACCAGTAATCAACTCTTAGTCTACCTGTTGCACTATTTAAAAATTAGACTAGGTTAATGAAATACCTTCTCATAGAGTGTCTTTATGAGATGCTTGGTATCAGATTATTTAATGTTTTACAGTAAGAGATGACTAACATCTCTTACTAAGATGCTGAGAGAACTTTTCAAGTGTTCTTAAGACTGTCCCAGTGTATTCTAAAAATTATTTGTTTTAAAAGTAGTTTATTTCTTCTTTAAATCTACTTTTCAGCTGCAAGATAATACTCCCTTCCAAAGTACTCCAGTGAAGTAGGTAGGGTTCTGCACATTTACAGGGTTCTGCCTCTATGAAGCAACTTACATGATGAATCACTAGGAATGTACTTTAAGTCAAAGTAACTTTAAGCCAAAGGTTGGCTGTTTCTGAAAATTACCCCCTTGAAAGTCAGTCTTGGATATTGCACAAAAAGAGAGCAGAGTACTCGGTAGTGAAGTGGGTCACTGAATAATAGATAATAGAGACAGGAACAGCAGTTTACTCCATTATGCTTTGGCAGAAGAAAAAAAAAAAGCAACTAGCAACTTAATTATATTGATACTAGATTAATATTGATACAAATTTCCAAATTAAGATTCTGAAGTAAAATCAGTTCCTGAGTGGGACCTGTGGATAACTTCAGTGTGTTCTGTGCTGATAGCCATCCATTTCCTTTGTTGCAGATGTCACTGTGCATGAGAACCTTTGGTTTGGGGAGATGATGCTACAGTCAACCTTTGCCAGTCGGTTATTAAATCTGGGGAGCTGCTCAGCTATTAATCCCAAAGAATGTGAGGCTGAAATATATTCATAAGAGAACCTTTATATTTTTCTAGTACCTGCCTCTGTACAGGCAGTCGTCAGATTTACGACACAATTGGTTCCTGAAAGCTACGTCTTAAGCTGAAACGTTGTAACTCAGAACCAATATTCCCATAGGAAACAATGTTATAAATCGGGGATTGGTTCCTAAACCAAGGCCCAGTACCCTATTTTCACCAAAAATAACCCAGAATTTTATACTCAATCAATTATAGACGAGTAATATAGCTACATTAATATATTTATATTGTAAATATCAATCATATTGATTTGGAAGGACTTATTTGCGGTGACTTTGCTGGACTTTTTGAAGGGTTCTTGGTTGGAGTCTTCAATGGAGTCTTGGCTGCAGGTTTTTCTGGAGTCTTGTCCGCATTGTTAAAGAAAGCATCTAAGGAAGTTTGGATAGACGTTCTCTTCTTTTGCTTGTCAATTTCTCTGTAGCACCTGCCCATGGTGGATATGCCCCTGGTCACTGATGCACTGTGTTCAGTGTTGAGGTCATGTTCCTCAAACAGGGACATGGCAGCTTCCAAATGTTGAAATGCTTCAGCCAACACTTTTGTTGTCAAGACTTCATGAGGAGGAGTCTCTTCAACACTGGGTGCATCTTCTTCCTCTGTCACTTTTTGCTTTTCATCCTAAAGACTCATAAAGATCATCATAAAGGCTCCTAGACTTTTCCTGAATGATGCCTAAACTCACAGGAGCACAGGGTTTATCTTGATCTTCCAGCCAAATGATTAACAGCCCATAGCCCCCAAAGCGAAGCTATGGTTCGTCCGGCAGCTCCGCCACTGCTCCCCCGACAGGGAGGCCAGCAGTGCCAGGATGCACGTCAGGGGTTACGGGCCGCTGCAGAAAAAGCCAAAGCTCATCTGGCTGCTCCCTCTGCAGCGAGGTGAGCAGTGCTGGGCTACGCTTTGGTGGTGCTGGGAGCGGGAGCTATGAGCAGCCGTGAGAGAATTTGCAGCTTGTCCAGCTGCTCCCCCATGGTGAGGTGGAAGGTGCCAGGAGTGGGGACTGCCCTGCTACCACTTGTCCAACTGGGATGCAGGGGTGCGGGATGCAGGCGCAGAGGTGCTAGGAGCGGAGGCTATTCCCTGCTGCCGCTTGCCCAGCAGGGACAGGGAGCAGAATGTGCTGCACTGCCTCAGACAAGCGACACACAGTGGCGTAGCTGCTCCAGCATCCCTGTACCTCTCAGATGAGCCGTAGTTTCGCTCTGCCTTGGTGAACGGTGGCAGGGCATGGGGCAGACGGAGCCAGGGCTGCTCCAGGCACGTGGCAGGGGTTATGGGGAATTTTAGGGTGGCTGCAGCCCCCCGATAGCCACTGCTCTGCTGCCTGCCCCGTGCAGATCTGGGAGCACACGCCCCACCGTGTCCTGCAGATGCCACTGCTTGGTGGGGTGAAACCGCAGCTCGTCCAGGAGGCACAAGGAGGGTGAAGTGGCTCCTCTGCTGCCCGCCGCTTGTCCGAAGCAGCGACTCCGCCTCATGCCCCGCATACCCCGGCTGGACAAGTGGCAGCAGGGCAGAGCCCTTGCTGCCAGCATCTTCCACCCAGAGCAAGCCATACGTGCATTGCAAGCCCCCACCCTGGCTGGGCAAGTGGTGGTAGGGCATATCCCCTGCTCCCAGCTCCTTCCACCTGGCGCACGGCCACGGCCCCAGCCGCCTCATGCAGATCCAGGGCACCACACCCCCTCTCTGCGCCCCATCCCAGCCACAGCCACAATCTCTCCCTCGCTGGTGGAGCGTTGATCTGCCTCCCCACGCCTCTTCCCTCCCCTCTCCCCCACACCACCACAAACTTACTAGCTGGATGCAGCTGTGTCCAGTGTCACCAAAGGCAAAACTGGCATTGGAACCTTGAAACGGTGTCAGTTTACAAATGTCTTAACTGCTATTTGAGGAAACTTGAAACACCGTAAATCGAGGACTGCCTGTACTAGATTAGAACTCAAAGAAGAGAATATTAAATCTCTTGTTTTCCAAAATGTATTTAAAAATAGCTATTTAAATATTTTATTTGTATTAATGTTTATATTTTTCTAAGAAGTAAATATGGAAAATCTAATCTGTACAGAACTCTACCAAATTTGAGAACAATCCTGGACTGAGAGGCTTTTATACTTTGTAGTACAATTAAGTGGTCACCGTTAAAAAGTATTAATTTACTGAAATATCTTAGTTCTCTGAACTTGGAATACAGAAAACAACATAAATTTTATCTCAGGGATAGCACATTAGTAAACAGTGATGTAACATAATCATCTTAATCAAAATTGCTTTACACCTTACAATTTGGTTATTGTGTAAGATGCATTTTTATTTTTGCATGAGTTTTGGGTGCATTTAAAACAGCACACATTTTGTGCTGGAATTCTATCACAAAATAAAGCATAACTTTTCCACTGTTAAAAAACATGGCACCTTGTACTATTTCAAACTTGGACAAAGTGGTACAGATAATAACTGGTAATACTTAAGATCCTTTCTTGACTCCAGAAGTCCTTTAAGACTTACTTTAATTTTTTTTAAGTTTCTCATGTAGTAGACGTTGGTGTTCTCCAGGATTTACTGGCATATGTATCTTCAAAATTTACCTACCTCAGACATCTTCCACACATGCATCCCCAGAAATGGAATAATATACAGCATGTTCAACTAGACCAACTTCAGCAAGATACATTGGTTCATTCAGTATTAAAAATCATCAGCATCTCCATACTAACAGGTTAGTTGACTTATTGAACTTAAACTGCCACCACTTCATAATTACTTTGCTGAAAGGTAATTAAATTCTGCTCTAGCAACTAGCATTTTTAAATAACAGTAAACTTTTTAGTTAAACCAACATTTTTTCTTTTTTTTTAATTGGTATTTAAATTTTAGATGCTGTTTCTGACCTTAGAACATTAATACTCTGTTAGGCCTCTGCTACATGTTATACTTGTTACGCAATTAACAAAATCACCCTGACATCTGCTGGGAGGGCAATATAACACTGCACAGGCAATCCACAAAGTTTTGGAGAGTGTTGACAGCTTCCTGGTGCAAGTGTTGGAGAAGCCAACTAGGTGCCATGCTCTTCTTAACCTGCTGCTTACGAACAGGAAAGAATTGGGCAGCAGCGACCATGAGATGGTTGAGTTTAGGATCCTGAGGAAAAGAAGGCAAGAGAGCAACAAAGTAAGGTCTCTGGACTTATGAGAAGCAGACTTGGATTCACTCAGGAAACTGATTGGCAGGATCCCCTGGGAGGCCAATATGAGGGGGAAAGAAGTCCAGGAGAACTGGTTGTAATTGAAAGAAACATTATTAAGGGTGCAGGAATAAACCATCCCAATGTGCAGAAAGACTGGCAAGTACAGCAGAAGACTAGACAGGCTTAGCAGGGATCTCTTCAGTGAGCAGAAACACAGAGAGGAAGCTTTCCAAGAAGTGGAAACTTGGACAGACAACTAGGGAGGAGTATAAGAGTATTTCTCAGGCATGCAGGGATGAAATCAGGAAGCCAAAGTGCAATTTGAATTGCATCTAAGAGACATGAAGGGTAACGAGAAGGGTTTCTACAAGTATGTTAGCAACAAGAGGAAGATCTGGGAAAGTGTGGGTCCCTTACTGGATGGAGGAGGCAATCTAGTGACAGATGACACACACAAGTCTGAAGTACTCAATACCTTTTTTACCTCATTCTTCACAAACAAGGTCAGCTCCAGGACTACTGCACCTGGCAGTACAGTTTGCGGAGGAGATGGAGTGGCGAAAGAACAGGTTAGGGACTATTTAGAAAAATTGCATGTGTACAGCTCCATGGGGTGCACAATGCATCCGAGGGTCCTAAGGGAGTTGGTTGATGTGATTGCAGAGTTGATGACCATCATCTTTGAAAACTCATGGCAATCGGGATGATTGGAAAAAGGTAAATACAGCATCCATCTTTAAGAAGAAGGATCCAGGGAACTACAAACCAGTTAGCCTCACCTCATTCCCCAGAAAAATCATGGAGCAGATCCTCAAATAATTCATTTATAAGCACTAGTTGGAGAAGGTGATTAGGAACAATTAGCTTTGGATTTACCAAGGGCAAGTCGTTCCTGGGAGCCACATCTGATCCTCCCCCAAAGTTCAAGAGCCGGACAGCAGGGAGTAGGTGTGAGTGCTGAGCAACCTGGAATGATGGTGACACCCCCCCCCCCCCCCCCTGCACTGCTGAGCCACTCCAGCTTTCTCTGTGGGAAGTACACCCTGGGGTAAGCAGCACAGCTGCAGTCCCTGCCCCAGCAGCCCAGCACCTGAGCCAGCAGTCCCAGAGAGAGAGAAGGAGGGAGGAGGGCGGGCTCAGGATGTGCTCCCTGCCGGGAAAGCTGGAGCAGCGGGAGGTACCGTGCTGTGCTGTGTCCCAGAGCTGCCTCAGGAAGAAGTGGGTGGGGCTTCAGCCGATTTTTGAAGAACTGCAAGTACTGTGCCAGTGAGCTGCATGCAGCTCACGAGCAGCGGTTTGGCCATCTCTGTAATAAAGCTTGATTTTAGCAAGGCTTTTGATACCTTCTTGTAGCATGTCTGGGTCCCAATGGCAGCCGTGATGCCCCCTGGCGGCTCTGTGACCATGACCTGCTCCATCCCAGGCTGCCTTCCCTTCTCGTCCACCGTGCTTTGATTAATAATAATAGGGAGGCTGCCCGTGGGCCTATGCATAGGCCCCAGTCCAACTGGAGCCCGTCCTGGGATGCCCCGGCACCCTACTGGCCTCTACTAGTCCCAGACCCTTCGCTGGGCGTCTCTATGACTATGCCGCAGCAGGGCACCTAAAGCCTTAGGGGCTAAATGCGCAGCTCCAGTCCTCCCCTACACCATGTTCCAAGCCTCACGGATGTTGCAGTAATAATATTCTCCTGTCAGGGCTTAAGCCTCTTCCCCTTTACTCTAGATGCTAGGAGCTCTTTACCCTGTGGCTGCCAGGGAGAAACTAGCCTGCTAGCCCAGCCTCAGGCTTATACCCTTCCAGGGCCCTGCCCCCTTCTGGTCAACAGGCTGCCTGCAGGTGCCTGCTAATTGGCTTAATTGCCCTATAGTCATGGCAACCTTCAGCTAGTGCACCCTGCCTGGCCTGCAGCACCCCCTTGCTGAGCTGCTTCTTCCTTAAAGGAACAGAGAGCCCCAGGTATTCTGTTGCATGTCTCCCACAGTATTCGTGCAAGCAAGCTAAGGAAGTATGGGTTGGATGAATGGACTGTAAAGTATATAGAAAACTGACTGGATGGTCAGGCAAAAAGGTTAGTAATCAATGGCTTGATGTCTAGTTGGTAGCCAGTTTCAAGTGGAGCGCTTCAGGGGTCATAGTATCATAGTAGCTAGGGTCAGGAGGGACCTGAACAGATCATCTAGCCTGACCCCCTG
>NW_005842383.1:1070305-1102429 GCF_000455745.1 Alligator sinensis | reverse complement strand
TGAATGCTGGGTTCACAAGACCCCAGACAGGTGATCGTCCAACCTCCTCTTGAATATGCCCAAGGTAGGGGCGAGGACCACCTCCCTGGGAAGTTGGTTCCAGATTTTGGCCACCCTAACTGTAAAATATTGCCTTCTGATCTCCAACCTAAACCTATTCTCCATCAGCTCATGACCATTGTTCCTCTTCACCCCAGGTGGTGCTGGGGAGAAAGAGCTCTGCCTATTTGCTGTTGATCCCCCCTGATGAGCTTGTAGGCAGCCACCAGATCCCCCCTCAGCCTCCTCTTGCTGAGGCTGAACAGGTTCAGGTTCTTCAGTCTCTCCTCATATGGCCTGTCCTACTGCCCTCTCACCAAGCGGGTGGCCCTCCTCTGAACCCTCTCCAGGCTGGCTACATCCCTTTTGAAGTGTGGTGCCCAGTACTGGACGCAGTCCTGGGGGTCAGTTTTCCTAGAATCATAGAAAATTAGTGTTGGAAGGGACCTCAGGAGATCATCTAGTTTTGTTCAATATCTTCAGCAATGATCTGGAAGATGGGATGGAGTGCACCCTCAGCAAGTTTGCAGATGACACCAAGCTTTGGGGAGTAGTTGATACGGTGGAGGGTAGGGCTAGAATTCAGCGAGACCTTGACAAATTGGAGGATTAGACCAAAAGAAATCTCATGGGGTTCAATAAGGACAAGTGCAACATCCTTCACTTAGGACGGAACAATCCCATGCACTGGTACAGGCTTGGGACCAACTGGCTAAGCAGCAGCTCTGCAGAAAAGGACCTGGGAGTTACAGTGTGCAGTAAGCTGAATATGAGCCAACAGTGAGCCCTTGTTGAAAAGAAGTCTAATGGCATAGTAGGCTGCCTTAATAGGAGCATTGCTCTCAGATTGAGAGAAGTGATTATTTCCCTCTATTCAGCACTAGTGAGGCCACATCTGGAGTGCTGTGTCCAGTTTTGGGCCCCCCACTGTAGAAAGGATGTGAACAAATTGGAGAGCGTCCAGCAGAAGGCAATGAAAATGGTGAGGGGGCTGGGGCACAAGACTTCTGAGGAGTGGCTGAGGGAACCCATTATTTAGTCTGAAGAAAAGAAGACCACAGGGGATTTGATACCTGAAGGGTGGTTCCAAAGAGGATGGAGCTAGTCTTTTCTCAGTGATGGTAGATGACAGAACAAGCAGTAATGATTTCACATTGCAGCAAGAGAAGTTTAGGTTAGACATTAGGAAAAAGTTTCTCACTAGGACTGGAACAGGTTACCCAGAGAGGTTGTGGAATCTCCATCCTTGGAGGTTAAGACCCTGCTAAACAAAGCCTTGGTGGTGATGATCTAGTTGAGGATGGTCCTGCTTTGAACAGGGGGTTGGACTAGATGACCTCCTGAGGTCCCTTCCAACCCTGATTTTCTATGATTCTATGAACTGGTTAATTGTGCAGTAAATTTAAACTGGCCACATGTACAAGGTAATATCATAGGACTATAGCTGGTTGGCTCTTTTTATAGTTGCATAAAAGTAGTGCTTGAAAATGTGTAACAATTTATGTGGTTTCTATCAAGCTTTAATTTGAATATGTAGCAGGGCCCATAGGTTCATAAAATGTGGTTCTTTAGAAACTCCAGTGTGGTGCTCTTGGTGATTCAGGGAGAGCTTGCCTGTGGAACTACCAACATAGAGGTGATGCGTGTTCTACCAGTGGTGTTTTGCAAAATGAGGTTCATGGATTTTCAGGGTGATATGACCTCATTCCTTCATATTGACCCAGTGGGGTGAAGAGGTTTGAATGCCAGGCTCTTTCCCCCTCCTGTGATGAGTACTAGCCCAGAATTTGTGAGGTGGAGTGGAGCTGCAATTGGCCCCAACTTCCTGACCAACGAAGAGGGGAAAGTTCTAAGAATGCGATCTTGAGGCACGGAAAATCAAGACTGTAGTGGTATGCCTGAATCCCTGGGTAGAGGTTCAGTGGTACTGCTGAGGGTACCATGGGATGGAAGGGGGGTTTCCAAGTGCTGTGGGTGAGGAGAATAGGCCAGTTTTTGGGGGTGGGGGGTGTATTCAAAGTGCTGTTGAGGATGGTCTTTGCCCTGCAATGTAGTTCTGTGGGCTTCTGTAGGTAGTCTTGCCCTGATTGGTGCCTGATGGAGGCTGATGTGGGTAGCCCACTGCTTTTTCCATGGTGTTTTTCAAAATGAGACTGGACTTGAAAAGCTTGTCCCTGCGTGGGTGTGTAGGTGAGGCCCTGGTGCAGGCTGAAGAGAGTACCCCTGACTGTAGTGTCCCATTGGCAGAGGCTGTTATAGGTACCCCTTAGGGAAGTGCAGTAGGAGACTGGCCTTGCTAGACAAGCATCTCTTCAATGAGTTAACTCAAAAAGGAATCCTATAAAAAGTGGAATTTAAAAGTGGAATGGGTCATATTATTTTGGAATAACATAGGTGTATCACATGGGGGTGCAGGGAGAAAATTAGGAAGGCCAAGTCAAGATTTGTGATGCAACTGGCAAGGGGCATAAAAGTAATAAAAAGGAATTCTATAAGTATTTCAAGAGGAAGACCAAAGAAACGGTAGGCCCGCTACAGAATTTAGTTATGGATAATGCAGCAAATGCTGAAGTATTTAATGCCTTTTTACTTCAGTCTTCACAAATAAGGGGCAACTACCAGATGAGTACAGTTGGCAGAAATGATAAGCGAAAGAGACATGCAGCCTAGGGTATTTGAAGTAAGTGAGGGATTACTTAGAAGCTAGATGCTTTCAAAAAGGGAATGAATGAATTCTTGGAGGAAAGGTGCACCAATAGCTATTGAGTATGGGAGCTGAGGTACAGCCTCTGACTCAGAATTTCCTAAACCTTAAGGCTAGGGATAGACGTTACATATAAACCTGTTTAAGTGATCAGAAACTGGTTTAAACCTGTAACAGAACAGATATTCAGTGCACATAAACCAGTTTGAAAATGGCTGACACTAGTTTGAGATAAACCTGGTTGAATGTAGTATCAGACTCAACTGATTTGGCTTAAACCGGTTTATCCATTGTCTGTCCCAGACCCCTTCCTGGTTTAAGTTAAACCAGTCTTCCAGCGTGCTCTCTGGTCTGGGTGGGGCTCTCTGCTGCAGGGCTGGGTCTTGGTGACAGGGCTCTCTGCTTCAGGGCTGCTGGGTGGGACTCTCAGTTTCAGGGCTGATCCCTCCTCTCTGCTCTTTAGCCCAAGCCAGGGACCAGCCCTAGCAGAGACACTGGCCGACATAGCCCCATTAAGGCGAAGTGGGCAGGGAGGAGGTTAATTCTTCCCTCCTTCCCCTCCTCTATCACCGCAGCCAGGGTCTACCTGTTTGCTGGGGAGCAAAGGGGAGGGGGCTGCAGCAGTGGTCCCTGGGGCTGGCAGACCCTGGCTGCAGGGCAGAAGGGATGGAGGAAAGAAGTAACCTTTCTCCCTGCCGCCTTCATCTTAATGGGGTCATGCCAGGGCTTTGTTCTGTGCTGGGGGGGGGGACTCTTCCTCCCCTCAGGGTGGGAGGGCTTTATACAGCACTGGAGAGGGACTCCTGCTCCTCCTCCTGGGATAGGAAGGGGACTCTGCAAGGCTGCCCAGCCCAAAGAGGGGGACTCTTCCTCTGCTCCTCCCCCACTGCAAGGCGGGGAGGGGGGCTGTATGCCAGGCTGACTGGCCCCAGAGTGGGGCTCTTCCTCCCCCCTCCCTCCCCCAGTCTGTGGCACTCCTCAGCTCAGCCCAGCCCAGTCCAGCTGGGGCATGGGGAGCAGCTGTAATGGAGCTGCAGCTGCTAGGGGTGGCCCTGCCCTGATGGCCCAGACCAGCCTCACTCAGCTCAAGCCAAGGTAGCCACATGGCCTGACCAGGCTGCGGGGGTGGGGCCACCCCAAGCAGCTGTGGCTCAGTGACGGGGATGTTGAGCCCTATCAGTAAGCGCAGCCTGGCCTAGCCCAGCATGTAGATAGCAGGTGCTAGCCAGGCTGGCTCCGAGACGCCATGGGGGCTCGTGGGGCTGCAGCCAGCCTCAATGATGGGTGGCTACTGGGCTCTGGGCACGCCGGCACCTCTGAGCCAGCCCTGCTAGTCCACTGCCTGGCCAGCCGCTGGTTGCGTGCTGGGCCAGGCCAGGCTGCACTCACTGACAGGGCTTGACATCCCAGTCACTGAGCCGCAGCTGCCAGGGGTGGCCCCACCCAAATCGTGGCTACCTTGGCCAGGTCTGAGCAAAGCTGGTCTGGGCCATGGGGCTGGGCCAGGAGCGCCCCACAAAGCCCCATGGTGGGTTGAGGAGGAGGGGGAAGAGCCCTCCTGCCACAGCACTGAACAGGCCCCCCTCCCTGCCCTGCGAGGGAAGATGCTGGGGGTGAGAAGTTTCCCATCGGGGGAAGGCAGCCTTGCAGAGCCCTCCTCCCCATCCCACGACAGCAAGGGGCGGAGGAGGAAGAGCCCCCCCCACCCCTCAGCACTGAACAGAGCCCCTCCCCTTCTCACCCTGCGTGGTGGGAGAAGAGCTTTCCTCTGGGACCAGGCAGCCTGTCATAGAGCTGTACCCCACAGCAGTGGCAGAGCAGGGGAAGAGTCCCCCTCTGGTGCTGGGCAACCCTGCAGAGCCGCCCTTCCCACCCCTCAGCAGCAGAGGGAAGGAGGAGGGGGAACAGTCCCCCAGCACCGAACAGAGCTGCCCTCCCCGCCCTGTGGCAGTGGGGGAGAGGGAGATGGGGAAGAGTTTCCCTCCGCAGCTCTGTGTGCTAGGATTGCTCCCAGTTGTCAGGGAATCAGTGAGGTGGACAAAGCGCTCCCCTCCTCCTCCTCCTCCTATTCTGCCACAGTGATCTGGTCAGGCTCCCACTTCCCCCACCCTCAGCACCCTGCAGGTGAAAGTCAGGGTTTACTCAGGCTTGCCTGAATCTGGCCATGCCCCTCTTCCTCAGCTCAGCTTCCCTGTGGAAGGGAGGGCTGCTTTAGTGCCCCCGGGCTTCTGGTTTGAGCCACTGCAGGCATGTGCCAAGCATCTGTCCACTTGCAAACCAGTTCACTCTCTGCAGGTTAGACTAACCTGCAAAGATTGAATCAATTCAGGCTCAGGCTTTTTGAATGTCTGTCCCTAGCCTAAAGGCTTCAAGTAGGAAAGGAACCAGTGCTTATACCCTGTTCACTCTGTTTCAGCACCCACTCTCTGCCGCTGTGTGACACAGGATATTGGCCAAGGTGGACCTATAGTGTCACCTAGTAAATGGCAGTTTTTATGTTGCAAGTCAATAGGTCTGGATGGGATGCACCCTGAGCTACTGAAGACATTGGCTTATGTAATTTCAGAGCCATTGGTTATCCTCTTTGAGAACTTGTGGAGGTTTAGTGAGGTCTCAGGTTATTGGAAAAGGGCAAATATAGTGCTCATCTTTAAAGAAAGGAAAGGAGGAGGATCCAGAGAATTACAGACCTGTCAGTCTGACCTTGACACCTGGAAAGATAATGGGCCAGGTCCTCAAGGTCTTCAACCAGCTGTATACCCAGGTGATGGTGATTATATCTAGGCCATAATTCTTTAGCTTGCTTATGAGAATGTTATGTGGGGAAGCTTTACTAAGTTATGTGACATCTGCCTCCCTCTTAGTTGGTAGGCTAGTTATCGTGTCAAAAAAAGAAAATTAGTTTGGTTTGGCAGTGTCTGCTCTGGACAAACACACACGGGCTGTTCTTATCACTTCGTTATCTTTTAGATCTTGCAAATTAATTGTTTAATAATTGGTTTCAGTATCTTCCAGGGGATTGAAGTTAGGCTGGTTGGTCTTTAATACCCTGTGCCAGCCTATTTTCCTTTTCTATATTTACTATTCCATTTACTATATTGCCCTTCTTTAGTCCTTTAGGACCCAGTCTTTCCTCTGTGTACCTCTGGTACAAGAGATTAATTGTTCTTGAGATTACAGCTAGTTAATGAAGCTTTCCAGCATGAATTTAATAGGCACTGAAGATGTAAATACATCTCTCTCACCTAAATACCGTTTTATAAATATATGTATGCACAGATGTAAAAAATATATATATATTTTACATATTTTACATATCAGGCCTCTTGTTCCTATCTTTCCATTAAAATTAATTTTAAGTATCTACTTGAAATTAATATTTTACTGTTAAGACTGATGCAAAGGAAACATTAATTCTGGGAAGGGGAACCTTGAAAACTGATTGATTAGGAAGGGCTCAAGTAGGATCATAAAAAGAGGGAAGGGGTCTCCTAGAGAAGAGGAAGTAACCTTTGGTTCCGCTAAATGACCTTAGTCTGGTATCACTGTCAGGAACCTGCTCCTACCTTCAGTGTAAGATGTAATCTGCATTCACCTGTTATCTGTAACAAACACTTGTACATATACAACCCTGTACATGGTTTGTACAGGACTGACATGGTTAGATTTTGAATGAAATCTGTTCCTGAGGAAGTATATTAGTATGTATGACAAATACTGAATCTAGGTTTCAATCTGAGTGTTAAATAATTTCAAGAGTAAAAGAAATACAGGAATCTTTTAATTAAATAATTCAAAATGTATTACTGTTAGGGATGCACCCATAAACATTTTCTTTGCTATACCAATAGTTGATGATTAACCAGCCATATTGACCGATGGTGATCCAATAACCAATATTTAGTAATAGTGCAAGGCATTTTAAACTATTAACATAAACCTTTTTTTTTTTGTTTTACACATGTAACACACTCACACGCCTCCTGCCTGCTCCAGTTCTCGATGAGGAAAGTGGTGACTGCCCTATTCCCATATACATCGCCCTCTCACCCATGGCTCCTACCTGCAGCCTTGCTTCCCATACAGCCCGTGCTGCCATCTTGGGCAGGTGAGGTGGATCCTCACACAGACAGCAGCACTGTGTGTGTTTGGAACCCCAAAGTACGCCACTGCCTCTGTGCCAGTGGGCCCCGCACTGCCAAGCTCTCATGGCTGCCAGGGAGAAGCCATATTTGCAAAGGTGCCCAGTGCCTGGCAGAGTGGAATGTCCCTCACATGGTGGTGTCTTCTCCTGCCCACGCACAGGCCAACATCTCTGCAGCAGCTCCAGGTGCTCAGGCCCCTATTGTGTGCATGGTGTTGCCATGGCAGCAGCAGCAGCAACAGGAAACTTCTATGTTGCTAAGCATGGCACCTTGTAACCACTCCCTGGTGACCCTCCCCCTCCTGCTGCTTGCGGAACCTGTAATTTGCCATGGACTCAGGCCAGCAGCAGGGCGCAGGAACCAGACTATGCTTGCCAGGGTGCTTGAGGCATGCAGCCATAATTATCGGCTATAGTGACCAAAAAAGCCGATAGCCAATAACATAATTAATTTTTTATTGGTGCTAATCTAATACCCAACCAATACATTGGTGCACCCCCTAATTACAGTTACTTCTGTTAAGTTTGCTTGTGCACATGCAAGTGGATGACCATAAATAAATATTTCTTTGAATCTGTGATTATAATTTTAGTTTCTGGCTTTGTCTTGGAGTCTGATTCCAGGACATACTGAATGCTACTTTTTGCCTTCTCCTTGATCTGTTGGTTGGAGTTGGATTTGCTCAGAGCCTGTGAAGATAATGCTTATAAATATTTGTGACAGTTTTTAAAAGTACTTTATACTCAGAACTTCCTATTACATCCCCCAAATAGGTGCTCAGTTTTTCAAAACTGCTTATCATTTCCTGTTTCCAGTGGAAACTGCTGGCTCCTGAGCATTTTAGAAAACTGGTTCTTAAAAGTTTGTTTCTGCATAAAAACAATGAACCAAGGTTCTGGTATTCTCATTGCATTTCTAAAAATGGTTTTATGTTCCTGAAAAGTTGTGAATTCTTTCTCATTCTCACATGAAAAAATTGTGGATTATTTCTTCCACTCATATATAAATCATATGTTGTAAGACTGTGTATTATCTGATTTGATCTTTATTTCCACAGGTATTTTCACATTTTACAGAAGTTCATAAAATTATTATCAGAAGCAAATATTTTGGGGAGTGATATCTTTTATTAGACCAACTGCATAGCTGGGAGAAAGCTTTCACGTACAAGATACCCTTCCTCAGGTCACTTCAGGGTACCTTGAGCACATAAGCTTGTCTAAAATCTCTCCCTACTGTGCATTTAAGAGACCATCACAGCTACAACATCACTCCAACATTACCACAAAAATTAATGATATTCATATCATTTAAAACTTTTTCAGAAGCTGTGTACAGTTACAAGGGAGAAAAGCAAAGAAAAGTTATTCTAACAGTGGAACAGATCAGAGATCAACCTTACATAATGGTACTGTGGGGTGCAGGGGCAGCTTGGTACCCTCAACTACAGAAGAAAAAAGGTACGTATACCTCAGGGGCATGAGAAGAAGGAGAAAATATAAGCATCTCTGCAAGATATGAGTGGAAAATAAAAAGAATATGTTGTACATGCTTCTTTTAATAGTACTTAAGCATTCAGTTATAAACTATTTAGTTCAAGATGTATGTGGCCCTTAGTTCTACTGTGAGGACATATTTTGCAGTGTTAGATGTCTAATGAATTTCCTTTATTTGAAAATTGTCATCAGCAAGAAAAATTACAATGTCCTTTGTTTTCAGTCTTAAATGTAATGATAATAAAGCAAAAATATTTATAAAACCTGAATTAGATTTTATAAATCTACTTGTGCTATATTATTGCAAAACCATAAAAGAGAGATCTTTAGAAGTGTTCTGATATCTCAATTTACCTTTTTCCTTGATACTTTTATTTTGGAAACTCTAGCTTAATTTAAAAAAAAAAAAAAGGCCCAGCATATTCCCTAGTTTTTCCACTCTCTAATTTCCAGTGTACATCCAATGTCACCACATTATCAAACTCCATACGGGGGCTATCAGTTCCATTCACTGAGACTAGGGACAGACATTCAGAAAGCCTGAGCCTGAACTAATTCAGTCTTTGCAGGTTAGTCTAACCTAGCTAGGCAAAATCACTTTGTAACTACACAGACATCCCAGAAATGCAGCCACCAGCCTGCAGTGGGTCAGGCTTGAAGTCGAGGGTACTACAGCAGTCCTCCCTTGCCTTCCCCAGGACTGACTTGAAAGGGAGCGTGGCCAGGCCCCAGCAGCACACTGTGATTAGGGAGGAGCCCCCCCTCCTTGATAACAGCATTTATCAGCTGTGTTATCAGCATTTAGCACCCCATAAGAAAACAGCCTCGCTCAGCAGTTGAAGCTCTTAAACAGTGTTTTCCAAAGGAAGGAATGCAGGGACATTACCAACTGAGCTGTTGATTAGCTCCAAACGACCCTAACCAGGCACTGTCCTATCTGCCTTACACAGCATTAGCTAGCATACCACATGCTGGCTACAGTCCGTGCTGTGAAATAAAGGAGGAAGGGATCTCTGCTTAAGCAGCGAGTGGTGAGAAGGGGGGGGGGCGGGGGCGGCATAGGAAAGCCAGCAGACACTGCTGTGCCTGTAAGTCTGTCAGAGCTTCAACCAGGGAGCAGAGGGGAGAGGCCAGTTCTGCTGTGGAGCAGAGCATCTCACCCAGTCCAGAAAGCATGCTGGGATAATGGGGGAGTCTGGTTTAACTTATACCAGCAAAGTGTCTTGGACAGACATTGCATAAACCTGTTTGATCCAAATCATTTAAGTCTGATACTACGTTCAACCAGGTTTGTCTCAAACCAGTTTCATCCATTTTCAAACTGGTTTATGAGCACTGAACATCTGTTCTGTTACAGGTTTAAAACAGTTTCTGATCACTTAAACCAGTTTATGAGTAATGTCTGTTCCTAATTGACTGAAGGTATTCCTGTCAAGAATCTCAAGCCCTACATTTTGCAGTTGGCTATTACTGATTTACTGCTGGTTTTACTGGTGATTGTTTATACAATGTGTAGAAACAGATTTTGAGTTAGTTACCTGTACATATTTCTAATCAGTAGTTATTTTAAGGTATTATTTTGCATAAACTGAAGTACAGAGTGCATGTTCCTCCAGAAGTCAGTTTAAAGTAAGTATATTATAGTGTACTTTACTTCATTTAGTATTCATGGTTGTGATTTTAATGAACAGTGGAGAATCTGTCATATATAACAGGATTGTCAAATTTCTGAGTACTCAAGGGCCACAGGCCCCTTGGGCCACATGCTGTGGGAGCCACAGGTAGTCTTTTCCATTGTGCTGCACTACACTGTGTGAACTGCCCCAAGGGACAGGGGCAGAAGGCTGAAATTGGAGGAATAAGGGGAGCCTGGAGACCCCTGTGGCAGCAGCAGCAAGACAGAGATGTAGAAAGCAATGATCAGACCAGGAGCTGTAAATTAACTCTTTGTAGGCCACCAGTTGAACAGACCTTATCTACAGTATGCAAGATGGGCTTAAGAAGCATTTTCCCTATAGCTCTAGTGTTCTGGGGGCCAGCATGCTGAAAAACTTTTAGGAATCTTATTCCCACTAGTCATTAGACCTGTACGAAGCTGCAAGTATTCAATTCGTATTCAGCCTATTCAGAGGGACAGTGATTCAATTTGGTGATTTGAGTCACTATACTGATTCGATTCCACCGAATCGGATTTGGAGATTCGGCCGTAGCATATAATGTGGAATCACTAAAATACCTACAACTTTGTCATTTTTTTTCGGATTTGGATGAAAACAGCAGGGATGGTAGTCCCTTCTGAGGACATAAAGCCTGCCAAGTTTTAAGGAGATAGGTGCAGGAGTTTCTGTGAGAGTGCCCCTCAAACTGTTGAAAGCAACAGTATGTGCTGTATGTGCTCTTCCTGAGTGGAAGGAATACTAAAACAGCCAGAGGCTGGTATGCAGGCAAGAAAGCCACTCACTGAAAATGGAAATTGAGGTGTCAGGGGGTGAGGGACAGTCTGGGGAGGGAAGGGGGTGTAGCAGGTAAAAGTGGAGAAGTTCCTGGGGAGTCAGATGTCAGGCAGGTTATAGTGTGTCATAAATCCAGTGTCTATATTGAGTCCATGAGTTTTTGTATCTAGGAGGTTGATGAAGTGAAATTTATAGACTCATCTATGAAAAGTGTTTTGTAAATTTAAACAAGCACAGAACCTCGCTAACCTCATCACCAGAAGCAAACTTCCTATAGTCCAAAACGCACCGAATGGATCCAGACCATGCCATGACAAGAAATGCAAAACCTGTCAACATAAATCCAGTACCCTGACAATTACTACACCCCACAACAGAGCCATTACCATCCATGGATCTTAGAGCTACGCCTCTAAAAACATTATATATCTCATCCAATGCACCAAATGCCCTGATGGAAAATACATAGGAGAGACCAAACAACAACTGCACACCAGAATGAATGCACACTGGAAATCTATTAAAGACAAGAAAAAACAGTGGGGGCACATTTCTCACAAGAAAACCACTCTCTCTCTGGTCTCTCAATCCTGATCCTCAAGGAGAATATAAAAAAACAGCTTTTGTAGACAAGCCTACAAACTTCATAAATCTACTGGATATAAAAAAAATCATGGACTCAATATAGACATTGGATTTGTGACATACTATAACCTGCCTGACATCAGACTCCCCAGGTACCTCTCCACTCTTACCTGATACATTCCCCTTCCTCCCAGCCTGTCTGTCACCCCCTGATACCTCAATTTACATTTTCACTAGCTGGCTTTCTTGCATGCATTGCATGCCAGCCTCTGACTTCTTTACTATTCCTTCCATCCAGGAAGAGCGCACACACCAACTGTAGATCGTTCCTCAGCCTGATGAGTGGTTTTTAAAACTGAAAGCTTGCCAAGATATATTTCTCCAACTATTCAGTTGGTCTAATAAAAGATATCAAATTGACCCAAAGACCCTTGTCTGCCTTGTGTGTGTTAAGGCAGAGCGGAATGAATGCAGCAGGGATGGTAGCCTGTAACAGGGCTCTTCCCAGTGCCAGTTAGATCTCAGCCTGCCCACCTGTTTCTGGTCCAACTGCCCGCCCCTCTTTCTCTCATGTCTTGATAGAAAACTGATACAGATGTTACCCAGGCAGGAGGCTGCTAGTTTAAGCTCCTGATGTCTAGAGGTGACATCAGTTCCACAGCTCTGTACTTCCCCTACACTGCGGCCCATGCCTCGCAGATTGCATCCTTCACCCCTTTAGCTGTGGTCCCCTCTCTCTGGAACCTTTGGCTCCCCCTTAGGCCCTGGCCCTGCCTTTAGGCCATTCGGAGTCCTAAGCCTCTTGCTCTGGGCATTCCTCGCAGTGGGCCCCTGGCCTTTTGACCCCCCACCCCTTTGGGTCCCGGCACCAGCACAGACCAGCCGAGGGTACCTTAGGCCAGATCTGAGCCGCCTGCCTGTTCTCACCCTCACAACTCCACTACAACCAGTAAGCCTCAGGTCCCTCAGAGATCTTACAGGTCTGGTCTTTCCCCAGCCAGGACTGTATGTTCATGCATGCAGTGGCTGTAGGTTATCAGGCACCTCCTACCCGCCTTTCACCAGGGAGGTTCACAGTCCTGGCATTTCCTGGGGCTTCCATGCCACTGGCAGTCCCACCAGGCCTTCCTACCCTGGCAGGGTGCAGTTTTAGGTCATGCCCAGGACCTGGGGCCTCCTCCTTCCCCATAGCCCCAGCTCATACCTCCAAGTTCATCCTGGCATGGGAGCTCAGCAGGGAGATGTTCTTCCCTGCTGGCTGGTGAAAAATTAAACTCCTGCCTCCAGCTCTGAGAGCGAGGCCTTAAATCGTTGTGGAAGCAACTTAAGGAAGGAAATAGGTGCGGAGTGAGAAGGGTGGCACTCCATCTGCATGTGGAGCTTGGGGAACCCCAGCAGTGGGAGGTTCACTTTCAGGAACACCAACTGCTCCACCAAACCAGGATCCAAGGAGGTGCAGTGGGGTGTCACTACATCCCCACCAATGCTGAATACCCTCTCACTTGGAACACTGGACGGTGGACTGGACAGGTATTCCTGGGCAACCGTGGCCAAATGCTGTCACATCTAACTGCGGGTTGCCCAATAGGCCAAGGGGTCGCATTGCAGTGGCTCCACATCCTCAGCGAGATAGATATCCATCGAGGCCTCTGCGCTACCTGCCAGATGGTGGGGTCTGGTGCCTCTGGACCCCAACATGAAAGCCATGCCCTTGGTCCACATTGGCAGCAGCTATGGAAGAGGAGGTTGGCTGGTGCCTGGAGTGCTGGCACGAGACAGTGGATCCCCCTCTTCCATATACCCCCATCTATGCCCTTCTGCCTCCTTGACTCTGTTCACCAGCTCCTCTGTCCAGTGATCAAGGATTTTGCTGCTGCAGATGCTCCCCTTCACCCTTGGGTCACACATGCCCGCCAGCACATGGACTGTACTGGACCACAACAGATCCAGCTGTTTTTTGATGCCCTCCTTCAGCCGCTTCACCAGTGCCTGCACCGCTGGTGACAGCAGCTTGCCCCAGCCAAGAACATTGATCCCCTGGAATTTCTCTATTTGATTCTCAAGCTCCTTCACTATGGGGATCACCTGGCTAAGGAAGGCATTGCCAGTGCTGAGGCTCTCAGTGGCCTCAAGGAACGGCTTGAGGACCACCAAGATCTGGGAGATTGTATCCCACTCAGTTTTGTTAAGGGGGCCGCTGATCCCAATCTCCCTGAGCAAGGCCATCTCATGGATGGCTTTCTGTTCCTTATACAGCCTTTCGAACATCAGGTATGTGGTGTTCCACTGAGTCTCCACTTCCTGCATGATTTTGTTCTGTGGGATGTTTAGCTCTGCCTGTTTCTCCTGCAGCATCTTGCCCCCCTTGATGCTCCAGTAGAAGTAGCCCACCACCTTCCTGAATTTCAAAATGAGTTGGCTGGTCGTGGTAATGACAGCGTCGTCACCAGGAGCCCTGTCCCCCTCCAAGCCATTCCTGATTATGAGGTGGAACTTGTGTGCTACACAGCGAATGCCAACAAGTGGCATCACGCACCGCCTTGACCATATTGGCTCTGTTGTTGGTGACCACAAACCCACAGGTGAGCTCGCCCTGCCCAACGAGCCACCCCTGCACCACGCGTTTCATGACCCTCGTGATCTCTGTTGTCATGTGGAACTCATCCATCACCTCCACTTGAAGGAGAGCCCACTGACATCCTGACTGATGGCACCAGTGCCCTGTGAGGGAGAGGTAGGCATGATCTCCACCCCGGCTGCTCCATATGTCTGAGGTGAAGTGTAAAGCTACCTGCGGCCCTGCCTTCCACAACTCCTCCCTCAAGTATTCCTTGCATGCCTCATACAGGGAAGGCACCACTGTCCTGTTACAGGTAATGCATGCAGGCACTTGGTAGTATGGGGCCACCAGTGCCATGAGCTGCCTGAACCCTGGTCGCTCAACTAAGAAGGGCTGGCCATCCAGAGCAAGCATATCCCCAGTGCTCTGGGTGACCTCACTTGCCCTTGCAATGTGCCCCCTTTCCCCCTTTGTCTGTGGCTTTCCCCCGCCAGTCCAGGGTGGCCTACCTCTGCTTCATGGGGATGGGGCTTTGTAGTAAGAGGGGGACTTCCCTTTGGGCTTGGCTCCACTGGTGCCAGGATGAGGAGGAACAAGTGCAAGGGGGTGATGCCTCCTGAGATGCAACAGTATCACTGTGGTCGTACAGTGTTTTACCTCCTTCCCCAGCTTCCCCACAACCTCATCTAAGGTGCCTTCCAGAGAAGGAGACCTGCCTCTAGAGGAACTTTGAGGGGTGCCAAGCACAAACTCAGATTCCCCCTCCTTCCCCAGAATTTCTTTTGCCAGGTTGCTCAAGTCCCCTGCTTCCAGATCCAGCTCCTTCTCTAGCATTGGAAGGCTCACTCTGGGAAATCAAATTGGGGTGTAGGAGACTGTCATTCTGGTGCTGGTGGCTATTTCTGGTGTAATGGGAGATTGTGCAGGTGCAGGGACAGGTACTGTTCCCATCTCCTTGTTCCCACTAGCAGCAGAAGACTCATCACTGCCAGGAAAGAGGATGTGTCTATGCTTGGGGGTGGGGGACTTGTAGCTCTCCCCCTAACCCCTCTAGACCCTCTCCCTCCCCTGTCAGAAGACCTTGCACCTGCCTTTCCAGCACGTTTCTCGTTTCATAATGTTTTCTGTGCTCGAACTAATGTCTGTCTGTGCAACTGTAATACCTCTTTTTCTTTCTGTTTACTATATTTGTGTATAACTAATATCTCTTAGTCTCTCTGTTTACTGTATGTGTGTGTGACTGTAATATCTCTTCTCTGTTTACTGTATGTGTGTGTAACTAATCCCTCCTCTTCTTTCTGTATACTGCATGTGTGTCAGTGTGTGCAATGTATGTACTTTCCTGCGCAGTGATGGACCTCACACTGTCAGGCCAAACACAGCTTTCTTTTTTAAAAGTGTGTGTGTGTGTGGTGGCGGGGGTTGGGGAATAACAAAAACAAATAAGAGATTTTTAGGGGAAGAATAAGTTGAAAGAAATGGATTGGATAGGGATAAGTAGAGGGATTTTAGACAAGGGTAATTAGTAAGCTGTATCCAATCCTTTCCAAGAACAGAAACTACCAGGAGACAGACAGGAAGCCAAGCGAGTCCAGTACTTTTCAGATGCTGTTGCTCAGGCAGAAACAGCTCACAAAAGGGACAGAAAGGCTGCAGACAGAGGTTTATATGCTGTTTCTACATTCCTCCCCCAGAGCACTGTGATTGGAAGGGGACTCAGTGAAAGATCACAGTCACTGGCCAGCTACAGATGTCCGTCTTTCCCCCACTACTCCATCTCCCTCTTTTCAGTTTCTGTTTCCCTGCAAAACTGCCTTTGAATCACTGAATCTCTGTATCTTTTCTGAATCAATTTGGAGGTTCCAAACTGATTCGGAGGGTTTTTTTGTCTTCCGATTCAATTCAAATTTGGTGATTCAGCCTCTGAATCAGACTGAATCTTCTCCAATTCGAATCAGCAACTGAAGATTCACACACCCCTATTGTTCATGCATTGACCAGAACATGCTTAATAAATCTTTACCAGTGCATTAGACAAAAATTATAATCTCAGATTTAAAAAAAAAAAAAAAAATTACATTCACAAAAGAGCAAGCTACCATTCTTAATGACTGCCTACTTTGCATACAGAGCATACAATTTTCACTTGGTCTCAGCTTTATCTGAACAATATTTTCAAAATAAGGCAATGTCCTATTTTTCAGTGAAAGCTACTGGCCTGCCAAGTTTCAAAATCCAGCCATTATTTAACTGAAAATAAAAATGAATGAAAACGAATATCAGATGTAGCTTACAAATTTTCTTAAAATGATTCAAATTCACCACTGAAGAGACAGCAGATATAGAATATTTTAGCCCAGAATCTATATATATTTAAGCTAAGATGCATGTTTGTGCAAACAGAAGAGTAATGAAAATATTTTGAAAACTTAGCTATAGTTAGGTGCTTCCAGCCACTGACAAAATGTAGTACCAGAATATAGCTGCATAAAATCTTCAATAGAGGTTCTAAATTAGGAATATTAGATGAACAGAAAAATGCATAATAGTTAAGATAAATTGAGCCTTGAGCACATTTATTGTCTTTATGATTTTGATGACATATACGCTCATCTTATTTGAAAAAATAAAGACTTGTTTGTTCTTTTTGGCACCATTGAGACAATCCAGCTCATAAAATTAATGTATCTTCCTGCATGCTTCATACATCAACTCCAAAATAGGCTGCACAATAGGAAACAAATTCATATTAGAAAGTATTACTTCGTTAAATGTCTGTTGTGATAAGAAGACAGAATTCAGTATTTTTTATGCCTAGGAAAATATGGAGCTGTTAGCAAAAGTAATTATAATATTATTGGTAACCAGTAGAAGATTATCACGAATTCCCTTTAAATAACTATCATAGAATCATAGAAAATTAAGGTTGA
The DNA here is from genome assembly GCF_000455745.1 of Alligator sinensis. Taxonomy (NCBI): domain Eukaryota; kingdom Metazoa; phylum Chordata; order Crocodylia; family Alligatoridae; genus Alligator; species Alligator sinensis. The sequence continues at coordinate 1,085,517 of NW_005842383.1, read as the reverse complement.
AAGGGACCTCAGGAGCTCATCTAGTTCAACTCCCTGCTCAAATCATGACCATCCCCAACTATACAATCCCAGCCAAAGCTTTGTCTCCCTGGGTCTTAAAAACCTCCAAGCTTGGAGATTCCACAAACTCTCTGGGTAACTTGTTCCATTGCTTTACTACCCTCCTAGTCAAAACGTTTTCTGTAATATCTAAACTAAACTTCCCTTGCTGTAACTTGAGGCCATTGCTCCTTGTTCTGTCATCTGCCACCACTGAAAGCAATCTAGTTCCACCATCTTTGTAACTACTCTTCAGGCAGTTGAAGGCTGTTATTAAAACCCCTTCCTTTTTCCATTCTAAATAAGCTCTGTTCTCTCCGCCTATCCCCATAAGTCATGTGCCCCAGCCCTGTAACCATGTCCATTGCCCTCCACTAGACTCTCTCCAATTTGTCTACATCCTCTCTTGTAGTGGGGCGGCCCAAAATTGGACACAGAGATGTGGCCTCACTAGTGCCAAATAGAGGGGAAGAATCCTCTCCCTTGATTTGCTGTCAAGGCTCCTACTAATGAAGACCAGTATGCTGGTATCTTCTTTGCAACATGGGCACACTGTTGTCTCATATTCAGCATATTGTCCATTTATTGTAAACCTCAGGTCCTCTTCTGCAGAGCTGTTGCTTAGCCAGTTGGCCCCCCAGATTGGTGTCATCTGAAAACTTGCTGAGGGTGCACTTCAGCTCATCTTCCAGATCATTGATGAAGATATTGAACAAAACCAGCCCCAGAACTGACCCCTGAGATACTCCACTTGATGCCGGTTGCCAACTAGACATTAAGCCATTGATAATACCTTTAACCCCAACAATCCAGCCTTGTAGTCCATTCATCCAACCTGTACTTCCTTAGGTTGGTTGCAAGAATATTGTGGAAGGCCGTATGAAAAGGCTTGCTGAAGTCAAAGGATATAAAGGGCACTGCTCTCCCCACATCCACAGAGTAACAGAACAGCCACTGCTCTCCCCACATATCACAGAATGCAATCAGGTTGGTCAGGCATGACTTGCCTTTGGTGAATCCATGCTGATAGTTTCTACTCATCTTCTTCTCCTCCAAGTTCTTAGAAATTGATTCCTTGAGGACCTGCTCTATGACCTTTCCCAGGACTGAGGTGAGGCTTACCAGTCTGTAGTGCCATGGATACTCCTTCTTCCTTTCCTTAAAGATGTCCTTATTTGTCCTTTTCCAGTCATCCAAGACCTCCCCTGACTGCTATCAAGTTTTCAAAATTACAGCCAGAGGCTCTGCAATCATATTATCCAACTCCGCCAGCACCCTTGCATGCATTGCATCCATCCTCATGGACTTGTACACATCCAACTTTTCTAAACAGTCCCTATTTAGTCCTAAATAGGAGGTAACTCTGGAAGTGCAGTTATAATGTGATTCTTTTAAGGATTCTTTTATGGAAATTGAGTATATCACCAATAAAGTCTGTTTTTTTCTGCCTTAGTCACTCAACTTCCTAGTTGAAGGACTTGACCACAACTTTATTCCAGTGCAACAGGGAACCCCAGCCCTTTTACTAGAAAGTGGGGTGGCCCCTTTAAGGACAGTTTTCAGAGCACAGCCTGCCAGCTGTGCAGCAGCTATGGAAGAGGAGGTTGGCTGGTGCCTGGAGTGCTGGCACGAGACAGTGGATCCCCCTCTTCCATATACCCCCATCTATGCCCTTCTGCCTCCTTGACTCTGTTCACCAGCTCCTCTGTCCAGTGATCAAGGATTTTGCTGCTGCAGATGCTCCCCTTCACCCTTGGGTCACACATGCCCGCCAGCACATGGACTGTACTGGACCACAACAGATCCAGCTGTTTTTTGATGCCCTCCTTCAGCCGCTTCACCAGTGCCTGCACCGCTGGTGACAGCAGCTTGCCCCAGCCAAGAACATTGATCCCCTGGAATTTCTCTATTTGATTCTCAAGCTCCTTCACTATGGGGATCACCTGGCTAAGGAAGGCATTGCCAGTGCTGAGGCTCTCAGTGGCCTCAAGGAACGGCTTGAGGACCACCAAGATCTGGGAGATTGTATCCCACTCAGTTTTGTTAAGGGGGCCGCTGATCCCAATCTCCCTGAGCAAGGCCATCTCATGGATGGCTTTCTGTTCCTTATACAGCCTTTCGAACATCAGGTATGTGGTGTTCCACTGAGTCTCCACTTCCTGCATGATTTTGTTCTGTGGGATGTTTAGCTCTGCCTGTTTCTCCTGCAGCATCTTGCCCCCCTTGATGCTCCAGTAGAAGTAGCCCACCACCTTCCTGAATTTCAAAATGAGTTGGCTGGTCGTGGTAATGACAGCGTCGTCACCAGGAGCCCTGTCCCCCTCCAAGCCATTCCTGATTATGAGGTGGAACTTGTGTGCTACACAGCGAATGCCAACAAGTGGCATCACGCACCGCCTTGACCATATTGGCTCTGTTGTTGGTGACCACAAACCCACAGGTGAGCTCGCCCTGCCCAACGAGCCACCCCTGCACCACGCGTTTCATGACCCTCGTGATCTCTGTTGTCATGTGGAACTCATCCATCACCTCCACTTGAAGGAGAGCCCACTGACATCCTGACTGATGGCACCAGTGCCCTGTGAGGGAGAGGTAGGCATGATCTCCACCCCGGCTGCTCCATATGTCTGAGGTGAAGTGTAAAGCTACCTGCGGCCCTGCCTTCCACAACTCCTCCCTCAAGTATTCCTTGCATGCCTCATACAGGGAAGGCACCACTGTCCTGTTACAGGTAAGGGCATGTGGGCACTTGGTAGTATGGGGCCATGAGCACCATGAGCCACCTGAACCCTGGATACTCAACAAAGGAGAAGGGCTGGCCATCCAGAGCAAGCATCTCCCCAGTGCTCTTGGTGACCTTGCTCGCCTTGGCAATGCACCCCCCACCCTTTGTCCCCACCTTTCCTCCACTGTTCCAGGGTGGCCTGCCTCTGCTTCTTGGGGACTGGGGCTTTGGAGCAAGAGGAGGACTTTTTTGGGGGCACACTCCCACTGGTGCCAGGCTGAGGAAGAACAAGGGCAAGGGAGTGCTGCCTCCTAAGATGTAGCAGCATCGCTGTGGTGGTGAAATGTTTACATCCTTGCCCTGGCTGATCTGCTTTCGGCAGTGCTGGCAGGTAGCATACCTCAAAATGATCCCATACTACACTACCCCCCCGCTTCTGGATTGCGGGTGGGGATCCCACCTTATCCCCCTCCTCAGCAGGCAGAGGCACAACAGGAGGAGGAGCTGAACCACTTGCCTCCACAATCTCCTTCCAGGTGCCTTCTGGAGAAGGAAACCTGCCTCTGGGGGAACTTTGATGGGTGTGGAGCAAAAACTCAGATTCCTCTTTCTTCCCCAGAATTTCCTTTGCTATGGCACTCAGATTCCCTGCTTCCAGATCCAGCTCCTCCTCTGGCACTGGAAGGCTTACACTGGCAACTGAAATTGGAGTGGAGAATGTCATGCTGCTGCTGGTTGTGGTTACTGGTGTTACGGGTGGTGCTACAGGTGCAGACAGGGCTCCTTGCTCCCACTAGCAGAAGACTCCTTGCTGCCAGGAAAGAGGGTGTGTCTATGGGGGGTAGGGGAGAGGGAAACTTGCAGCTCTCCTGCCCCCTTTCCCTTCCATTGCCAGAATACCTGGCACCTGCCTTTCTAGCATGCTTCATGATATTTGGTATGCTGCAAAATGTGTGTGTGTATCTGTATGTAATATATGTTATGCTTTCCTGCATAGTGATGACACACTATCAGGGAAAACACATTTCTTTTTGTGGAAAGGAAAAAAAAAAGGCTAACAAGAACAAAAAAGATAATTTTGGGGGAAGAATAAGCTGAAAGGAATGGATAATAATAGGGACTGTAGGCAAGGATAAATAGAAAAGGATTGGATAGAACTTGGTGGCAAGAGACTTCTCAGTACCAAGCCAGAGCCCTTCAGACACTGCTGCTGAACTTTGGAACTTTGGAGTTTGTTTCGGCTCCATTTCTGTATCAGAGGAATTTACAAATATTAACGAATTAATTATAAAAGTACTTCTGTGGGGTATGGTACCCTTTTTTACAAAATGGGACACTGGACACCAAAGCACTGAGAAGTTATTGAAGTTGTCCAAATAACGTGCTGATTCAGCAGTAGAGCTGGAAATAGATCCCACAAGGTCTCTTGACTGCTGATTGTGTTCTTGCCTCTAGAGCAAGGGTTTCTACAGTGAGGCACTGTTTGTGACCTAGGGACCCCTGTGGGCCACACCCCTTGCTCTCTGGTGATCAGCAGAAGCTATGAAGGGAATAGATATAAAAAGGGAGGTGCTAGGACCCTAGGCATGCATTTGTTGCTGGATGAGAAAATCAACTGAATAGGCAGGAAGTAGGACCCCAGGGATACCTCCTCTGCCATTGTGGCTGGAGGATGCTGCCTTGAGCTGCCACCAGCCAGATCTGGTCCACAGGCAGCAGGTTGCTAACCCCTGCTCTAGAATATTCTCTCTTCCAAAACTCAAGTAGAAACAGACAGAGACAAAAGGAACTTTTATGGCAAGAGTGGATTACTTGCTGAAACTGAGGTTTAAATTTATAAATCCTCAACCTCTATTTTAGAGGTAGATAAATGAGAGATTAGGATAGGTGAAGTCTTTGGTTAGAGGTGATATCTTTTATTAGACCAACTTAAAGTTGCAGAAAAGTTGTTATTTGCAAACTTTTTTGCAACTTTTTAGGTGATCTAATAAAAGATATATCGCCTCTACCCAAAGGCTTTGCTTGCCTTTTGTGCTCAGACCAACACGGCTACGGTCTAGATCCCCGAGATTAGAATATGCAAATAGTACCCAGTAAAAATAGAGCTGTAGATTCTAAAGAACAGAAAAGTAAAGTAATCTTTTCAGTAATATGACAGATCATTGAAATTGTGGACATTGAAAAAATTCTTGATTCTACAGTTCAAGTTAAAGCAAGTATCACCGTTAATCAATCTGTAGGACTTTCATACTATAGTACAGGTATCATTATTTGGATGTTCAAAAAGCCTCCCTAAAAAGGTTAAGAACATATAGACCCATATAGGGTTATTATAATTGTTTTACCTTACTACAAATCTTCCATCTTATTCTTCAGTTAGTGTTCAGTGCATCTAGCAATTCATATTTTAATCATTAAAAGACTATATCTAGAATTTAAGATAAAAGACTGATTTCTCAACTGTTCAAATACCCATTGCAGATAGACAAGCCATGAACGTTTGATCCAGCAAAACAACTGAGTAGATAAGCCCACATCAGGCCAAACAGGTATATAGGTCACGACAACTAAATGGCACAAATGGGTCAGAGGAAGACAGCATGTGATGGCCATTCTTGCTAAGAGATGTAGAAAGCCAAATAGGCATGTGATAGCCATTTGTACTAGAAGGTTAACGTTTATGACATAGTCTTGCATAAGTAGGTATAAGGATTTGTACCTTTTTCATCTACATGTAATGCTTTATCAATATTCCTGCTTTGGAACAACAAAGCAATATTTCTAAAAAAAAGTGATACAGTTATATTGACATCTTGCTGAAATTGTAAAGAAAACCAAAAAAACAAACAAACCCGTGTATGTTGCCACTAAAGAAATTATCATTACAATTATCAATACACAGCATTTCTGTACAATAGTATCAGATGCTAGAAGCCTCTCTTCTCTGTTACTCTAACCCAGATTTTAGGTACAAACACAATTGGTTTGATTCATAAAATATTCTTTTGAGAACAGAATAGCATACAATAGAACCCAGGTATTTTACAGGATTAAGTGCTTAAATTTCCTACAAAAATGAAGGGATGAAAAACTGCAGCTTTTATTTGAAATGATACTACTTGTCTGTATTGGACCTCTGTCTGGAGAAACAACACCAGTTGTGGTAAAAATGAACATTTGAGCAGCAAATTCTCAATTCAGCACCCCAGTGCAAGTTAAGCTGGTTGCAAACCACCCAGATATAAATGATTCATATTCTGTTGCAATAAGTTGGGGTGAAATCCTGAGGTCGATAGGAGTTTTTTCACTAAAGTCAAGATATCAGCCATGACGCTTTTACAAATGTAACTGATGTTACTGAAAAAGTTATTTATGGACAACAGCAGTTAAGATTAGTGTTAAACTATTGGGCTAGGGACAGACATTCAAAAAGCCGGAGCCTGAATTGATTCAGTCTTTGCAGGTTAGTCTAACCTGCCTAGATTGAACCAGTTTGCAACTGACCAGACATTTTCTCCGGACAGAGAAAATGCAGGCACATGCCTGCAGCCACTCAGGTCAGGTGCCAGGGAGTGCTAGAACCCGTCCTCAGCTGCAGGGGGAAGCACCCGGCAGACCCCGGCTCGGGTCCGTGGGACAATGAGGGGGAAATTCAACCCCTGCCCTATCCAGTTCACTCCAGGCTACTGCTGGGACTGGCCACAACCCCGCCACTGGAGCAGTCAGCAAGAAAGTACAGGTCTGTGTTGGTGAGACAGGGAAGAGAGGAGGGAAATGACCCTCTTCCATGTTCACTTCTGGGGCCAGCATCTGGCCAGGCCCCCACCCCTGCCTGTCCAGCTAGGGAGCAGAGGGGTGGGGCCAACCCTGCTCCACTGGAGCAGAGAGCACATCCCAGAGAACATGCTGGGGTGCTGGGGGGCTCTGGTTTAACTTAAAACAGGAAGGGGTCTGGGACAGAAGTTGCATAAACCGGTTTGAGCTTAATCAGTTAAGTCTGATACTGCATTCAGCCAGGTTTATCTCAAACAGGGTTTGGCCTTTTGAAACTGGTTTATGTGCACTGAACTTATGCTCTGTTACAGGTTTAAACCAGTTTCTGATCCCTGAAACTGATTTATGCGTAATGTCTGTTCCTAGGATGTATAACATGGTGGGACCCAACGCACGACTGGGTGGTGAATATCAAGGGCTATGGGCTGTACAGGAGGGATAGGACAGGGAGGAAAGGTGGGGGTGTGGCACTCTACGTAAAGGAGGAATACACATCCTCAGCAAGTAACACTGGGTCAGAGGAGGGGCACACTGAAGTGCTCTGGGTTAGAATACAAGGAAGTCGAGGGGAAAGGGACTTAACAGCGGGGGTCTACTACAGACCACCCAACCAAGGGGAAGAGCTAGACTGGGAATTCTTAAGTCAGCTCACGGAGGTAGTTAGGTCAAAGGACGTGGTCATCATGGGTGACCTGAACTTTCCAGACATCTGCTGGGAAGAGCAGTCAGCCAGGTCTGACTGCTCACGTAGGTTCCTAGCCAAGATACAGGACCTCCATCTAACCCAGAGGTGCACAGGCCCACCAGGGGAGAGAATTATCATAGCGCATGTCCATGAGGGGCCAGCAGGGGAGATTATGCTTAGAGGCAACCAACACGGGTTCATTAGAGGCAGGTCCCGTCAAACCAACCTGGTGGCCTTCTGTGACCAGGTCACAAAATCCTTAGACGCAGGGGTAGCATTGGACATAGTCTTTCTGGACTTTAGGAAGGCCTTTGACACTGTCTCTCACCCCATTCTCATTAAAAAACTAGGGGACTCTGGCGTCAACACCTACAGTCAAATGGGTCACTAACTGGCTGGAGGGCCGCACCCAGAGACTGGTGGTGGATGGGTCATTTTTGACCTGGAGGGATGTGGGGAGTGGGGTTCCGCAGGGCTCGGTCCTCGGGCCCGCACTGTTCAACATCTTCATCAACAACTTGGACAAGGGGGTAAAAAGCACCCTGTTCAAATTCGCAGATGACACTAAGATGTGGGGGGAAGTGGGCATGCTAGAAGGGAGGAATAGGCTGCAATCGGACCTAGACAGGTTACAGGGGTGGGCGGACGAGAACAGGATGGGTTTCAACACTGACAAGTGCAAGGTACTGCACCTGAGGAGGAAGAACCAGCAGCATACCTACAGGCTGGGGAACTCCCTTCTTGTTACTGCAGAGGCAGAAAAGGATCTTGGAGTTATTATTGATGCCAAAATGAACATGGGCCGACAGTGTGGGGACACGGTCAGGAAGGCCAATCGCACCTTGTCATGCATCCACAGGTGCATCTCAAACAGGTCCAAGGAGGTGCTCCTCCCCCTCTATGTGACACTGGTCAGGCTGCAGTTGGAATACTGTGTCCAGTTCTGGGCGCCACGCTTCAGGAGGGATGTGGACAACATGGAGAGGGTCCAGAGGAGGGCCACTCGCAAAAGACTATAAAATACAAAGTGGTTTATTCTCTGCTATAATGCTGAATAAGTGTCTTAATATGCTTTAAAGCAGTGCTTCTCAAAGTGGTGGTCCGCGGACCACTGCCGGTCCGTGAGCCACCGGTTGCTGGTCCGCAGCGAGTTGCCAGGAAAGAAAGAAATATATTTTCAGAAGCATAACATTGATATGTCATAGTGCCACAGTTTGTACATTCCAACGCTCCAGATGATGTCATGTTGTGCGAGGTGAAGAAAGAGAAAGAAACAGCCGGTCGCACATTTGTGTAGCGCTGTTACATGCAGTTGCTGCCACTGGCTGAGCCAGGCACCGGTCCCTGGCCCCCTGCAAAAAAATTGCCGGTCCACCACATCAGATAGTTTGAAAAGCACTGCTTTAAAGGACATGAAAAATTAGTATTGTGGAGCAATAGGTGTTGCAAAAATTACTTTTGTATGTGCCTCGACAAAATCGAAAGAAGTGCTAAAATAACCTTAACTTCTAAAGAAAAGTGATTTTCTCATTAGAGAAAAGCCAATGTGAAATAGTTCAGCAATAGTCAAACATTTTATAAATGAGTTTGAAAATGTGAAAAATAGCAGTATAATAAGGAGACTTAAACCCTGCAACAGATTTTAAAACCCAATCAAAAAGTTGAGGAAAACTGGGAATGCTGGCAGCGCAGTTTTTCCCTCAGAACAGTAAATGTGGAAACTCTGCATATTCCCAAATAAGGTCATAAAAGCAAATAGATTGAACGATACAACAGCTGAGCAGACAAGTGGCCAAGCACATAGGGAATGTTGAAATATGCTTCGGTGGTCTGATCTAAAGCCATTGAAGCCTATGAAAAGTCTATGATTAACGTTTTTTGCATCTGTTATTCTTTCTATGAGCCAGCTTTGTAGATCTAGGTTATGAGGCTGCATTTTCACCCATTCCTCATTTCTTTGTAATATTTTATTTTTCTCACCTATGTTAAGATGATTTAAAAGGACACTTTAGCACATCAGAACTGCTATTCTATTTAGGATGTTTTTGAGAAATATACATTGCCAGGTAATATTTTTTTTCAGTTTCATTAAGGTTCCATTTGATATTTTTCAGGGCATCTAAAATCCAGTTTTGCAAAATTATGAAACCTTCATAAAGGATTTTAATTTTGCTCAGCATAGGAAGAGGTAGAACAAGACTTTCTTTAGTTTGGTGCAGCAAAAAAGGCAAAATAAGAATGGCTTACTTCAGCCAGGGGAATGTAATTTTTAGCTGAAATCATCTGTGGAGTTCTTGATAAGCAAGATAATCAGTTTCCCAGCTCTCCTTTAATTCTACTCCTCATCTAGGCCTCAAATTCCTTACCTTATTTCCTCCCATGGTTAAGCAGGGCCTTACAACCTTATTTGTTCTAATGAACCTTTGTTCTAATGAACCTGAAAATTAATTCCATTATTGTCTCTCTTCGTTTGAGAGATGTACAGTCCCTCACAAGCCTTTTATATAATTATATCTAAAAAGAAAGCTACATAATTTTTGTATATTAAGTAGTATATAATTATGCATAGATAACATTAATCCTAGGGTATCCTAACTGTTTGTATGTTCTTAATGTTTGTGGGGTTTTTTTATTTTAAAAAATACTTCAAAACTGAGGAAAAATAAAAATTTGGTAAATGGGATCATGCTGATCCCTTGTATAGATCATCAACAGGCTTGAGATTTTTAGATCTGCATCATAGCCCTTCACCACTTGATGTGATAATTAGTATCAGTAGAAGGCTATTGTTTTCCTATCCCCCAGCAGAGCAGGATGGAGGTACATATACTTTAGGCCTGTGTGAAGCGGACAGTATTCGATTTGGTTTTGGATTCGGCCGATTCAGAGGGACAGTGATTAGATTCAGTGATTCGAATCACTGTCCTGCTTCGATTTGGCTGAATCAGATCCGAAGATTCAGCGCCGCTTCGGAGATTCAACCATAGACTAAATAGGTAGCAGTCCTCAACACTGGACACAGCTTCCTCCAGGTGGTAAGTTTGTTGTGGTGGGCAGAGGGGGGAAGGAAGGGGTTGGGGGGCAGATCAATGGCCCTACAGCAAAGGAGGGATTGGGGCTGGGGTTGGGACCCAGGCTGGGGAAGGCTCTGCCCAGGGAGAGGGGTGGGGCGGCTCGTGCCGCTGCACACTGCCAGTCTGGGAGCTGCTCGTATGGCAGCTTGTTCAGCAGCTCTTGCCGTTGCTCCCACCACCAGTCTGGGAGGGCGTGTGCCCTAGGATCTGCACGGGGCAGACAGGGCTGGGGCTGTGCCAGGTGAAAAGCACAAGGTTCTGGGAGCGGGCTTTTTTTTGCCTGATGTGTCCAATAATGTGGCTGATAAATACCCTGTGCATGTGCACAGCTGCAGCATACACGGGGCCAGGAGTAAAGCCTGGCAGCCTCAGGACCAGCATTAGGCTGGTAAGTGTGTTGTGGGGGAAAGGGTGGGTGGAGGGAAGGGGCATGGGGGGGCAGATGGAAACCCTGGCAGTGGGAGAGGGAGTGGGGCAGGGGCAGGCACTGCTCAGTCAGGGTGGGGCACGGGACAGAACTGCAAGTGGCTCATCTGGGGGGCATGGGAGGAGGGCGGCTCCCACCCTGCACACACCTCGGGAAGGCATGGGGGGCATGTGCCCCGAGATCTGCGCACAGGGTGAGCTGTCACTGCAGGCTGAGGCCAGAGGTGGCGCGGGGCTTTTCCCAGTGGGAGACTGGGCTGGGCTGTGCTCAGGGCAGGTAGCAATGGTGCTGGGAGAGGGGCTACAGCCAATTTTGAGGTGGTTGCGCCCCCCCCCGCCCCCTGGTAGCTCCCCTTGCAGCACCGCTGCCACCTGCCCCAAGCACAGCTTAGTCCAGCCCTCCCACCAGGAACAGCCCAGCGCAGCCCCCAGCCCACAGCAACAGCCTGCCCTACCGTACCCTGCGTGCAGATCCAGGGGCACACCCCTCCCCCCATACCTTCCTGGGGTGTATGCAAAAAAAATCTTTAAAGCCTCTTCTGAGCATATGCAAACTCAGAGGCTTATAATTTGACCCAGCTGAGGAAAAATTTTGCAACCCACAGCAAAAGGCAGCTGACACCTTAATAACCCCTCCCCCTTTCCCCTAGCCAAATTTCACCCTCCTATTCCAAAGTATGAGAATGCCTCTCACCAAGTGCTAACACTTAAAGACAAAATTATTTTGAATATATTTTAACATAGGTGAGAAATACATATTTTCCCTCATTTTCAGAAATGGCTGAACTGTTTTCAGATTAAACTTTCAAAAGAAAACTAATCTAAGTGTTAACATTTTTAAATCTGGAAAAACAAAAATTGTGTAGTTGGTTGACCAAACTTCAAAAAGGGGAGGTTCATGACGGAATTGTTAACAAACTATCAAGGTCCTCTTTTGATACCTTTTTTCCCCCAAGCAAAATTCTACACTTGGATGAGATGTGGTGGAGAATTTCAGATGGGTTGGTTTTTTTATGGGAAATTTCAGTTGAAAATTGAGGTCGCTATAACCTTTACATAGGTGCATCAGCCTGGACATGTCTACACATGCCCCTATAGCACTGTTGTTACTGTGCCATCATTTAGTACTTTCTTTTGCAAGTAACAACCATTACTGTGCTGTGCTGGTGGCACATGATTATTTTTAGCCCCTACGTCTCTCTATCTGTGGCATCACAGTTTGCACCCACCACAGTGTGTTGCTATGGTGACATGGTGTCGTGTAGATGTGCCTCCTCAGTTGTACAGTGGCTTAAAAATGAGTAATATTTTAGTGCTATGTTCTTCTCTCGGTGGCTTGTATTAGCCACAGGGAATGGAGGAGATGCTCTAAAACCATTTGAATGGAATATGTATGCAACAAATGTCATCCAAAAGTCTTATTTTAGCTTCCCAGCAGCCTAACATATCAGACATGAAGTTCAATATCCTCTTAGTAATGCAATGGATTTTCATGTGACTGCATTTCAAGGATACCCACAGTTTAGTGACCCTGAACACCAGATAGTAAAGTATTTCTCTTTTAATGCCTCCATTATTTGCTATGTGTGCTATGTGATTGTGCAGATCATTATAATGAAATGTCCTGAGCAAAGTGCAGAGTTTGGGGAAGATCAGTTAAGTGTTTGGAAGTGGCAGAAAGACTCTTATTGGTGATACCCAGTATACTTTCAGAACTGAATATCAGAACATCATGCTAAAAAACTGATTTTGGCAAAGTGCTTGGTTTACTGATCTCTAAACAGTCAGTTAACTAAAAATAAGTTTAAAGATTGCTGTTGCATGTTAAGACCTAAATTCCCTATACTAATTCCCACAACTGACTTTTTCATAGCTATTTTTCTCTTCAAACATGTATGGAAATTTATGGGAATTCTTCTCACATAGGGAGAACAAAAATAGCTTAAACCCTCTCTGGATTGGAGAGTAAGATTTAGAATGGCATTTTTCAATCATCTTTCTCCTGACTAAAGCTTACCATTTTTAGCACATTTTCATTTTGACATCCAGAAATAGCTAGGAACCTTTAAAACAGAATGTAATCAGTAAGGCTGAGCAAAGCACAATTCCATTTCACAATAAATACTTTTGTAACATGTTCTGATATAAAACAAAAAAAAGTGAGACCTTTTGAAAATTTTTGCAACAAAAGCATGCGAGAGACTCTCAGCTTATATAATAGGCAATAGTGTGGACGCATCCTAGAGGGACATGGGAGAACTGGTTATGGCCCCTGGACCACAACAGACTGACAGGGGCTTGAATTAGGAGCTTCTGTCTCTCAGGAGAGTGCCCTAATGTTAGAGAAGGATGTGGAGTTGGCTTCTTACTCTAAGAATGTACATCAGACATGTATCTGAATCTGGGAAGCATTTTCCATGAAAAAATTTGGTTTTAATGGAAAAAGGATTTGGCAAATATTTTGACCAACTCTAACGTTTATGGCTCTTTTAGGTACCGTATTTTAAGGTGTATAGGTCAGCACACTGTACAAGTCAACTCCATATTTCTGTTAGGATTTTTGTATGTCCAGTGTATATGTCGACCCAGCCTCAGTGTGCAAGGCGCTGGAAGCCCATGCCGCCTCATGGGAGAGGTGATGTGCTGGTAGGCTCCCAGGAAGTTGGATCGACCCCGGGAGCTCAGGCAGCACACAACCCACTGGCAGCCCACCCAGCTGGCCCCGGGAGGCTCTACCACCATGGAGGGAAGGAATGGGCCCCACCGCAGCTCAGAGGCTGCCTGCCTGGCAGCAGCTCCCCCCTCCCCCCAGCCACAGGGTAGGCGAGGAGACTACACTGAAAGCAGGATCAGGCCCCCCCTCGTTGCTTCTGCCTTCAGCAGGCACCTGTGGCTGGCAGGATGTTTGGCGCCATCTGAGAAGGGGCTGGCTTTATGAAAAACTTGACAAAACTCAACACCGTGAAATATAGTAACACTAATGAAATAGTAGCATTGTTTGTAATGCACTGTTTCTGTTTACAAACAGCTTGTAGAGAACTAGTGCAGTTGTTTCTAGTGCATTAGAAATCTTTCTTACTTAATTAGTTACCATCTTATTCTAGATAGCATGCAGCGTTACCAACCTCAAACATTCAAAATTTGTGATCTAAATTCTCAAAAATCATTAGATTGCCTTAAAACTCACGAGATTTTAAAAGTGGTAAGTTTGGGATTCTTTTTGCATATATTAGGTTTTGAAGTGATTTTTCTGTAACCATGAGGTCTAAAAACTTACATGTATTCATGAGAGCTGAGATTCTCATGCAATTGATTAACTGTTAATTGCATAAGAATTAATTGTTCTTTGCTTATTTGTTATCTTTTAGATCACCTCTGGGAATTTAAAAACCTCTTTGTCCAATGTAGTTCTATCTCAGGTACCTTTGAGTTGCACACAACTCCTTGGTCATCCTGTGAGTGCTTATTTGATGATGACAAAAGGGCAATTACGTTTAAAGAGAAGTTTCAAAAAAGTGAAAAGTCTCTCATGAAGATGACAGATCTGGCAACACACCTAATGGAAAAACGTTCAGGTAAGATTATTATCTAAAAATAATAAATGACTATCTGTTTAAGGAAACACATTGCTAAGCACTAGAGGTGCTATAACAATAAATGTGTTTACCCCCCCACCTCCAGAAGTATTTCTGGGGGGGAGGGGAGGGAATTTGGTGGCAAAGGTCAGGGGTTAGGGGTGGGAGTTCTGGTCCCAAGATGGGAACGGGGGTGGGGCGAGGCAACTGCCAAGGGGTGAGGCTACCCATGTGGCCCTTGACAGCTCACCAAAACTTGTTAAGCAGCCCTCCACCCAAAATAATTGCCTGTCCCTGGTCCATAAGATACATTAGATGACTGTTATGTTCCTTCATCTGTTATCATGGAGTTGTAAATTGTTGAAAATCACTACTTAAACACAGTAGGACTTGCTTAACAGAACTTGTAAATGATGGAAGTGCAGTGAACATGCTTCTGGACTCCTCTGAGTGTCTTCCATTGCATACAGCATCTACATTCATCTAGAGCTCCAGTTATAAAAAAAAAAAAAAAAAAAAAAAAAAAGCAAACCAACTAATTCTTTTTGCTGCTTTTCCCATCTGTCAAAATATCATTAGATGCCATAAACTTTTGCCGTATCATAGTATCTTGTTGCCCTATTATCACTTGTTATATCTGGCATAGGCCATGAAAAGCTGTTACATTGTAGTGAGAAATATGCCATTTCAGCACCATAAAAAGCAACTGTACAGCCATTCAAGTGGTTTGTCAGTTCCATGACAAAATGTTAATTCTTTGCAATAGCAACTTAATAGCTGATGACAATTTCTAGCACCAAGTGTAACTCCTGTACTGTTAACCTTAGTGGCACAGAGCAAGGCTTGGTCCACCAGCATCCCAGGAACCTTTACACTCTCCCACCCCCCCCCCCCCCCCTCCACCTGGTCAGACC
>NW_005842383.1:1028558-1069960 GCF_000455745.1 Alligator sinensis | reverse complement strand
CCCCCCCCCCCCCCCCCCGCCACCATGGCTACAGGGTACTGTCTGCAATGCCATGTAAGCTGGGCTCGCATGTTGCCATGCAGACTTGCTGCTCAGCCCTGCCTTTCTTTGTGAGCAGGATAAAATCCTGCCCAAAAAACACTCTAGGAATATATGTCCTAAACCATCCTGCTGTGCCAAAAATATGTGTTCCTGTCATGGCACTATCTCTGGTGTTATCTACTAACCAAGGAAGGGCAAAGAGCAGGAACTTCTGGATGAGCTTGTGTCTGCATTTTAAAAGTTTAGTTTTGGCTTTTACAAGTTGTAAATGCCCTGGCTGGAGTGAACGGGAGACTCTTCAACATTTCTTGTGGCGCAGTGGGAGTGCTAATCCTGCAAAGCTGTGCTGTGGTTGACACTGCCAGGAAGTCCATGTGTACTTAGTCCAGTGACTGGCTGTTGTAATTTGGAAATTCAATGGCTGAAAAGGGGAAACTCTACAGCCCCCTTCTGAAGTGGAGCCAGCATTTGTGACCTCTCCCCACTGCTGAACTTCCACAGATCGATGAAGCAGGTGAATTACAGTGCTGGCACTGCCTCTCCCACTTTCCTACTCTGAACTGGTCAGTGAAGTAGGGAACACATGGCCAAGGCTTTGGTCATGTCTGCATGGCTATACATGCTGCTGCGCACCAACTCACACAGGAGTTGAATGAGCTCTCAGAGGAAGTGGTGACAGGCCTTGACTCAGTGCTGGCAAGAGTGTGGTACATACTAGACCTGCCAACACTACTGGATTGGGAGCTGCATGGCACACAGGCAGCAAGGATCCTTGATAGTCTGGACAAGGTTTTGGCAGTGGAAACTGACCAGGTGCACTGTGACTGCACTTCTAGCAAACGTATGGGTTTTTTGTGCCAACAACACAAGATCTGATCAAAAGCTTTGTTTTTACAGGACTGATTCAAGTGAAAGCCCACATCTTAGAACTGAAGTTTGTGATTGCTACTGACCAGTTCAGGCAACTCATCTTAGATTCTGACACTTCACCGGAATGCATTTTGGCTTCCCTTCCTCTTATAACGTATTCAGGTTGTGCTAAATGTGGGTTGGAACTACAGACCGATAAAAATAAGATCTACAAGCAGTGCTTGCAGTGCTTACCATTAAACAAAGTGAAAATGTTCTACAGGTAAAACAAACAAAACTAAAACTGTATATAGTCTTAGTGACATATTAAAATAGATAGAAAAGCTATAATGAATCTAAAAATGCAGTAACACACAAATTCACATTGCAGGTGAGAATACATTCTAGTCTTTACTGTATATATGCTATTCAAAAATAGAATTTTCTGATGGTCAGAGCACATTTTTGGCCATAAAGAGGTGGGATTTCTGTGCTGAGCTCTGCCACTAATTTTTCATGAGATTTTGGCTGATCCACATCAGCTCTCTGTGCCCGAGTCCCTTCCCTGCTTTCTCCTCTGAGATGGAAATACTTCTGTGCCTTAGAGAAAATGCAAGTAACTTGGTTTTGAAAAGAGTATTGCAAGAAAAATTTTGCAGAAACCTAAGTATCCTTAATTATGTATCATTATTACTATTGGGTTTTTTCTGTATTTAAATAACCTGTTATTTATTTAGTCCCACTAAATAGAGGAAATAATAAAGTTTAGTGGTACTACAGCAATGGGCTAAGGTCAAGAAAGATTTTAATTTTAGGTATCATGTGAGGACCAAAGGAAACCATTTTACCACTTCAGTCTAGCTTTTAAAATGGGTGAAAAGGTGACAACATCTTAACATTAAATAATCCATCTGATTTTTACTAAGGGAAAAACATTTGGGAAAAAACCTACTCTTTTCCAATAAACATACTAGGAAAGAGCAAATATTCTAAGATGACACAGCAGAAACAGCAGATGGCATCATAGGACAGAATATGCACACATTTTTATATGTAAAGATGAAGCAAGCTACAATTCTGCATTTGATTTAGCATCATTATTAACTATTTCGTTGTTTCAAATAAGCTGTTAGTTCAAGCTAGTATTGCATTTATTTGAATATAAGATGACCCCCAATAATTAGATTCTATCTATAGTAAATTTAAAATTTTGTTATAATTAGTTATATTATAGTTATATTAGTTATATTTATAAGTTGGTATATCATTTTGTTAGCTAAGATTCTAATGATTAGACGTTTGCCTTTAATTTGCCCCCTTCCCACTGCTAGAGCAGGGAAAATACATCTTCGGGGACAGGTAATGCCCCTGCTCTCTGCTGCCCCCCCACCAGCTTTCCCCCTTCCCCTGTACCCAGTCCCCACATCCCTCCCACCCTGGAATCTGTCAGACTGATCTTCTGAGCTTATGGAAGTAGGGAGCAAAATTTGCATATAGGAAAATTACTACATGTATCCATAGACTTAGTTTAGGCAGAATTGATACAGTTTACCTTTTTTTAAACTGCTGCAGGTTTTAGCACAGGTACTTTATAAACTAGGGGCAAGCAATTATTTCGGACAGAGTGCTGCTTACTGAGTTTTGGCAACCTTTTAGCCGGGGGTATTGTAATCTCGGAGCCAGAAAAATACCAAATTATATTCTAAAATGCAATCATCTACAACATTCATTAATTTGATTTCAAAAAATATTTTTGTCCTGATTTACATGTGTTTGTATAGTATACACAGAGGTGACTGCACAGTAGCTTAAAGTGAAGTCTTACTCTTGTATATTGTGGGGGGTGGGTATAGGTTTGTGGGGAGCTGTGGGTATGTGGGGTGAGGAAGCATGTTGGGGTGTGTGTGTGTGGATATGTGGAGTGTGGGTGGTTATGGGGTTTGTGGGGTAATATGTGGGGGGTATGTGGGGTGTAGGTGGCTAGGGTTTATGTATGGCAGTGCAAGGGGAGGCATGGGTGCATGTGTATGGTGGGGTGTGCATGTGGGACTCGCCCTATGAACATACACACACCCTGCCTCTGTGTCTGCAGGTGTGCACACACACTGTGCCCCTGTGCCTGCAGACACACACACACACACACCTTGCCCCTGTGCCTGCAGACACACACACACACATACACTCTGCCCCTGGTCCTACAGACACATACACACACACACAGGCACACTCTGCCCCTGGTCCTGCAGATACACACACACACACGCACTCTGCCCCTGTACCTGCAGACACATGCACACACACGCACTCTGCCCCTGTGCCTACAGACACGCACACACACGCACTCTGCCCCTCTACCTGCAGACACACATGCACTCTGCCCTCTGCCTGCAGACACACACACAGTCTCTGCCCCTGTGCCTGCAGACACACACAAACACTCTCTGCCCCTGTGCCTGCAGACACACGCACACACACCCTGTCCTGTGCCTGCAGACACACACACACACACACTGCCCTGTGCCTGCAGACACACACACAAACATGCACTCTGCCACTGTACCTGAAGACACACACAAACGCATACACTCTGCCCCTGTATCTGCAGACACGCGCGCGCGCACACACACACACACACCCTGCCCCTGTGTCTGCAGACACACACACACGCACCCTGTCCCATGCCTGCAGACACACACACACACACCCTACCCCTGTGCCTGCAGACACACACACACACCCCCTGTCCCGTGCCTGCAGACACACACACACACATTCTGCCCCTATGCCTGTAGACACACGCACTCTGCCCCTGTGCCTGCAGACACACACACACACACTGTGCCCCTGGGCCTGCCGACACACACACGTACACACTGCTACCAGCGCAGTCCCATGCTCCGCGGTCTGGGGATGCAGCTGGGAGCCTCCTGGAGCAGGGCAGGGGCAGGAAAGCAGAGAACTGGCTGGGGGTGGGTGGGGCTGGGCTGCTCAAGCCTGCTATGGGCTCCCTCTGGGTCCTACTGCCCCTGGCTCCAGTCAGCTTTGATAGGGAGGCGGGGCAGATAAATATTAATTTACTAAATTTTTTAGGGGCTTCATGAGCCGGATAGAATGGCCTGGTGGGCCAGATCCAGCCCACAGGCCATATTTTGCCCACCCCTGCTATAAGCACACTTTTAAGCAGCACTTTTTACCTACATATATATTGAATTTTATTAGTAGATGTTTAGGATTGTGAATCCAAAAAGATGACAAAATCCAGTAGGGAAATACAAATTGCCTGAGCGAGGGACTAACATTAGAGGGATGGGGGTGAGGAGGGGAACATAACTAGGTTACAGAGAGGGGGTGATGGAAGGGGAGGGAGGGGGTTCGCACTGCTGAGAGAGAAAGAAGATAGACACACACAAACCCGTACAGTGGTCCGCAGTGGTGGAGGAAGTAGGTCAAAGAAAGTGTCTCAGTCCATATAGAGTCTCATCGCAGGAGTCCTCTTCAGGTGGAGCGGGATGGTCCATTGCTGAAGAATCCTCTCGAAGTGAAGTCCATCTGGTGCAGAGGGGGGTTCAGGCAGTCCCCTCTGGGTCCTGTCTGGTGGCGGTCCGTCCAGTGGGGCAGAGTACTGGCTGTAGCCCTTGATGTGCTCCATGTAGATGTCGCGGGACCAGCAGATGGTGTTGGAAACCATGAAGCAGCGCATCATTTAGGCGTAGCGGCGGGAGACACAGCAGGCATGCAGGATGCTCTCGTTGCTGGGGTCCCAGGCTCCGAGCGTTCCCACAATGAGCACATACTGTCATGTCATAACCGTGGCCCCTCAGGATGTTGGCCAGTGGGGCGTACTTCTCCCACTTGCAAGCCCAGGCATCAGTGAAGGCTTGGTGCCGGTTCTCGAAGGGGATAGTCACGTCCATAATCACAACCTTCTTGGCCTCTTCTTTGACCATGATGTCAGGTAGCATCTGGCTCTCACAGCCTGGGACAGTGTGGTTCACGGAGATCTCCCCCGCTATGGCCAGGATGGCCCTCACCAGGCAGTCCTGGACAGCATTGTGGCAGAGCTGCCAGGCTCTGGCATGCGGCCTGCAGCTGCACAGCACGTGGGAGAGGGTCTCTACCATCGGCACCTCTTGTCCCTGTAGCTGAAGCGGATGGCCCCATTCAGAGGCAGGCAGTTGAGGCTGGTGTGGTGGAGAAAGCACCAGTCCACGAAGCACGTGAAACTCTCGCTAGGCATGAAGTGGTTGCTGGAGTCCCACTTCGAGGTGACGTCGAAGACCTTGCCCTGGTTGGGTTTGGCCCTCAGGTGACTGGCATACTTGTTTCGGACAGCGTCCTTCAGGAAGCGCTCCAGGAAGATCCTTGTGTGGGGCATCACGGTGATGCAATTGGCATGCGGGGCTGGTTGCAGGGAGACTCGCAGCTCCCAGCGCTCTTCGGTCCAGGTCCAGGCGCAGCTAATGCGCTTCCCGAGGCGGCGCATAGTGTTGCGGGCTCAGCTTCACAGCAAGGCAAAGTCCCCGCCGTTTCTGCCGAACTCCCCCTCCAACGAGCCGCTGAGGAAGGTGGCAAAGTCACATTTGGTTGGCTGTCTTGTGATCTTCTTGTGCGTGGTCTCCTCGGCACTGGTGGCGATGATACTTACCGTGGGGTCCAGGCAGGTCAGGAGGTGGAAGACGTGGGTGTCCACCGCGATATCGCAGAGGTATGCCACGCGGGGGACATTGGCACCTCCCTGCCAGTAGGGGATGTGTAGGATCTCATTGCTGGGCGGGCCCAGCCACTCCTTCAGCAGCTGCCGGATCTCGGCGTCTGCCTTCTTGAGGAGCCTCTCAGGACAAATACAACGCGGGGGTTAAGGAAGGTGTTCACCGCGTCTGTCTTCTGCCAGGGGGCCAGCAGGGACGAGTCCAACTTGTGGGCATCCTGCATGATCCCGTTGATGGTCTCTTCCGGTGTCTGCTTGGCCCGTTGGGCGTCCCCAGGTGGTAGTAGGCCTCACCATCGCGCAAGTGCTTCATCGCCTGGCCCTGGACTGTGAGGGTGGAGCCCCGGACACGGCTCTTCTGCCTGCCATTGATGTGCAAGGAGGTGCACTTGGCGACATTGAAGCACAGGCCCATCCACCTGGCCACCTTGGATCTCACGTCCAGCATCTGTTGCAGCTGGGTGGCGTCAGGGGCAAGGAGAACAAGGTCATCGGCGTAGGCCAGAATGCTCAACTTCCAGCCGTACAGGTTGAGCCTGCCAGGGCTGCCTGCCACGGCTCGAAGGAGCGGTTCCATAGCTAGGTTGAAGATGAGGGGGCAGCCCTGTCTCACCCCTAACGGATGGGGATCTCTGTGGTCTCTCCGTCGGTGGCGCAGACAGTCATGATGCATCTGTCATAGAGCTCTTGCACCAAGTCGATTACGCCATCTGGTAGGCCAGGCTCGTGGAGGGTGCCGAAGATGTGACGGTTGGGCACGAAGCTGAAGGCATTAGAAATGTCCAGCCACACCACCGTGCACTGCTTCCTTGTCCTCCGGGCATTGTCCAGGGCCATCTGGAGGGTGAAGTTGTGATCGTAGCAGCCCTCCGTTGACGTGAAACCCTTCTGGCTCCGACTGACGGCCCCAGTGGTCACAGCAAAGTCGGTGATGTGGGCCACCAGGCAGCTGGCGTACAGCTTGGCAGCGGTTGAGCACAGAGCGATGGGTCGCCAGTTGCCTGGGTCAGTCGGGTCTCCCTTCTTGTGGATGAGGACCGTCATGGCCCTCTTCCAGATGGTGGGTGTGCACCGGAACTCTCTGCGCCTGTTGAAAAGAACAGAAAAAACAAGACAGCCCAGGTCACATTTTTTGAGGAGACTGTACCTGATACTGTCCCTGCCAGGGGCAGTGTCCCTGGTCCTCTTGAGGCAGGCTTCCACTTCCTGCAGCATGAAGGCATCCTCGAACCCCTCCGCTGTGGGGATGGGGGTCAGTGCTTCAACGATTGCAGGGTGTGGGGCAGCGGCTTCTGCTGGGGGGTTGAAGACCCTGTTGAAATAATTAAACAGTCTCCCAGGGGACCTGGCGTAAAGCCGAGGGTCTCTCCACAATCTCACCGCCTTGGGATGGTTGGCCCAGTACAGCTTCTGGATCCAGGAGGCTGCGCCTGGTCATAGCTCTGGCACCTGGGTCGCTTCTGTGGCTGCGGTCTGTGGTCTCGTCACATAATTGGCCTATTGTTGTTGCCCCCCCGGGGTTGACCAGGTGGCTGCCGAGAGCTCCTCTGTGAGCCAGGCCACTGAGACCTCGAAGGTGGTAGTCCAGGAGAGCTCCAGCCAGAGGGTTTGCCATGCTTAGGCATCCTCTGCTAAGGGGTGGGCTCCACACCCAGGGACCCTGGCACACTCGGGGGATGGGAGTCTCCTGGCAGTTCAGTTCCTCCAGGCGGCTCTGGGGTCCTTGGCAGTTTGGGGGCATCGGGTGGCCCCAGGGGTCCAGGTCATGGGCTGTCTGGTTGGGGCGTTGCGTCCAGTCGGGGATCCCTGGGCATAGACCTGTGTGGTGGCGTCACTGGGGCAGGTCTCTCCACCGGGGGGTCCTCGGAGGTCTGGTCCAGTGGGGTTGTTGGCAGGGTGGCCAGTCTGGTGAGCCTTCGCACCGCGGCCTGGGTCCGATAGGCCGGGGCAGCAGACCTCACCAGCGTGCCCGATCTCCTCTTGGCTCTGTAGCTCTTGCATCCCTTCTGGTGGTTCTTCAGGAGCTTCAGGGCCTCATACTCAGTGTCACACTTTTAAGCAGCACTTTTTACCTACTTATATATTGAATTCTATTAGTAGATGTTTAGGATTGTGAATCCAAAAAGATGACAAAGCCGGTAGGGAAATATAAGTCATCTGAGCGAGGGACTAACATTAGAGGGATGGGGGTGAGGAGGGGAATGCAACTAGGTTACAGAAAATACAATGTTAGCCAAATAAGCCCAGGGGTGGGGAAAGGGGAGGGAGGAGGGGGTTCGTGATGCTGAGATAGAAAGAAGTTAGATACACACAAACCCATACAATGGTATGCAATGGTGGAGGAAGTGGGTCGAAGAAAGTGTCTCAGTCCTTATAGAGTCTTATCACAGGGCTCCTCTTCAGGTAGAGCTGGGTAGTCTGTTGCTGAAGAATCCTCTTGAAGTGAAGTCCATCTGGTGCAGAGCGGGGTTCAGGCGGTCCCCTCTGGGTCCGGTCCGGCGGCAGTCTGTCCGGTGGGGTCAGAATACTGGCAGTGGCCCATGATGTGTTCCACGTAGATGTCGCGGGACCAGCAGATGGTGTCGGACACCATGAGGCAGCGCATCATCTTGGCGTAGTGGCGGGAGACGCGGCAGGCATGCAGGAAGCTCTCGTTGCTGGGGTCCCAGGCTCCGAGCATTCCCACAATGAGCACGTCATAACCATGGCCTCTCAGGATGTTGGCTAGTGGGGCATACTTCCACTTGTGACCCTGGGCGTCGGTGAAGGCTTGGCACTTGTTCTCAAAGGGGATGGTCATGTCCACGATACACTTGATCTTAGTCCAAAAAGCTGAGAAGCAATTTTTTTTTAAATTTTGTTTCCTGGGCAAAATCAGTTCTGAATTAAGTTCCAAATTTCAGCTGAGCAGAGCTCAATTGTTCAAGTCTGTGTGATGCTACCACCAGCAAGTATCCTACCTCCCAGACTCATAATCTGGGGCTTCAGATACTCCCAATTCATGGCAGGCATCTTACATGCAAGCCATAAGACCCAGAGGTCTTGGAGTTCTGATGCCTTCTAGTGTCGCTTCCCCTCAGCCAAAAGGCCAAAGGAGCAAGCTAGGGGGAAAGTCCAAAAGCCCTTTCCCATGGCTATAAAGTGTGTACTCAAGATTCTTGCATTTGGAGGTATTGTAGACTCTCACAGGGGTCAGCCTGCCCACCATGCAAGAGACAGGCTTTCATGCTCTAACTACACTGAATCATTCAAGACGGAGAAGATGATATCTCCCTTGCCAGGTAAGTATGTGATACATGATATTAGTCCAAAGCCAAAAAGTTCATGATGTTTTATATAGTTCATTGGCCTGAGCCTGAGCAAAGTCAGCAGCATTTCAAGCCATGGTGACCGGCCTGCTCAGCAGTGCTCAATATGTGCGTGTACTCCAGATACGCCCCCACCCCACCCCCCAAAAGGGATCCATGTGCTAATTAGTCCCCCATTCATGACTGAAACTGGATGTTCTTGTTATGAGTCTTGTTATGGAGGGTGTTTGGTATTTGGAAAGAATTTTACCATGTTGGTACTGACTGAGGGTTTTTGCCATCCTCTGTAGCAGGGTGCATAGCATCCTTGGATCTCCCAAGTGCATTTTAACAATCCTTGCAGGAGAGAGATGCTGACAGCCTCATCCTCCTGCCTTACCTGTGGCAAATTAGGGTGCTTTTGGTGGACTTGGGCAATATGCCTTGCACAACAGGGTTTGATTTTAGGAACAGGTTAGACAAGGATTTGTATGGGATGGTTTGGATGAGGATGATCCAGCCTTGAGCAGGGGGGTGGACCCTGCTCAACCTCTGGCCCAGTGGCCAAATCTGTGTTATCTGGCCTGTGGGGCTTCCAACAGGTCTAAAATTTGGCAATGGGGCAAGCTGCAGCAAGTACTTCTGCCACCACTCACCCTTGTCCCCACCCAAATTGCTGGACCCATGACAAACCCTATTGACTAGGTGATGTGGTCTCATTTGCCAGATCATGCTTGCAGGTAGGTTCACTCCACAGCTGAATCTGGCATGTAGGGTTGTGCTAGCGTGCCAGATCATATCCATTGACTGACCCCATGCACCAACACCACGTTGGATCCAGCCTCCGGACTAGCCCTGTGTGGCTCATAGACCAGTCTGGAGCCACTCATACAGCCTACAGGGCCAGAAGTTTGAGCACCACTGGACTAGATGACCTCAAGCTCAATTCTCTAACTCCTGTGGCATGCAGACTGGTCTCATGGAGCCAGAAGAATTTGACATTCCATTGTAATGAAACTGGATAGGGTCCATGGATGAGGAATACAAGCCATGGAAGGAAAGGTTAATAAACCTAGATATGTCACAGGTATGACACAGGTGTGGGAGGTCAGGCTTAGAAACTGAAGGTCTGCAATATTATATGTCCAGAAGCTAGGCCAAGGTTCAGAGTACTGGGTGTCAGTCTGAGTCCAGTGCTTCATTCCAAGGTATCGGGTAATTCCATGGTCAAGACCAGGCCGGAGTTTAGGAGCCAAGGAATGCAACATGCAGGATTAAGTAGGCAGGAGCCAAGGTATGGGGATTCAAGGCTGGACGCAGAGGAGGAAGCATATGAGGCAGAAGCAAGACAGGTGCAGGGCACAGGCAAGTCAAGAGGGTCTGAGAAAGGAGTAGGAGTATCCGAGTCAGGCACAAAGATCCACTGCAGAGATACAGGAATGTTGTTGTAGAAACAAGGCCCTGCAGGAAGTGGGAGAGTGTTATAGCCCTTCCATCAGGACCTCCTCCCATTAGTTCCCTTGGGTCACATGGTCCCCCACCGCAAACCTTATGGGGAGGCTGGGTCCAGCACCCAGCCAGCTACTTGGTAGTGCCACAGCCTAGGCCTCTGCCCACAAGCCTGAAAGACCAAGGTTTGAGCACCAGCTGTCCTGACAAGGTACATCTAGTTTAGTAAAGGAGATTGTAGCAGCAACCAGGTCCCAGAGGCAGCCGTGATGCACCCTGGTGGTTGAATGATTCCTGCCCTGTTCTGCCTCTAACCTATCTCCCTTCACTCTTGCCTACCAGGCCTTGATATTCTTAATGTTTAGAAGGGAGGCTGCCACGGGAACGTAGAGTGAGCCTCATTTGGTCCTCTTGCCTGTGGGTCCCTTTTGGATCTGTGTAAGGAACGGACTCTATCTGGTCCTTAAACTGCATGGGCCTGCCTAGCCCCTGCACCAGTGCACCAGATGCCTTATGAGCTAATCACGGCCTCCGACCTCCCCTACAGCCGTACCTATGCCTCTCATGTGTTGCCAGTCGCTCATCAGTGGGTGCTGAGCTCAATTTCCACTCAGTCAGTCTGGGCCTCCCTGCCTGTATCAGTCTTTTCCCCTCCCAGGGTTCAGGCCTCTTTGCCTTTAAGTTGTCTCTGGCCC
This sequence comes from Alligator sinensis, assembly GCF_000455745.1. Lineage (NCBI taxonomy): Eukaryota > Metazoa > Chordata > Crocodylia > Alligatoridae > Alligator > Alligator sinensis. The sequence continues at coordinate 1,058,930 of NW_005842383.1, read as the reverse complement.
TCCTTGAGGCTCAGGTCTATATGCCTATATCCATCTCTGTCCCTTCTGGAACTCAGATTCCTATGTTCCTAATTGGTCTCTGCCCCTCCTGGGCTATGGGCTCCCTGGATCTGTTGATTCTCGCCACATTTGGGCTATGGGTCCCAGACCCTGTTTCTCGCCGCTCTTGGGCTATGCTTCTCTAGTTTTCACCCTTCTCAGGCTATGTTCTTCACCTCTCTTGGGCTATGGAACCCCTGGCCCCAGTTCTGCCCTTCTCATGCCCTGTGCTCAAGTCTTTCTCCCTCTTTCTTTCTCTAGTCTTCATCCTCTAGTGAAAGATTGCTATGTGTGTTGGGACCCAGCTCCTGGCAGGGCTCCCTACAACTGTTGTGTGCCTCTTTGGCATCCCCAGGACCTCCAGCCCTCCCTTCAGGCCCAATCCCAAACTGCCAGTAACAACATAAGCACACTGGCTGTAACGTAAGTCCTACTCCTGGCTGTGTAGCTAACCTTTCCCTGTAAACCTGTAACTTTATTTGTAGTCTTCATTGCTCTCAGCTGGTCTCTCAGCTCTGGTTTTTTGAGTATAGGTTTCCTTCCATGGTGGCTTGTCTTCAGAGCAAACAGCTCCCAGCCATTCTCTCTGACAGAGTCCTTTTCAAGGAAGAGCTCCTTCCCTGGCCACCCACAGGGCCAGACTAACTCCTCTATCAAGTCCTGGGCTTTTATGCCTTCTAAGCCCTTCCCCTAAAGGTCATGTGGCTCTCCTCACCACCTACTTGTTTCATCAGGACCTTGCCCTCTACTTGCCATAGGAGCTGCCAGTTACATCTGTAGCTGCTTCCTTGTTGCCTGGCTAGGGTCTGCTCTACTGTCTTGCTCAGAGGTGGGCAATTATTTGGGCTGGAAGGTCACTCAAAAAATTTTGCTGAGCTCTCAAAGGGTGGGGATGGGGTGGTGACCCAGCCTCAGCCGCATCACAGCTGTTTACACTGTGCAGGGGAGTGGGGATGGCCTGGGGAGATTCCAGTTTATCCTAGCTAGATGAAGCAGGTTGGCAGGGTCTCCATGGGGACAAGTCCAGGACCCCCATGGGTAGGATGCACTTGGCCAGATGGATGGGATACAGCCATGGGTGAGAAGCATCCAGGAACGGGATGGGCAGATGGAGCCAGGATTGCAGGGCAGTGACAGTGAAGGCCTGGGGCAGACCCATGATCCACTCCCCACACATTCCTGTGACAGGCGCTGGTTCGCAGGTAGAGGCCAGCCACTGCCCACAGAACCAGCACCAATGATAGGGATGTGTGGGGAGCAGATCACGGCTCTGCCCTGGGCCCCAGCCCTGCGCTGTCACTGCCCCATGATCCTGGCCCTGCCAGCCAATCCCACTCCCAGACACTGCTCCCCATCCACCTGCTTGCCGCCCTGTGCTATTTGCCCAGCCAAGCACATCCTGCCCATGGGGATTCTGGACTGGTCTTCATGGAGACCCTGCCCACCTGCTCTGTCTGGTGCACCCAGTGGTGGGTGCAGGGCAGATGGGCCCAGGGTGCCCGGGCAGCACAGCTAGGGTCTGGCAGTATTGGGACACACCTGCTCCCAGGAGGTGGTAGTGGGGGCTGCCAGGAAGCAGAGTCCAGCTGCTGTGTCCCGACCTTCCTGACAACCACTCAACCCCACAGACTACAGCTGCTAGTGTACCTGAGCCACATGTGGGGTTAGGGCCAGCTTCATAAGGCAGCAGCTCCATGCCCGGGGGCAGCAAAACCAGCTGCACGCACCACAACCTGAGCTGCTCCCTGTGCTTGGGCTGAATGGGGCCGAGGGACCCACCACAGGCCAGATGGAATCACTCATTTTGCCCACCCCAGGTGTTACTGTAGCAGAGCCACACCTGCACTTGGCACTCCTAGCCTATGGCATCTAATTGCTTTCCTCCTTGTAGCCAGCTTACTCTGTACAGTGTTTCCTTGACTGGCGGCCATTTTCCTTAATGGCCAGCCCTCTGCCCATGTAACAGGGCTTTCCTGGTGCCTACTCCTTTACAGGTACCCTCTATTCAGCGCTTCAGACTCTGTCTGCTGCAAATTTTCCCTTAAAGTAATGTGGAGTCTCTTTAAATTGGAGGCTGTCAAGAAGAGGCTGGATAGGCATTACTTGAATCCAAGACAAGATGTTTTTTCCCCCAGTTACCATGGGAAAGAAAAGGCTCATTTTAGATTTGAGTACTGGCTTGAGGTTGGTTACAGCTCAGGACTGGCTTTGGCCATGGGCTCAGGGACAAAACCACAGCTGAGACGCTGCCTGCCCCAGGCTGGGGAGAGGGAGTGGTCTGGGCACATGTCAGAGACCTGCAGTAAGGAGTTGGTGGAGAACATGCAGCGTGCTTGTTGTTCTCCCTTCCCCCCCAACCCAATTGGCCCCTTGGCCTTCCCCCCACTCTCCTTACTTGCCTTCAGCTCTAGTTCTGGCTCCAGCCCCTCTGGGCTTCTCCTGGAACAGGCCAGGGCTGGGGCTGCCACTGTTGCCAGTTGACCTGGAGCCACCCAGAAGGTAAGTAAGAGGGGAAAGTAGGGGGTGGGGGAGGGCTGGCTGGCAGCAGGGGCACTGGTTAGGAGGGGCATGTGGCAGGGGGACAGGCAGCAGAGGGCAGGGACAGATACTAGGGGCAAAGGGTGGTGGGGGGAGGCAAGGTTTGCGGGTATATTCCCCCGCCCCGCCACTGCTGCTTTAGGGGAATGAATGCAAGTTGACCCCTCAATAATTAAATTATATACATGGAAACATATAACAGATTTATAAATATTCCACACACAGAATGTAATTATTGAGGGGTCATCTTAAATCTAAAGTTGTCTTGGATTTGGGTAAATACAGAAAAAATAGGACTTTCAGTATCTGTGCAAGGGGTTGGTGGATGTAATCCCTGATATCTCTTCCAACCCTACAATATGATTTTCAGTGCCATTTGATTCTGTGAGGAACAGACTGCATACATAGTCATTTTTTGTTGTTTTGGATCTGATAAGTTTACCATGCAGACATCTTGTTATCTCCTTTAGAAAATCAGTAAGAAGAAAAAGAATAAGATTTTTCTTCTGTTTCTTTCTGAAAAGGAAACACGATTTTTTCCTCTTTAATATTACAAATGATTCTTAGTTGATTAGAAGTATTGCCAGGGGAATGTAACAACTGCTTAGCTGCCAATAGATTCTTCTGGTCTTAACTGCTTGCCTACAGAAAGTAGGCAGATTAGGCTGCACTACTGGTCAGGCATTTGGAGTTGAAAGCAGGAAATGTCCTTGAATCCTGAAATACCATTGCCTTACTTGAGTATATTTGTTTTTGCTATAATTTAATTCCACATCATGTGGCAGGCATGGGGGACGCACCTGTGTATATACATACACATACTCTTATATATTTGCTTGCTCTGCTTATTTTGAGCTTTAGAGAATGCAGTGTTTCAACCCTCTAATAAAAATACCTGCATGTTCCTTTTTTAAAAAAATTCCAGGGCTTAAATTTACAGAATTTTTTTTAAATTTAAAAACTTATGAGAAAAGAACACTTGTCTCATAAGTCTGTATTTTTGTCATGGTACTTTACTTCCTGTTTGTATAGATCAGACCAAAATTATCCATGCTAAGGTAAATTCTCTTTAACTTAACAGTTGTGTTTCACTAAATATGGCAGGTTTGGCTCATAGCAAGTAGCTCATGTTAATAACTTCAAAATAGAGAGTTGAAAAAGGCCTTAGATCAGGAGTGGGCAGTTATTTCGGCTGGAGGGCTGCTTAATGAGTTCTGATGAGCTGTGGAGTTTATGGGGGGGTGGGGTTGTGGAAGGTGTGGCTGTGTGCGTGCAGGGCATGGGGGGTGTTTGTGGGTGTGTGGGGTGATGTGAGGGAGAGCTCATGGCCCATGCAGGCAGAGTCCCACAGCAGCACGCAGCTCTGACCATTTCTGGGAGCTGCATGTGTTGGCAAGGAGCTGGGCCAGACCACCCTGTGTCCATTGCACAGGGCTCCCCGCATCTCAAGTGCAGCTCCCAGGACCTGGCCAGAACTGTACACCACAAGCAAGGAACCCCACGTGATGGAGCCAGCAGCCTGGCTCCACTCCCTGCCATCACATGCAGCTCCCGGGACATTGCTGGGAAATAGGAAGCAGGGCTCCCTGCTGCACTTCTGGCAGAGGCGGAGTCCCGGGAGCTGAACATTGCAGCAAGAAGTGGCAAATGCCACTTGATCATGCAGGACTTCCCTCTGGTGGCATGTGAATCTTGGGAACTGCACTTGAGCCACAGAGAGTCCCATGTGATGGAACCAGACCAACCTGTGCTCTGGCCACCTCGATGGGTGTGGGCCACCTCGATGGTTGTGGGCTCTGCACTCCCGCTCAGTTGTAGCTTCTCCCTGGCCCCCAGTGCTTCTTGGAATGCAGGAACAGGGACATAAGGAGGAGCCGGGGGAGCCGAGCAATTTCTCTGGCAGCAGCAGCAATGGCCCTGCCTGGAAGCAGTGTGCTGTCTGGGGCTGGAGCTGGGTGCTCTCCCACATGAGTGTGGGAGCACAGCATGCTGCCCAGGTGGCCGTGGGCCTCGTACGAATGCAGCAAGGACAGCTGTGGGCCAGGCAGGGTACAATTAATTGGTGGGCGCTTGCTCACGGGCCAGATTAAATTGCCAGGCAGGCCAGATTCAGCCCACGGGCCATATTTTGCCCACCCCTGCCTTAGATCATTCTTTAAGTGATTAAGGGTCCCTCTAGACATGCGGGTAAATCACAATAGGATCTGATGCATGATCCACACGTCTGCTTCTTGCCATGCCACACATGCATGGCAGGAAGCATGACTAGGATCATGAATTAGATCCTATCAAACCTCATTTCTGGTGCAATGGGAACCCGGGATCATGATCCCAGGCTCCCTCTGCACCAGCAAGTAGAAGCTCACATGATTGGCAGCCCCCTCAGCTGACAGGGCTCCCAGACATGAGGGTATGCTAGTCATCCCTGCAGCTGAAAAATAGCAGCTGATGCAATCCACACACCCATGTGGATGGGACACTGTGTCAACTGTGGTCTCCTAAATATGGGGGTGCCTGGAGCACCCCTGTAGCTGAGAGCCCTGTCAGCTGATGGGGCTTTCAGCCACAGGGGCACGTGCTCCCATGTCTGGGAGCTCCTAGACTTAGAGGTGTACATGGGCCCTTCCCAGCTGGAAGCTCTAATCAGCAGATGGGACTCCCAGCCACAGGGCCCCCAGCCACCCATTCAATTAATTGCACAATAGGAAGCAGCTACAAAGTTATTAAACACATTTTGTGGAATTACTTTGTAGCTTATTCCTCATTTTTGTCTTGCCATTAATGTGGCTGATTGATCAGTTCAAACATGATTAACTGGTTAGTCATGCTTTAAGTATAATATGCAGATGGGGCCTAAGACAAGTCATAGAGACATAGAAAAGCTTTTGGTTATAACTGTATAGTTAATCCAGTAACAAAAATCCTTGTCTCACATTTTCCCTGAACCATAGCTATTTCCCATTATTAGTTATAGACCTATCCTTGCTTTTCATTATTTTAGTTTTGAAAACAAAAAATCTTGCAAGATCTATAAGATAGGGAAGAATAAATATTACCACTTTTAGCAATGAGGAAATGGGCACGAAGAAATTATGTGGCTTGCCCAAGATCACACAGAAAATCCATGGCAGAACTGATGATACAATTTTAATGTCCTTTGTTTTTAGGGCATGTCTAGACTGCCTCCAGATCATACTATGGGGTGGCTCAATGAAGTAGAGTGCATCTCCTCTGCTTGCAATAAACTCCTAATTGATGTAATGTCTCTGCCTTAGCATAGAGCTAGACATGTAGCAATAATTACGTAACACAGAAGTTTTTTCGTGTGAGACCAGGGCTGCTCTGAGGTGCATAGATTACCTCTCAGATGGATTTAGCGTGCACAGAGCAGGCGTGCCTTGCTTCACAGTGGTACTCCATAATATGGTCCAGAGATGTTGCAGACATGTCCTTAACCATAAATTATCCTTCCCTCAGGTCCTAAGTCAATACTGCAACTATGAGCTTGAAGAATAAGTGTCAGATGCCCAACTGGTCTAAACCAGCATCACACCATAACATGCTTTTGTCAATACCTGAAAGGTCTCAAGTGGTAGAATTTTTATTGTCCTTTAAAAGAAACTTGGCAAAAAACTGCAGAAGCACAGCTTTCCCCATTTGCTAAAAATATGTATTAATTTATAGTTCAATGGCACTATCATTCATTGTGTTTGGCATTCATCAAGCTCAAACTTTTCCTCTAGGTGGTAAGAGTTGAGAGCACAGCAGAGATTTGTCATACCAATAATATTACATGCTTGAAAACAATATTTCATTACCTTGACCAGAAGTTGTTTCAACTATAGAAATTCACCATTTCAAATTCATTGTGTAAGAGTCTGCATGCTTGTTTTCTGTTTTAGACCTGCCCTGATGACTATAGAACATGGGGAATATGACATTTGTATTCATGTGGTGTCAGAGTTGATGGAAAAAATCTTCCTTAATATTCCTGCAGACTGGCTGAACAGACTCATAGGTACTGTTCCATAAGCTATTTGTTAGTAGAACTATTAAGTACAGAACAAAAAATCCAAAACCGTAACAAACAAACAAACAACAAGCAGACTGCTGGATGAGACAGGCCATTGGGATCGGTACAGTATTTATGTTTTATATAACATATTGTTATTTTTTTAAATAATTTGTTTCATAGTGAACTTGGGAGATGCTTATACTTAATTGCCAAACTTCAGAAATTATTACTCTGAAGTTAAATTGCTAAATATCAGTCGGTTATTTAAAACTTGGGTCTGTTTAAAATATTGGTGTGCCTCTCCATTCAGAACTCCCCTGAGGTGGCAGAACCTAGCCTTTCTGCCAGCAGAGTAACACTGTCTGCAACTGGAAGACAGCCACTACTTGGTAAAAGATGTGTGTAGATATGCTTGCACCTTCTGACTGCTGTGGTCATTTCAACACCTGGTGCCTTCCCATAGTTCACTTCACTCCTGCCAGCACAGCTGGCAAGCTGTGGAGCCATGCTGACGTGAATACTCTCTGGGGGTGATCCTGTTGTGATTTTTTGCTGGCAAAAGTTCCAGTGGTGTGTCAACAAGGCCTTAACGTGAGCTTTTGTTTTGTTTACAGCAGGGCTGTCCAACTGGCTGCCTGTGGGGTGCATGTCGCCCATGAGGAGTTAACATATGTTCCCTGAGTAAATTCAGGGACCTAAGGAATTGTAGCTCATCACATAAATAAAGATCTTGTCAAATCAGAGTGTGTTCAAAACTCTTCCAAAGAAGGATATATGTGTTTTTTAATTACTAGCTAGTTTCCTAACTTTGTTATTTATTCAGTGCTTTTTTCCATTTCTGTTTTAACCTGGAGTACCTCAGTGACAAGAGTAGACAGATGGGACTGTAAAATGGCAGCTCTTTTGGGGTGGAAGAGAGACTTAACTATTAGATGCATGACAGCAAAGCATGACTGGTTGGTTCTCTGTCTTTTGCAGGGCCCTCTTCAGACACAACCTATGCCATAATAGTAGCAGACCTATGCCACTCACTGCTAACAGACACCAAAGCATCCTATTTGTTGGAAATTAGAAGCCATTTTGTGCTGGATGAAAACAGCTATCCTTTGCAACAAGATTTTCATCTGCTGGATTTTCATCCTGAAATCTGGAGCACTAACCTCTGCAGTTAACAGAGATCATATGAGCAAGCAGATTGCAAGTAAAAGAAGACAAATTAATTAGCCCACGGGAGTAAGTTTTTTAAAAGTATAAAATTGTTTTATGTTTAATTTATACAAAAATCTAAATATGGAAATATGTTATTTGTATATACTGCTTCTGTAGTATTTAATGAATTTTCATGTGGTATACTTTTATACAACAATTTTGCTTTTATTTTCATTAAAAAGGATTTTCCCCATTGATTGCTGCTCTTCTTTTCATCATTTAGCAACTAAACTTAAACTACTACATAATGCAGCCATCTGATTATTAAGCTACGTTAGCAGGAGCACATGGTATCCACACTCTCTAATCTGCACAGCTTCTTATAATAACCTGCAGACATTGACCTTAGGATATACTACACAGTCAGTATAGCCATTGACTGTTGTAGAGGGGAAAGAGAGAAAGTCTCTGTTCCTTTACACTTTTCTGGTTGGAAGAGGAGAGGTCTATAGCAGCCTGGGGGACTCTTGGCACCTGTATTGTTTCTGTTGCTATTATTGTTGTTGTTATTAGACTGAGATATATAGAGGGCTAAAGCAGTACTGTTTTGTATAGTTTTGTGAACCAAATTTAGTATTGCTTCTTCTTTTCTGCCTTCTACAGCCAAATTAGGTTAGATTAGATTGGATTGCATTAAATTGCCATGACAATATACCAATTTTTATCATTCATAAAGAATAAATTAACCTTCAAATTGGAAACATTAATTGAAAAAACATAGGATGGTATATTTTAAGTTAAGGACAGAGTTATAGGGGGTTATTTTATATTCTCATTGTTTGAAGTGGTTGGATATAATCTGGAATGAGAGACAAACCATGTGTTGTAATTTAATTACCCTTAAACCTGGTCTACATGCAGTTTTTGTACATCTGAAACATTTATGTATATCTGTATGTATATCCTTCAATCCCCATAATGTTATGTAGAATCATTAAATGGCAAACCTCATATAGACACAGTATTTGTTATTTTATAATGTATAAGCAGCACTGAGAAAGGAAGCAGCATTAGTGCAGTGCATTATTTTTATTGCATATTATACACTGTTTATTGAGACAGAAAGGGATGCACTGTCAACCTGACAAGTACAAGCAAAGGACCAAAAATCCCTTGTTTTCTAGTTTTAGTAGCATTTTAATTAACAGAAATAATACATTACTAATTGAAGCTACACACAGTCTAGTAACACCAGCATGACTGACACACAGTTTCATAGATATTAGGGGCTGGAAGGGACCTTACAGATCGAGTCCAGCCCCCCTGCACTTGTGCAGGAAACATAATTTATTGTTCACCTTTATCAGATAAGTTGTCTTTTATCTTAAAGGTGCCACGCTGTAAAAATAGTGGTCGCTACAATTGCATTGTTGCATTAATTTAGTTAGCACACATTTAGATATCATTTTGCTTCCCAAACCAGACAAACTGTATAAATAATAAACTGTTTTAAACAGTTTTGAGGAGTAAACTGGGAAAACCAGATCTATGACATGTTTTTGTTGCTTGATAGCATTAATTCAAGGAAAGAAAGTATGGTGTCAGGTATTTTATAAGGTTCCTCACATAACAAATCCAGTGTGCCCTCCCAACATATAACAAACCATGTAGTATGAGAGAATGTCATATATTTCTCTTCGGAGACCAGATTTGAACATACTGTACTACTGCCCATCTCAGAGATATTCCAACACACAGTACCTTCTGCAAACAGGAGCAATGTTTTCAAAAGAAAAAGTGCTTTAGTTTCTCAGGAGATGTTTTGCTTAATGTATTAAGCTAATTAATGATGCATCCTGTTTGAAAGGAAGCCTGTTTTATATCTACTATAAAGATTACAATACTGATTGGAACAAAGTACTAAATGATTCATTAAAAGGAAGTTAGTTGATCTGATTTATAATTGTTGTTTCGGGTGTGAAAGGTCCTAGGGTCAAGCTCTGGATGAGCAGTCAAGGAGGGAAGAGGATGTCCTGTTTATTTTACACTGATTAAAAATAATTGTTCCATCTTACTTTTCCACTAAAACTATTTCATTCATCAGAGTTCAAGCTAGAAAGAGATTTTAATATGAGAATTTTAGCCAACATTTTCAGTACCTTCTCCTTTGTCTTTCAGTTTCACCAGAAAGTCAATGTTTTAATTTGAGCCAGTTGGAGACGTTCAGCTAAACTGAGATAAGTACAGTTATCTTGAGATGCACATAATTGTGCTAATGGTTGTTCTGAATATTATCATACTCCCATTCAAATTTACAGTACAGTCATTCTAAGTAACATAGTGTTTGCATTACATACAGTATTCAGCCAACATAGTTTAGGCCCAATTGATCAGTGTGTTACTCCAATTTAGTGCCAAAGTACCTATATTAATTTTAGTGAAGTTGCCTTGGCCTAGAACAGGGATAATGCAGAGGTCAATTAGGCCCAATTCCTAACTTGTTTTACATTCCAGCCACATGAAAATGTAGTGACCAGCAGGCAGGATCAGTAGCCCAAATTACTGGATATAGGATTACTATACTCAGGCTTATCTTTGTTTTGTTTGCTCTATTGTACATAATTAAAGAGAATTGAAAAATAATTTTGGAGGAAGAGAGAAACAATTTAGCAGCCAACTATGTTGTGTGCATGTAAGAGGAGGTTAAATGTAAAGTTGTCAGCTGGAGGAAGAGGTTAAATGGTGGGACCATTTTGTGCCCCTGTCTTTGGATTAGAAAGCATATCAGCACTTTTGTGTGTTATAGGAGGTCTCTGTCCTTTGACTGCCATGCAGAGGGACCAGTTGCTTAACTAGGTGCTGCAGCAAGAGCGTGCCATCTTTTAACCAGCTCCTTAGGCTTGCTGGTCATTTCATTCCAGTGTTCCAGCTCTCTGCCCCTAGTGTACATATAGGGCCCAACCACTACACGTCCTAGTTGGTGGCTTTCTGAATAGAAAAAGAAAGGGTGGTTAGTAACCAGTACATGTCTAATGCTCTGATTAGACCTTTACCTAAGATCAGAATATTAACATTTATTTTACTAACTTAAAAAAAAAAAGTATTTCCAGTCGAGGAGCGTGCTGTAAAGGTACCTGCAGATGTTCAGGGCCCCACTCTATAAAGCGCTATGAGTTAGAGGCCCCCCGCTTTCCCAACCCAACAGGCAGACATCAGCCCCACTCCCCTCCCCAGCTCTGGTCATTTAAAGCAGCTGGCAGCTCTGTGCTGCTGCTATCAAGAGGTCCAGGTCAGGGTGGAGGAAGGGAGCCCCTGCCTTGCGGGCCCAGCCTGGCTCCCCCCAGTACCCCATATGGCAGGAGTCCATGAGGCAAGGGGTCTCCCTTCCACCTTGCCCCTGCCCCCCTCAGCTCTGGTCATTCAGAGCAGCAAACAGCTCTGGGATAACAGCCCTGGAGGCGCAAGCAGCAGCCCAGTCCTCCCCAACACAAAAAATTAACCCTGGAGGGAACATGTTCCCTATGGCACTCTGCTTTACAGTGCCTTAATCTAATACCTTATTTGTAGGGACCTACCAAAATCACAGTGGAAGTGCACTGCCCAGCAGCTCCTTTAATCTGGCAGTTTTCCCCATGTGCCCCCACACGCTGATTCACAGAAGAGCCCTGCCACTCACTCCTTACCAACGGGGAAGCTTAAACTGCAGTTTTAAATATGGCGCCGTTTTTACCTCCCAGATTGTCAGCAGCAAGCAGCAGGGGTACTCAGTGGTGGGAGGCAAAAACCATACCATATTTAAAACTGTGGTTCTCACCTCCTTGCCAGTCAAGAGCGAGCAGTGGGGAGAATCATGGGGGAAACTGCAAGATTAAGGGAGCCACTGTGCACACTTCTGCCATGATTTCAGTAGGTACTTACTCATTTGACCAGGGTTAATTTTTCACACGATCAGCCATTTTAAAAAAAACTCTGCAGCCATGCATATATGTTGTCACAGGTGTAGAGAGTTTCAAGGGTCCTACTGTGCAAAAAATGTAACTTGTATAAGAACCCTATATCTTGAGCTATAGTACTCTTCCAGTATGCTCCAATCTTGTATACATATATTTTAATTCCAGCCCTTACACCTCAAGAGTTATTTCAAAATGTGTCCTGCTTTGGTCAGTCACAAACTGGCTGAGACTTGGAGGTGAAAGGCTCTTTATAGGAAAGAAGACTACTCAGTTACTGTAGTACCAAATCAGAGGTTGGAAGTTATGGATTCTGTTTCCAGCTCTGTACCATTGACTTAGTCTGTGAAACTGAGCAAATCATTTAACTTTTCCATGCCTCAATTCTTCATCTGTAAAATGGGGTTAGTAATTTGCACCCATCTTAACTGGATTTATTTTTAGGTTTGTAAAACATTTTGAGATACTCACATAAAAACTGCTATGGATTTGTGTGTTGATTCTAATACAGATTATATCACTAATTCCAGTCCCCCAGAGCCAGATCATTATGTAACTTTTGGCAAGATTTTACACTTGAATCTTGTGAAAATTGAATCTTTACACTTGAATCTCGTGAAAGTTATTTGTTTCAGTACTTGTTTAGATTTGAAAAAAATGATAATACCCAGATAATATATGGATACTTCCTAGGTCACAACATTTCTGTTGTTGACCTGTAGTTTAATTTCAAAGAGATGTATATACCCACAGTCTTTCTTCTGTCTAAATTATTCTAAATATTACTATATATCAAGTAGTGAATTAATGTGCAGTTATTCACCTTTACTATGAATGATTTCCCATTGTCATCAGACTATAACAAGCAAGAAACCAGGGGTTCTTAACCTTGTTAGACTCAAGGCACCTGTCAGAAAATGCTAGCTCTTAATTTTCACTCACTTCTTGACTACAGAAAAATAGAGCAAATCTTCTGTTGCCCAGGACTCAGAAAGACCATAACAGGTCATAATGTTTTTGATACTATGGATTCCTATTTGAAATCTCTGGGTTTTTCTTGTGAATGTGTAGTGTTTGCACACCTAACAGTGCTAATATTGAGTGGCTCTCTGCTGCACCCTAAAATGAATATTGTGGCACCCCAGGGTGCCATAGTACCCTGGTTGAGAATCACTATTTAGACATACCTGGTCTCTGAAAGATGTGCAAGGAACACACTTAAGGTGGACCAGTGCAAATCTCTAAAATTACTGTTTCCCACTGCAGGTTTATTCATAAGTATGAATACTTTTTTGCTAAAGAAAAAATTCATGTAATATTTTAAAACAATGTTATTAGCTTTTCTGAACCCTTTTCTAGTGGCTAGCCATCTAAGCAGCAGCTTCTAAAATACCCAACTTTCCTATTAATAAGTACCATTATGCTTCTCTCAGTTTAGAATTATCCAGAGTAGACTTCTGCCAGTGTACAAGAACCTAACAAGCTTTGCGACATCTCAGGTACAGTCAATTATATTGCTTACTGTCACCCTCAGCTTTCTGAAGCACAGACAGGCTCAGGCTTGCTGTATCCAGCTCTTTCTGGTCTGTCTTGAAGCTGAAGGATTCATTATACACTGGATTGGGGGATCCTAGAACAGCTGCTGTCTTTTTACACTTGATGAATTTATTGTGGTTCATCAGTGACACTTTGACATACACACCTGCAGTGAAACAAGATTAAGAAAAGAAAGCAACATGTCAAGAGCACTGAGAAGAAAGTACAAAGATAACTGAAAGCAGTTCCATGCTTTCAGATGCTGTGTATCATAAAAAGGTTAATGAGGCCTTATAAAATACAGGACGGGAAGAAAATACAATGATGCTATCTAGTGGAAACACTTTAGGTTCCCATCAAGGAAAGTGGCATCCACATTCAAGATAGAGACTTATGATGTCACTGATTTCTTGTCCTTCATCTTGGCACATTGGAAAGGAAGTTTGTAGAAGGTACTGGCACCTGGCAAATAAAAAGTTGTGTATTGTCTGTTTTTTGGGGGGGTTTTGGGGGGGGGTTTGTCTTTTAGAGACTTCACAAAAAGGAAAAAAAGAGAGGTGGAAGAAAGAAATGTAATGTCTTCCGTTGCTTCCTGTTCTATACCATCCCCACTCTTCATTGTTGTTCAGCTTATGTCTGAATCTGCTAAAGTCCAAAGTGGTCTGAGCATTTTCCATTTCCCCCCAGTTTCAGTATTCAGTAGAAAGTACATAAGAACTTTCCTCTTGCTGACTATACGGCTGTCTTTTCCCTAAAAGCAATACAAGCTCCCCTGCTGCTGCCCTTCTTGCTACTCCCTATTCCCCAGTTCATTAATGCAGAAGTTTAGCAGTACTATAATTTCCAGAGTTGACTGTTAATTAGAAATGTCAGGAGTGATCCCACAACTGGCAAAGGGAGAATAAAAAGATCTTTATCTTTTTCTTTTCTAGTATCCTATCTTTGACCAATATCAAACATGTAAGAGGAACATGCAAGAACTCCTCAGTAGACAGATGGAATAAAACTCTGGCTTTATACAAATCTAATACTGGTCTCTAACAATCAGACGTGCTCCAGGGCTTAAACCAAAGATCAGGTGGCCCTTCTAAAATGTTATACTTGGTTATAACAACAGTAGATGGCATGATTTCCATATAAATATTTAATCCTTTTTTGGATCCTATTAATTTAGTTTTGATGTGATATAACCTCTTTACCTCAATAAAAAGAAAAATTCCTTGGCGTCGTACTAAATTTTTCTTGTAACTAGAGAATCAGTTTTGGAAGTAACACTTGGAAGTTCAAGCAGAAACACTAGATTTGGTGCATTTGCTTTTCATGTGTTGCAACTAAATTCATCTTACTTCTCAGATTATATGGTTTTTAATCTCATTCAAATCAATGAAAGTTATTGGTCCAAACAGGAGTTTGGAGGTTAACATTCTACTCCTACTACATCCCATTCACAGACATTACACATCTTAGTATTCAGCAGTTTACTTTCAAGAGAGACTGGGTTTAGCAGGCTCTGTCAAGTCATCACACTTATTTTTAAAAACACTAAATTCACTCTCCAGCTTTATTCATTCAATCAGTAAATACCCCTTTGTTGATCTGTCTCTTACAACAGGCTACCATAGACCTTGCTTCAAATATCACCTGTACAAGGAAACAGATAGTGTTGTAAACACAAGAGTTTTCTCATGTAGGTTTTCTTTAGCATCTGCAAGAGATTCAGCAATCACCGAGTCAGCTGTACTAAAAAAGCATTACCAAAGGAAATAAGGGCTGATTGATTTAATTTATTAAGTATTAAGCATTTAGCCTGGGGAACTGTTTGCTGACCATTCTTCCTTCCTTCCTCCTGGAGTGTCATGCCTTCCATCAGTATACTGATGGTTACTATAATAATCTGCAAGACTGTGGCATCAAATTAACACAGCAGCTTTGTGGCACGTATATTGAAAGAACCAAAGTGAATTTAGCTCTTGCTGTTGAAAAATTTCAAAGTTTCACTTAGAAGAAAGATCAAATATAAGAAGCATTCTCCTCTCGGTCATAAAGGTAATGACAATGAAGAATTGTCCAGGTTTAAGCTTTTCCACCCTTAGGATGTTTCACCTACATCATTTGTAATTCATTTCCCAAAAGCCAGTCATGTAAATGTTAGGGTTGTGTGAAACTCCGGCAGCCATTTCGTTTTGGAGGTGTTTCGGCCCATTTCGGCGCCTGAAACACCAAATCTGAATTGGAACGGAAGGCTCCAAAATATCTCTGAAATGAAACGGAACTATCCAAAGCATTCCGGAGGCAGGACTGTGGGGAAACAGAAACTCAGAAGAGGGAGGGGGAAGAGGCGGAGAAGGACTGCTCTGATATTGGCAGCTGTAGCTGGCCAGTGTCCACGGTCTGTCCCTGAGGTCTGTTCCAATCCTAGTTCTCTGAGGGAGGGATGGAGAAAGAACATATAAGGCTGTCTGTGAACTGATCTCTGCCTTTTGTGAGATCTGTCTCTTGCAGCAGAAGCAGCAGATCATAGCATCTAAAGGGTCTAGGCTGGTATCAGTAGGTAGTTTCTTGCTACCAAGTTGTAGCCAGCCATTAGCCAATTCTTTCCCACTTACCCTTGCCTGCCATCCCTATTGTTAATCCCTTTCAAATATTTCTTCCCTCAAAATCCTGTTGTTTATTCTAGTTATTTTTTTTCACCCCAAACAAAAAGAAAGCTGTGCTTTGTCTGGCAGTGTCTCATCACTGCGCAGGAAAGCACTACACATATACACATGCAGACACACATTTTCCAGCACACCAAACATGAAGCATGCTGAAAAGGCAGGTGCCCAGTCTTCTGGTGGGGGGGGGCAGGCAGAAGGGCCAGAGTGAGCGCCGCAAGTTCTGCCCCCCCACAAACATAGATGCACCCTCTTCCCTAGCAGGCATGAGGCTTCTGCTGCTAGTGGGAGCAAGGATATGGGAGCAGTGTCTGCACCTACCCCACCTCCACTAACACCAGCAATAACAATAATCTCCAGCACCACCAGCATGATAAGCACCAGCATGAGAGCATCCCCTCCACCCCAATTTCAGTTCCCAGCTTGAGCCTTCCAGTGCCAGAGGGGGAGCTGGATCCGGAAGCAGTGGAACTGAGTGCTATAGCCAGAGAAGTTCTGGAGAAGGAGGGGGAATCTGAGTTTAAGCTCCGCACCTGTAAGATCTTTGAGAGGCCTGAGGCTTGCTGGTTGCAGTGGAGTTGTGAGGTTCCAGGTGAGTTTAGCTGCCTGGAATGCCAACTGCGAGACATGGGCCACTGGGTAGGGTTGGTACGGAGCTGCAGAATGGATGTCACCCCTACACATCAGGGACTTAAATGGGTCATCTCCTGCCTGGGTAACACCTTAATTGGTTTTCCATCAAGGCATGACAGGAGAAAGAAGGGCAGGCAGTTGAACCAGAAACAGGTGGGTGGGTCAAGATCTAACCAGCACCAGGAAGGCCCCCTGTTACAGGCTGCCATCATCCTGCTCTGCCTTAACACATACAAGACAGACAAGGGTCTTTGGGTCACTCTGATATCTTTTATTAGACCAACTGAATAGTTGGAGAAATACATCTTAGCAAGCTTTCAGGTTTAAAACCTTTCGTCAGGCTGAGGAATCATCTGCAATTGGTGTGTGTGCTGTTCCTGGATGGAAGGAATAGTAAAGAAGCCAGAGGCTGGCATGCAATGCAGGGAAGAAAGCTAATCAGTGAAAATGTAAATTGAGGTTTCAGGGGGTGAGGGATGCAGGGGAAGGGGCATGTAGCAGGTAAAAGTGGAGGGCTACCTGGGGAGTCAGATGTCTGGCAGGTTATCATGTGTCATAAATCCAATGTCTATATTGAATCCATGAGTGTCTGTATCTAGGAGGTTGATGAAGTGAAGTTCATGTGCTCGTGTGAAAAGTGGTTTGTAAATTCCCTTTGAGGATCAGGCCTGAGAGACTGGAGACAGAGTGGCTTTCTTGTGAAAAATGTGCCCCCACAGGTGTTTGGGTATTCTTGTCTGTAATAGATTTCTGGTGCGCATTCATTCTGGTGTGCAGTTGTTGCTTGGTGTCTCCTACATATTTTCCATCAGGGCATTGGGTGTACCGGATGAGATATATAACTTTTCTGGAGGTGCAGCTGTAAGATCCAGGAGTTGGGGATGGTTCTGTTGTGGGGTGTAATAATTGTGGGGGTACTGGAGATATGTTGGCAGGTTTTGCATTTCTTGTCATGGCATGGTCTGAATATATTCTGTGTGTTTTGGGCTGTAGGAAGTTTGATTCTAGTGATGAGATTAGCAAGGTTCTGTGGTTGTTTGAATGTACAAACCATTCTTTAAAGACGAGCCTATGAACTTCATTTTATCAGCCTCCTGGATACAAAAACTCATGGACTCAATATAGATATTGGATTTACACTATAACCTCTGGATTTACACTATAACCTGCCTGACCTCTGACTCCCCAGGTACCTCTCCACTTTTACCTACTACATCCCCCTTCCCAAACCACCCCCCACCCTCCCAGCTTGTCCCTCACCCCCTCACACTTCATTTTATATTTTCACTGACTGGCTTTCTTGCATGCATACCAGCCTCTGGCTTCTTCACTATTCATTCCATCCAGGAAGACCACATGCACCAACTGCAGATGCTTCCTCAGCCTGACGAAGGGTTTTCAAACCCAAAAGCTTGCTAAGATAAATTTCTCCAACTATTCAGTTAGTCTAATAAAAGATATCAGGGATACCCTCGACTGGTCTGTGCTGGGGCTAGGACCCAATGCTGGGTCAAAGGGCCAGGGGCCCACCGGCCAAATTACCAAAACAGCGTCCAAACTCCAAAACAGATTTGACTGAATCAAAATGGAACAGTGATCTGAAACACCAAAACAAATCACCGTCCCTTCGAAATGGCTGAATCTGAAACCAAATTGAAACATAACCGTTTCGCACAACCCTAATAAATGCCTTCCTTATCTCTGCTCTCTAGGGCCCATTTATAGTAGCTGTTCTTCAAGCCATGCCTTTACAACTAGGCCATGGCTTTTGACCTCATGTCTTTGCTTATTGGAAAATTATTTTGTTTGTTCGTTTTTAATATCAGTTCTGCCTTGAGCAAGGCAAACCCATCTCTAGAAACAAAATGCAATATGTATCTTGTTTTTACATGCTGCATTTTACATATTGAATTCAGAAAACATCATTTTAGCATTTTGTAACACAATGCCTGGTGTCTGGATGTTTAAAGATACCCGATACAGCAGCATTTCATCTTTGTCAGTAAGAGCCTTGTTACACCTTACACTGCGAGCTGCACAAATGTTGATCAGTGTTAGTGCTAGCTCAGATTTGGAGCAATACCAGCAGGGGCCTGGAGGACAAAAAGGAACAAATCCCTGACCCTCCCATTCCAAGCTTCCCCCATGCCCTCCCCTCCACTGCTTAGGTGTGGCTACCAATGTCCCAGGAGAGCAGGCAAGGAAGTGTTAACCTATTTGCCTGGCCTGAGCTGCCTGGTTGCTGCTCTTTTTCTGGCTGTACCTGCCCAGAGAGCAGCAGGAACAGCATCCAAGCAGACAGGTTAACCCTTCCCTGCCTGCTTTCCTGAGACTGGGGAAGTGGGGCAGTGAGTGGGGATCTGGGGCACTGGGGAGGGTCGGGGCTCAACTCAGACTAGCAGGGGAAGCGGGTGGGGTGTTTACACTAAAGTGTAGCCTGGACTGGCTACACTTTAGTGTAACAAGCTAGGTAACATGAATCAGAGGTGAATTCTGCCCTATAGTGGCATATCTTTGAGCCACATAACAAGTGCTTAAAACTAGTTTCAGGTGTTAATATGTGGACAATCCAGGTGCTAAGAGCTCCAGGAGCTGCCCAAAATTCCTATGCAACAAGGCTCTAAGATTCACTCTGTGTGCACTTTATACAACTCTTCAGTAGCTGCAATTACAGAGAAAATTAACCACATAAAATATTTTACATCCATATGGCTCTTTCTATCCTACAACACTTCACAAGCTTCTAGAAGTGCACTGAAGTCACACAGTTGGGTTCAGATATTATTTTGAACCCAGGGTTCAGAGCCTATGGATCTCTGAAATGTAGCCTTGTCTGATTTGGAGGCCAACAACCATGTTCACAGTTAATTGTGGGCACAAAGTTTCAGGTACAATAAATAGAAGTTATCAAAATCTAGTTAGCACAGTAAAACAAAACTGTTTGCTCCTGTTAATTCTGAAATTAAATCATGCTGGTGTTTAGTTATTCAAATGGGGTCAATGCAAGCCTGGCGGTGGATGAACAGGGTAGGAATAAATTAAAACAGGAATTCTGGAGTGGTAAACTGAGAGTAAGGCAATACTCACTGGTAGTAAGGCTCTCATCTTGTAGCTTCAATCCCCTTGCTCTTAGCACCACCACAGTGAGACGTCCCAGGTAGTCATTATAGCTGAGGGAGAACTGGATATCTCCATACTCTGAAGGGGGCTTTGTAAGCAGAAGATTACTGGTAAAATTAAACTGAAAGGCTCTCTCTTCAGTCATATACAGATGTACACTTTCACACTAGTGTTTTCTGCCACTTTAAGAATGGAAGATGAACTCTAATGTCTTTGTATTTCATTACTAATTGTATTTGCAATGAACAGTATTTTGGTGTTAGTTATATTAGACAAAAGTGTTTTTGCAGTGTACTATTCAAGAGATTCCAATATGCTCCCTCACACTAAATCCTTGGCTTTATTTACATGAGTAAATACACTGATGTCAGCAAAAAAAGTTTTGTACCCTCTTATTAACTGCTACTCTGATGTGGCCCCCATCCCTCTATTGCACATTATCAAAGTGTTGCTTCATACTCCCACACTTCCCACAGTCTTTCTCCCCTCAGCACCAGCATAAGTAATGCTGTAGCCCTTGGGCAATATAAAGAATTTTAGACTTGTCACCAGCTAAATATCTGTTTTTGTAGGTTTAATTGAATGGGGTCAAACTTGTTGATGTGTTATGAAAGTGCTAACAAATGAAAAGGTTCCTTAAAGGCTCATCTGCAACATTCCTGTACATTTGAATTACAATGTTTTGAGGTAGAGCATTCTTTTTATTTTGCTGTGACCTGCTTTTTTCTCCTTCGCTTTTTAATTCCTGGCCATGTACAGACACTCAGTTTCTAGAAAAATTTCCATTCTCCCATTAGAAAACAAAAATGTGCAGCCATTCAAGCTTTTTCTCCCTGTGCAAAAATGGCTGCTTTGAGAGAAAAATAACCCAGGAACAACCAGAGTTAAATTGCTCCCAGGAGCTTCTCCTGGGAGACATAATGTCTGCAAGCTTTTCACCAGTTGAACTCCTCCTAGGAACAAGGAGGAGTGGAGTTAGGAGAAAGGGCCCCTGCCTTCCTGAGACCAGGGTCATCCCCCATCTGGAGAAGGAACAAGAGGCAGCTGTTCCCCAATCCCATAGACATGAGACAAAGGGAGGAGCAGCCCCAGATGCTCTCTCCCTGGTTCACACCAGAGCTCCCAGTGTGAGAAGCAGGAAGGAATTTTGCCATGCCTCTGCTCCAGGCACTAGGAGCCAAGCATAGGGAGTGTTGCTCCCCGCCTGCTTCCCCTTGCACCCTCCCTTTCCCCACAACTCAGCTGAGCAGCAGGGGCAGTAAGCTGGGCTTACAAGACCAGCTTTTAGCCCCGCTGGTTTCCTTTCCCTCGCTGCTCAGCTGAACAGCGTGGCCGGGAATTGAAAAGTTGGCACAGCCAGTAGCTGGGCTTGTAAGTCTGATTCTCAGCCATGCTGGCTTCCACTTGCAGTTTAAAAGGCAGAGAAGCTGGGAACTGTGTTTGGGGGAAGGCATCTCAAGTCTGGCTCCCAGCCCTGCCAACTTCTCCTTGCTGCCCAGAGCAGAATAGGATGAAGCAGGCTGTTGTGTGGCAGTGGCAGTGTCAGTGCTTGGTGAAATGCCCTTGCCTTGCCCCACACTACTCTGGCTCAGACCAAAGTAGTATATGGTGAGGCAGCTGTCATTCCCCTTTGGCAAGGGTCTCGGAGGTTTGCTTCAGTGGCTGAGTGCTCCCCACCCACCCTGCACTTCTCCAGGGCAACCCAGAGAAGTGCAAGGAGCTGGGCTATTCTCCTGCAGGGGAGAACCTGGAAGGTCCCCATCAGGGCTGACAGGATTGGGGGTCATTCTCCTGGGGCTGGGGCCCTTCTAGGGCAGTCTGTGGCAGCTGCTGTTTAGCAGCTACCATCTGCCATTTGACAGCCTGTCCCCTTCCCAGGCAGGGGAGAGTACGGACTGTCAAGTAATGGGCTCTCCTAAGGGTGGGTTGGCCCAAAGAGCAGCCCTCTAGCGCCCCTTTACTGGAGAGCTTGCCTGTGCTGTGAAGCACTCCAGCCTAGGGCTGGAGGAATATGTGCATAGCTCCTGGGCTATTTTTCTACCGGAATAATCATTTCTACTAGAAGAAAGTAATCTGTACGCAGCCTATAACAGATAACAACAGAAAGTGTTCTAACACTTAGCTACTGCATTTTGTTCAAGCTGTGGAATAGGTAGATCTCTATGCATGCAGCTATTCCAGTGTTAAGTCCAGGTTGGGGAAACATCAGAAGTTCTGTAGAGCTGAATGTTATTATGTCAGGGTTTAACAAAACAATATATTATTTGATTTCATGTTCTTCTGTCCTTTTCATGTCCACATGCAGTTACTGCATGTTCTCTAGCCATCCTAGTAGGCCCATCAAGATGGAAAATTTAAAAACACAAGCCAGAGTAATATTTGCCTAATTTATTTAACCCTTTGCTTAGTTGCCTACCTCTAGGTTTTCTGCCTCCAGATCTCTCCAAATGACCAGTTTGCTGTCACTAGTTAGTGTTTCATTTTTCAAAGGCAAAATAGCTTGGCCCAGGAGGTGGTGCCTTTTCTGTTTATCAGTGTGAAAGACCAAGAACTTCAGGGTTCTTTGGTGTAATGTTTTACTGGAAGCCTGTGCAAAAATAGGAAAAGTAGTTCAATATAATCCAAATGGGTGCTTATGAATTATTTATACCACTATGTAGAATATAATCATCATGTATATTTAAGACAGATTTTTTTTTGGAATGTGTTGAAGAGTTGGAATTTGAAAAAATGTTTTAAGCCCAGTGTTTTAAGTGTGTGAAGTCACAATTGTGCAAAGAGTTCTTAGGATCCAAACAAAAATAGTATTAATATAATTGTAAAATCTCTAGAATGCACTTCAAATAGTTTTTAAATTAATATAAATCTTTTGATGTGAAAGTATGATATTGTATAATGTTCCACTTCTAGAAGCAACTGGTATCCCCTGGGAAGGCATGCAGTTCCTAGTAGTTCAAAACTGATGCTTTTAGCATTGTAGTGTTGCTAGATACCGTACCTTCAACCTATCACTTTACTAATTACAGACATTACCCACCTGAAATCTTAATACAGGGTAATTCCAGGGCCAGAGAATTACATTTTGAGAGGAGGTAAACCAGTTCACAAATTTAAGAGAGATTTTTTATTATTTGGTTTGTTTTTAAGCTTCTCAAAAGTAGGGAAATATTAGTAGTTTTAGGTTAATGGATTAACAGATCAGGTAAAGGTGTTTGTTAAAAATTGCATGACAAAAGCAATGTATTACATAGCTCCATAGTTTATCATCAGGACACATGATAAATTATTTTCAGGCTTGTTTCTGTACTCAAAAATATAAATGTATAGCCATATACCAAGCAAAATACCTCGTATGATTGACACTCCTTTTGGTTTATAAGCATGCATTTTTCTTTGGAAATTTGGAAGAATGCATTGAAAATTACTAATTTATAAAAGCAGAAATTATGTAAAATTTCTATTTGGGGAAACACCGTTCAAACAGAATAATTATGGGAGCCTGGGATTTTCTTTTGGTTATGGGTGCTTAGATGTACACTTAGCATAACAGTGCTAGAATGACTGCTGACTAGAAGCTCAATATATTACTGCAGTACATTAAATAACTAATTAAATAACTAATTTTTAATCGATATAATTTCAATATAAAATAGGTATCTATATATTTTATTAAATTAAAATTATTTCAAAATAAAAACCTGTGGTCAGAAATTTTGAAACAAAATTGAGTCTAACTTTCAGGACTCTGAGGCTCCTGATTCAGATCTGGTCCCAGGCCCTTCTGTGTACTGGCTCCCTGTCAATGTCATGATGAGATCCTGGGACCCATGACTGAGCCAGGAGCCTAGAACTCAAGAGTCAGGGCTCCTGCTTTCATGGCAGAGATCCTCAAATCAGGAGCTCTCTGGTGTGTGCTAAAACTTTCAGTGATTCTAGTCATTCAGTTCTGCAACAGATCACTGACTTGAGCTGGAGTTCCCAGGATGGCCAGGCTCCCACTTACTAAACAGCAGGGATCCAGGTTTTCTCTGATAACTCCCTCCCCCCACCACACACTTTTTGGATTAAAACAGTAACCCAAAATCCACTTTTTTCCATGATTAAACTGAAACACCACTAATATGTGTGTGTGCGCGCGCATACGCGCGCGTGTAGATAGATATACACACACACATATATAATTAGTGGCGTTTCACTTTAATCGTGGAAAAAGTGGATTTTGGGTTACTTTTTTAATCCAAAATGTGGGGATTTTTTTTAATCAGAGAAAACCTGAATCCGTGCTAATAAGGAAGCTTGGAATCCCTATGAACCCTAGTCCAAGTCAGTGTTCTCAGGATTTTGATTCACTGCTGTGGAGCCAGAACTCCTAGGTCTTCCAGGTTCTGCAGCAAAGAGATTGAAGCTCTGGAAACACTAATTTCCCAACCGTGTCAGTCTATGTGGAAGGGCTATCCTGGAGTAATTGACCTGGAAAGTCTAGGGTCTCTAAGCAACCCAAACTAGACTGATTAGAGCTGGCATGAAAGCAGACAGATGTCCAACAGAACATGTGCCTATGTTTTGACAGAAGTTTGTTGAAACTGATTCCTTCTTGCAAAGTATTTTAGTTGTGATGAATCATCACTTCTGGGCAAAAACTTACTTCATTGGAAAGTTTCTACCAGCTAGTCATGGCCATATGTGTGTTGGGAAAGGTTCATCATGAAATGATGTAGCCCTCTTGACTACCTAGCCTATCTTGCTTCCTTTGATCTTATTTCCCTGATATTCAGAGTGAAACATCATAGGCAGAAATCCAGTTAAAAAGCAGGTACCTGAAAAACAAAGTTTTCATCAAAATGTGGGTTGGGGGTTTTGCGTTTGGTTTTGGATTGCAGGAAACGCCTTTCATCAGGCAACAGGTAGATTTTTACAAAGGGACTACAGGAATCTGCAGGGGCCTGAAGGTTTCTGGCTTTAATCAAGGAGACAAGGAGCCTCTCTGTTTCTTGCTCATATTCCACTGAGAACCAAAGACGACCAATGTTGCCCTCAGGGAAGTTTGTCTCGCTGTTGTCTTCAGGGTCCTTGTACAGTTCTGGATTGATGGATCCTATAACATAAGCCCCAGCTTTGTAAAATTAAAAAAAAGAAATGAGGTTGACTTTAAGGGAAACAATGTATCATTCTTGTTTACTGACAAGCTGCTTCTACGTATAAATTCAAGGTTCGAACTCTGAATTCAAAGCTTGGGAAATGTTTATTTCTGGGGCCCATCTCTTTTATTCCTGTTATTACAGAGCAGGGCCCGTGGGCCAGATGTAGCCTGGAGAGCTGTGTGATTTGGCCTCTGGGGCTCCCCAGAAGTCTGGAAACTTGGCAGTGGAGCATTAGCAATTCTGCCACCAGTCCTCCACCACCAAATTTCTGAGCCCTATGGGCCACATGACATGGCCCTGTGCATAAGATCCTGCCTATATGCACAGAGGTGGATGACGGCCCCACCAGGCACACATGGTTCTGGGACAGCATGATTTGATGTGTGGCTGAGGGCAAGCAGTTGGGCCCAATCCTGTGTATGTGGGGTGGTTTGGCCCAGATCCTAAGTGCATAGGAGTGGGGCGGGGCTATGGGACCTGATCCGTAATGTGTGAGGCAGCTTGGCCTGATCTGGAGCACATGGGTGTGGAGCAATGAGCCTGATCCTGAATAAGTGGGCTGAGGATGGGTGGCAGGGCCTGATCCTGAGAACAGCACAGGGCTGAGATTGCAGGCCCCATCCCACACAAGGCTGTGGCTGCAGCCACCATATAGCATGCAGGACCAGTGCCTGTTTCATTGCGTATTGCCTGGGGCCCCAGCCCTGCGAATGCCAGATTGGTCCCACAGAGTGGATCCAATCCACAGAGCAACAAGTTTGGCCACCACTGTTATAGACAGTGACTGCTTTGCACAGCTCCTGGGAGAAAGTAGTTGCTGCAGCCCTTGTAGGGTACAACAACTGCAACTGGCTATGCCCACCCATCTGGAGGGGTGAGCACTGTCACAGCACTCTACCAGTGTTTTGCTTGTGTGGAAGATAAGGGGGAGGCAGGGCTGACTGTTTCTTGTGGCCCAGTTTTGCATGAAAACACAGGAAGTGGTTGGGACTATTCGTGCTGAATACTGTAGTAAATTCACAGCAAAGATGCTACTCAGTATCATTTCCTTTCCAATAGTCTGTCCCACCTTTGCAGTGTCATCATACCCAAGGAATGAAAAGATGACCGAGATCCAGACTGAGGGGTCATGCACAGCTCGTTGTCCTCCTGAATCGGCTCTTCATTTGTCAGATTAATCCAGTCTCGCGCATGAATTTTTGGTGGAATGATGAATGGAACACTTCTAGTTCTGCTCAATGACAACAACCACTATCAACTTTTCCATTAAAACTAAGAAAACCACACTTGGTAACAGGAACATGTATTTAGTATCATTATAATTTCAAAGTTTTCCATCAGTTATATCTGTATCACTCCTTAACTAGACAACATAATACCTTTTATTGTATGCTTATGTAAAATGTAAACAGTTGCTTGTATTATGGAAGATCTTAAAGCACCCAACCAGGAATCTGGCACATCATTGTGCTAGACTCTGTAAATACAAACACATTTTTAGACAAATCCCTTTAATCCTTAAGTAATATGTAAAAGCGAGTGGGGGCGGGGGGAGAATACTTGTTGCTTGTTTTGTTTTGGAGACTGAAACCATAACATTAGTCCCCCAACTTTTTCTTTTGGTCTACTGCTTCATTAATTCCTTGATCGCAAGGTTCTTGAAAAATTTCATTCTGAGCATCACCAGATAACATTGTAGTCCACAGATCATAAATACAATTTCACCAACAAGTAGCATTTTCTGAGGGGGACCTCATGTCTACAGGGAAGGGCCTTGAGTCTAAAAGTATTGAGAACCACTGCTCTAATGTGTGTGTGTCTGCCTACATTTTGACACTGGCAGGTTGAGAGGCATGCGGTTTAATAAACAGTAGCCTGTGATAGGAAGAAATATTTTCACCTTGTGCTTTTTGGTTGAATTGCAGGAGATGATTGGGTAAAATTCTGTTCCTGTAGACTGGGCTCCAGACATGGTGGAGTAACTGGATTGGCAAGTTCTTCATAAGAAGGTAGGAAGCATAACTTCTTCCAAAGCAGATATAGCGCTATTCCAATAAGGGTGAATAAAAGGATGCCTCCTATCACACCTCCAGCCACAGCTGCTACCTGTTCTGATTACACACAAAAAATACAATATAGTGAAATACAAGAGAGAATAGGGGATTTTGAATGGGATATTGAAATTTAGGACTAAGAATTTCTAGTTACTCTGTGTGTTAAAATATTTCATGACAATGGAATTGTTTGTTTCATTTCTAATTATATTGGCTGAAGTTCTAGAGACAGGATTTGGCCCTCAAGTATTTTCTTGAGGTCAGTCTAAGCCTGTGGATTGAACTCCCAAAAGAAATAGGGACCATCACAAACTTCACCACCTACCAATCCACATGCATGGCACATTTCTTTGACCTACATTCTCTGATACAGACACATAGCAAAATGTATGTCTGAAGGAAATGAAAACCTTATCAAAGCTGTGTTGCATGCATGCACACATACTTCTGCTTTGTAGAAGACAAGAACAAACAATATAAGCATTAGTCATATTATTTAATACAGTACTGGAATGTGTTCATATATTCTGGTGATGTTGACAGAGTAAGAGCATACGTAGAAGGGCAGTAAACTTAGGAAACAAAGATTTGTTTTTTTTCCCAGTTCAATGCGAGAGAGTCCTAATAAAAAGCAAGCTAAACAGTGGCAGATCAAGTATCAAGCAACAAATAGTACCATTACTTTGATTCATTTCCTTTCTTCTGTGCTCACTTTAAAAAAACCTGTCAAAATGCAAAACAAATTAAAGTTTAGAAATTAAGCAAAACAAAGAACTTTTTTTTAGGTAAAAGCAAAGTTAAGAAAGAAAATAAATAATTACAGGATACATACGTTTCCTGGTTTGGAAAGGTTAACTCAGACATCATCCAAACATTGTATCCGGAACCCTGATTACTTAAGATAAAAAATAATATCTCCAGAAGTTCTGTATCAGCAAAAATGAAGAAAGTTTACAAAGGAATTGCAAATGCCTTTATTTAATAGTAACCTACAGAACTTCCTTGATAAGAAGCCCTCTTAATAAAGAGCAAGAGTTGAATATTGCTAATAGGCCCTGGTCACTGGTGCTGCAGGCTCCTTTATGTAAGCTACGGCAGTAAAACAACTACAAAGAGACTAGATGTCCAGTCTCCCAGACCTCAAATGACAATCACAGAGTCCTCATAGGCAATGCTATGTTATCCTATACAAAAGACTTTGGTGTCTGTGACACGCCACATTCAGTTTTAGGCAGAGGAGGCATGGCAAGACCCTTGTATATTTGAGTTTTTGACTGCTCCAGGGGACTGTAATGTCAGCTGGCAAATCTACAGCAGAGCAGATAACAAAGCAAGGCAAGGCCAGACCCTCATCCATGATGTAACCTCTGTATATTCTTACATGTGAGTGACCAAGTGATCCTGACTATGTGAGATCAGAATTGTTAGAAGTGTAGTGTCCTTGGGAGCCAATCACCTTCCCTTTTTGCAAGAGTTCCCAAGGTATGAAAGAAGGAATGGCTACAATGCCTTTTCAGTTCTTCCTAATTCACTTTTATCTTTACTTCTTTCTCTAGATTTCCCCTTTGCCTTCAAACCCTCTCTTCTTATATAGACCATGGACAGAAAAACCTCTCTTCTCTGCAAGCTTATGCTATCCTTAGTAATGGTATGTTTTGGTTATTTATGGACTTGGCAACACAAAGTTTTGAGCTATATATGAACTTTCTCAGGGTTTGTGGCATTCAGAAGCAGGTGCTTCTTTATTATCTGAATCAGCGTGGCTATATCTAAAGTTAAGAAATCAATTCCAGGTTTCCTGGATTGAGGATTTACTCATACAGTATGAGGCATGTTGTCAGCTTCCAGTAAATCATAATTAATAAACTATTTGTTCAGATTATGAAGTGATCACCAGCATGTAGTTTATCAATGGCTGTTTGGTAGAGATACATCTGATTATACTTTCTTTCTATATATTGTTTATAATTCCCAACTCTGTGTACATTTTTTCTACTTGGCTTGTTTAATTGACAGCCTTTATAGCAATACCCGTAAAAATATCCATTCATAGATAAAAGCCAAAAAAAGGCCATTACATCATTTAATCTGATCTCCTTTATAATAAAGCTGAGGTTGTGATAGTGCTTCTTTTACTTTTTTGTATTCAATATATATATACTTTTCTATCCCTTGCCTTCCCTTAATCAAGCTCTGATCTTTATGGTTACTGATCCATTTCCCAGTCCCCGATAAATTAATCCGATAAGAAAGTCTTTTCAAGGTTTTCCTTCAGGCACAATTTATTCATCAATCGATGGCACACAGTTCAACAAAAGCTTTACATGTATAATGAGTCTATTCCTAGGACCAAAGCAGCCTGTGGTGGAGCAGGGGCTTTTTCCTCCCTTATGCTTCTGCCTCTGTTCCAGGTGAGCCAGAGGAGCAAACTTCCTTCCTGATTTCAGATCTCCAACTGTTCTCTCTCAGCCCTTTGTAGGAATCACTTGGGCCCTTTGAGCCCACTTGAATAGATCTGACTAGTCCCAAACTCTCTAGCCCTTAAATATTTAGATACCTGCATTACTGAACCTTCCAAAATAATGGATAATCATTTTTATATCTCTTGTTCTTGAAATTAAAACACAGGTATTTCTACAGGAAAAAAAATTGTCAGCTCACTTCCCCACGAACACATCTTTGTCTATAGTTTTTGAAAACCAGAGAGAGAGAGTCAATCCTTCAATATAAATGCCTCTATAAAATGATCTAGTAAAAAACATACTAACATCAGTATTGCAAATGTTTGTATGCCATATGCGTGTTTAAAAAATACCTAGCATTTCAAGGGTCATAAAAGCTGAAGCCAACTCCCTTTGTTTTCAGTTGATTTCCTTCTCTCCATTCCCAAGTAGTTACACCCATTCTAGCCATCCTGTGCTCTACCTAATTACTGCCTTATCTATACAAGCATTAATAGCAACAAAGTAAGAGGGTCTGTAATGTACTGTACAGCAGCCACTCTGGAACGAGGTAGAGCAAATCCAAAGAGAAGGAATTTCTAACAGTTGTGTAAATTCAACTTTATTTTTCATTGCTAATCGTAACGTTGAAATGTTTCCAACTGATTTGCTCTACTCACTGACATTAGGTCAGATTGTGCATTTATTCATACTGGTATAAATATTCAGTTTATCAACTGAGTACAACATTGTTATTCGGAACTTACACAAGGTATCTGGAAGCTGAGTTGGGCTTTTTTTTTTTAAGCAGTTGGCCTGGTCTGATTAAACCAAACCATACTAAGAAATAGATCAGAATACAGTGTAGCCCAAATCAGAAAGGTAACCAGTGAAATAAGCACTACTTGTGGATAATTAGTCTAATTTTTTTTTTTGGAACTACCTGTACTGATGGAAAAAATAAAATATTTTTCATCTGTGATATCAGTTCATAGTAATCAGAGTCTGAAAGGATTGCTGGAGCACTGGATTAATTTTCTTGCACTATATGCCCTGCAAGGACCATCAACATGTGCTGGGTACCATGCTTGATCTTAGTGTG